>NC_086099.1:92909811-93243561 GCF_963921235.1 Mobula hypostoma | reverse complement strand
TTCACTTACCCCATCACAACCTATGGACGGACTCACACTCAAGGTCTTTCCATCTCATATTCTTGATACTTATTGCTTATTTACTTGTTTGTTTATTAATTGTTATTATTATTAATTTTTGTATGTGCGCAATTTATTGTCCTTTACAGACTGATTGTTTGTCCGTCTGTTGGGGGCAGACTTTCCTTGATTCCATTGTGTTTCTTGTATCTACTGTGAATGGCCATTGGAAAATGAATCTCAGGGTTGTATATGGTGACATATATGTACTTTGATAATAAATTTACTTTGAACTTTGAAATACAATTGGGGTGAGGTTCAAAAAGAGTTGGGATCAATTGGGCATCCAGAAGATGGCTTTAACCATTTCCGTAGTACAGAAATTTGCAGGTTGCAGAAGAACACGGAGTTCACTTGAACGATTTCTTACTTGCAAGATATACAGTGCCTTGGCTCCACACCAACTGAACAGATGTAAGGCTTGATCTGTACTAAGCAATGTTAAAGCAAGCGATGAACAACCTCCTGCTAAGACCTACTTCCGAGCGAAAGGCATGCACCCTGCGTAGGTCTCAAATGCACAAGAGGACATTTCGCATATCAGAATTTAGCTTTAGGCCAATTCATTCACACGGTGCAATATTTCTGTCTTCCATTCTGAGAATTTCCTCTCTTAAAAGGGTATTGCAACACTGTGTGAAACTAGTCTTGGGTCAAGCTATGAAACAGGCACTGATGAATCAGAGGTCCTTTCCCATCACCTCGTCTCGTCCCCTCAGTAAACACCCTCTAAATCTAAAAGCAAGTTAAATAACATGCTGAATGGATAAGAATGAAAGCACTTCAATGAAGACTGAGTTAATTGCCTAATATTGTTATAGTTGTCCCTCCTATAGTGTATATAGCTGCATTCTTGCTCTGAGTCATTTGAAGTGCTTTCTCTGAACATTCAAAGTAAATTTATAATATTAATTATAGCTGCTTGACTTTTTGATCTACGGTGTGAATTGAAAAACAAAGGCTATTAAATGAGGTCCATTACACTCATTTCAACAGTTTTTAAACTCATTGCACAAAATATAAATGAAAGTGCACAGCAAGGTTCCTTCCTTCAAATGTATTAAACAAAAACATTGTACAACATGTATCATCAGCTGTGATAACATACCTGGCATAAAGTGGTCCCAAAGTTCATGGAGCGAGGCAAAGTTCCGAAGGAGCAGCAAGTCACAGCGATGAGAGCAAAGAGAAAATGAAAGGAAGGTTATTATAATGTGAGGAGCTAGTAACATGTCCAAACTATGCATCAATATTCAATTTTTAAAATCAATATTATATTGTTTTCTCAACATGTCTCAAAATTAAGGTGAAACGCATGCTTCGAAATTCTGAGTGAGTTCTCTGGCCAACATCAGAAGGTCCACCAGAGAATCAGCATTCAGATCCAAAGAAAGAAAGTTTCCCATTTCTCTGAGGTTCGTGTCAAGCCATCATTGAATTTACTGCGGGATACTGAATAAATTCTGTGGAAAGTCGCGGCCATTATTCCTAATCAGAATAACAGCCTAAAGCTAGATCCAAGTTGTAAGAAAGTTTAGCTCAAGCAATTCCCCAAATTTAATTACCCTCAAGCATTTTCATTAAAATCCATTACAGTGTCATTTTACTAATTCAGAGGTACATGTATATCAGTATAATACCAAAATACGTTTGGATTCATTTGATATAGTATGCTGATATATGGTTTATGTGTTAACACTCTATCAAACACACTTCATGTGCAGGTCATGATTTTCCATCCATGATTTACGCTGTGCTAATTGGGCAAAAAGTTACATTTTAAAAGGTTACCTCTACTCGCTAGGGGCAAAAGGTTTGAAACTTGTTTCTTATGTACTGTATTTACTGCTTCATTTGTATGGCTGCAGAAAGGAGTCAAAACAAAATCCCAAATACGTATGGCAGCCATCCAGTCAATTCCTCTCTCATACAGCAAGGTTCACAAATGAAACCAATGTGGCTATTAAAGCAAAAGATTTGTTAGTTGACATGACAGGAGCTGTACATTGAAATGGCTAGGGTAAGTTTGGGTGGTCACTTTTGTATGGCTTCAGTACAATTGGCTTTGTCTAGTAACTGGGTAAAAATTAGTAAGTAATCCGGTAAAAGTAATGCAGATTGCAGAAAATAAAAGGGGTTACAACCACATAAGTGAAACTATCAAAATACTTCTAAGGGAATAAAAGCTTTCTGTTCCCCAGCTTGGCAAAGTAATAATTCCATTGTCTCTACAGCTCTTAAAATTTATTTAATAAAGCCCTCACCAACTTGTCCACTGTCTGGAATAGGAGTTACTGTTTCATTTTCAGTTTAACTGAAAGATATGGTGTGACAATTAGCTACTATGTTTTCAATTTCACCCTGAGTTTGATGAAGATTATTTTCACTTTAACTGCAGGTGGGGACCTGATGCAAGAATCTGCCCTGTGTTGTATTACAGAAGCTGCCTTTCCCACACAGGAGCTCACCGAGAAGATGAAGATAAGTGACACGTGAGTTATAGAGTGGTGCGGTGTCCCAATGTCTTTTCTGAACGTGTGAATATCTCCACCTTCCTGCTGTGTAAAACAAACCTTGCATAGGTAGCAGGGAGTGCAAGGTGAAAGGCTGTCCGTATTCCATAGAAACCATAGAAACTACAGCACAGAAACAGGCCTTTTGGCCCTTCTTGGCTGGGCCGAACCATTTTCTGCCTTGTCCCACTGACCTGCACACGGACCATATCCCTCCATACACCTCCCATCCATGTATCTGTCCAATTTATTCTTAAATGTTAAAAAAGAACCCACATTTACCACCTCGTCTGGCAGCTCATTCCATACTCCCACCACTCTCTGTGTGAAGAAGCCCCCCCTAATGTTCCCTTTAAACTTTTCCCCCCTCACCCTTAACCCATGTCCTCTGGTTTTTTTCTCCCCTTGCCTCAGTGGAAGAAGCCTGCTTGCATTCACTCTATCTATACCCATCATAATTTTATATACCTCTATCAAATCTCCCCTCATTCTTCTACGCTCCAGGGAATAAAGTCCTAACCTATTCAACCTTTCTCTGTAACTGAGTGTCTCAAGTCCCGGCAACATCCTTGTAAACCTTCTCTGCACTCTTTCAACCTTATTTATATCCTTCCTGTAATTTGGTGACCAAAACTAAACACAATACTCCAGATTCGGCCTCACCAATGCCTTATACAACCTCATCATAACATTCCAGCTCTTATACTCAATACTTTGATTAATAAAGGCCAATGTACCAAAAGCTCTCTTTACAACCCTATCTACCTGTGACGACACTTTTAGGGAATTTTGTATCTGTATTCCCAGATCCCTCTGTTCCACTGCACTCCTCAGTGCCTTACCATTAACCCTGTATGTTCTACGTTGGTTTGTCCTTCCAACGTGCAATACCTCACACTTGTCAGTATTAATCTCCATCTGCCATTTTTTAGCCCATTTTCCCAGCTGGTCCAAGTCCCTCTGCAGGCTCTGAAAACCTTCCTCACTTTCTGGCAGAAAAGTATGAGTTTTCCACTTGATATTCCCTGACTCAGGAACTCCAATACAGGGAGCATGGATCAGGAAAGTGCACATCCTGATGGTGGACATCAAAATCTACATTTAACATTTGAGCTCCCGGTAGGCAGGCCATCCTAGCCGGAGCCTGAAAGTACGGAACTTTCAGCCAGGCCAAGAGGTTGCTCTGCAAGTGAAGGAAATTTCAGGCCGTTGCTACAAGAGGAGGGAATTACAGCGCAGTGCTGGAAGAGTGTAAGTGGGCCATTTATATAGTTAGCTTAAACTGATCTGCCAATGTTTGATAGAATGCTGTAGGAAGGCACTTACTATACATCTAAGCCGTGAGAAGCCTGGCCTAAAGGTATGGGTGAACAATGTAGCCAGACCACTACCACATACCTTACCTTACTTATTTGTCCTTGTGAATGTTTGAGGAAGGATTGCAGATGAACTTTGTTAAACACACTCATCTAACAGGTGTGTGTTCGGTGGGATAGGGCTTGGGTCCATGCACTCACTACAGATTCCATCAGGTGTGGATGAATCAGTGTAACACAGAGTAGCTCTATTCTACACCCAGCCTGTGCTGTGGTGGCCTTGGGTGTGAGATAGAACAAGGTAGAACCAAGTTTACGTATGGCTATCAATCCAAATAAGAATTTGAGACCTTTGAGCAGAAGGGATACAATTTAGCACTGACACTATAGCAGAAACAATTGACTTGAATGGAGGTAAAAAGAAATTCAAGAGGACTTCCCATTTTAGATTATTTAATTAGTTCGACATTTACACCTGAGTATGAATGGCAGAGAGGTACATTTCAAAGAAGAGGGACGAGAGATTCCATAGAAGACAATCAGGCAAGTTTGAGGAGTACATGAACAGAGAAATGATGGAGCAAGAAGCAATGTCACACATGGGCTGGGCCAGAGGTGGTGAGAGAGAAAATAAAGAGATCCGAGAGGGGCGGTAGCACTCGAGGGGGTAGAGGTACTAAGAAGCGGTTGACAGTTTGTAATGGCTTCCAAGATTAGGATCAAGATTTACGGTAGAAGGCCACAGAAATGTGGTGGCAGTGGAAGACTGGAAGGCAGCAAGCTGGTGAAATTTGAAGAAGCAGAACAATAACGTTGAGAACAACAGGAATTCTGCAGATGCTGGAAATTCAAGCAACACACTTCAAAGTTGCTGGTGAATGTGGCAGGCCAAGCAGCATCTCTAGGAGGAGGTACAGTCCACGTTTCAGGCTGAGACCCTTCGTCAGGACTAACTGAAGGAAGAGTTAGTTGCTGGTGAACTCAGCAGGCCAGGCAGCATCTCTAGGAAGAGGTATAGTCGACGTTTCAGGCCGAGAACCTTCGTCAGGACTAACTGAAAGAAGAGTTATAACTCTTCCTTCAGTGAGTCCTGACAAAGGGTCTCAGCCTGAAACGTTGACTGTACCTCTTCCTAGAGATGCTGCCTGGCCTGCTGCGTTCACCAGCAACTTTGATGTGGGTTGCTGTTACAATAACGTTCAGTCCTTGAAGAGAAATACTGTGTTGTGGGACAGCAGCAACTGAGGAAAATTAGAGTTAGAAGACTCATTCAATGGTGAGCTCAGCAGGGATCTTGATCGTGTTTAGTGATTGGGGGTAATGGCCCTGTAAATTCTGACTCATGCAGGTTTATACACGATGTTAAATTCACTTGTGTAACATTACGTTAACAACAGAGCTACACCGCTCATTTGTTTCAACAGCAGTAATTGGTAGACTACCACGTCAACATTTTAGATAACCAGAGTTATTAATCCCCTGTTTATTTTGGAAAATGAACGAAGAAAGGCTGAAGTTCTCAAAACATGTAAGTTTCAAACACAATTTTAAGCAAAGACTGAGATGTACTTTCCTCGTTTGCACAGACTTTGGATGGGGGAAAGGGGTAGATTTTAGCTTTCCCTCAATAGCTTCTTCCCCTCTGCCATTCGATTCCTAAATGGACATTGGTCCCGTAAACATTACCTCACTTTTTAAATATATATTATTTCTGATTTTTGCACAATTTTTAATCTATTGATTATATGTATACTGCAATTTATTTATTTATTTATTTATTTATTATGTTTATTCTTTTTCTTCTTCTATATTATGTATTGCATTGAATTGCTGCTGCTAAGTTAACAAATTTCACGTCACATGCCGGTGATATTCTGATTCTGAATTACCAAGGTCAGAGCTGCAATTAAAAATCCATGCACTGCAAACCTAATCAGTCAATGGCTTCATTATTTCTGGTGTAACCACAGCTGGACTGGAGACCTACAGGTAACCTGTACCAGAGGGAGGGTTCGGTGATTGCAGGGTGCCTGCCTGTTACAATTTCGTAGGTTATTACCCTGAGTTAATCCTGCTGGAAGCTCCAGAGCTTGGGCAATCAAAATCATGTTTATTATTAGTGACAAATGACATGAAAGTCACTGCAAAGGCAGAGAAGTCTGCAGTACAAATGACAGAAATAAGGAAATAGTGTAAATAAAGAAATCATGAGCTAATATTCAAGGGTTCATGGACCATTCAGGAATCTGATGGTGGAGGAGAAGAAGCTGTTTGTGAACCATTGAGCAGGGGTTTTTCAGACCCTTGCACCTCCTCCCTGATGGTAGTAATGAGAAGAAGCATGCCCTGGATGGTCAGGGTACTTTATGAAGGATGCTGCACTGCCTCTTGGAGATGTTCTTGATGGTTGGGAGCAATGTTCCCTCTCATTTTTAGTAGTCAGTGTGTGCGTGAAAATCTTACGTTGTGCAAAATTTTTTCCTGTGACAGAAGTATGTGCGCACTGAATGCACACATGGCACAGTTTTCTTCGCCGTCCGTAATGGTCCTACCCGTTATTTCATCATTCCTTCGCCGTCCGTAATGGTCCTACCCGTTATTTCATCATTCCTTCGCCGTCCGTAATGGTCCTACCCGTTATTTCATCATTTCTTTGCCGTCCGTAATGGTCCTACCCGTTATTTCATCCTTTCTTCGCCGTCTGTAATGGTCCTACCCGTTATTTCATCATTTCTTTGCCGTCCGTAATGGTCCTACCCGTTATTTCATCATTTCTTCGCCGTCCGTAATGGTCCTACCCGTTATTTCATCATGGCCACACATTTTAATTCCACATCCCATTCCCATTCTGACATGTCTATCCACGGCCTCCTCTACTGTAAAGATGAAGCCACACTCAGGTTGGAGGAACAACACCTTATATTCCGTCTGGGTAGCCTCCAACCTGATGGCATGAACATCGACTTCTCTAACTTCCGCTAATGCCCCACCTCCCCCTCGTACCCCATCTGTTACTTATTTTTATACACACATTCTTTCTCTCACTCTCCTTTTTCTCCCTCTGTCCCTCTGAACATACCCCTTGCCCATCCTCTGGGTTCCCTCCCCCCCCCACCGTCTTTCTTCCCAGACCTCCTGTCCCATGATCCTCTCGTATCCCTTTTGCCTATCACCTGTCCAGCTCTTGGCTCCATCCCTCCCCCTCCTGTCTTCTCCTATCATTTTGGATCTCCCCCTCCCCCTCCAACTTTCAAATCCCTTACTCACTCTTCCTTCAGTTAGTCCCGACGAAGGGTCTCGGCCTGAAACGTCAACTGCACCTCTTCCTAGAGATGCTGCCTGGCCTGCTGCGTTCACCAGCAACTTTTATGTGTGTAGCACAGTTTACGTAGGTTTACAAAATATTTAACATAAAACTGCACAGAATAACAAAATAACATACATATTTAAGACACTCAGTTATGTTTTCTCTCTCCTGTCTTTGGCATTTACCCATTCTTTGTAAACTCTACCTAGACTAACAGAACTTTTAGATTATGAGAACACTCAGTCCTCTTTTATTGTCATTTAGAAATGCATACATGCATTAAGAAATGATACAACACTCACAACACACTGGCGGAACTCAGCAGGTCGGGCAGCATCCGTGGAAAAGATCGGTCGACGTTTTGGGCCGGAACCCTTCGTCAGGACTGTAGAGGGAAGGGGCAGAGGCCCTATAAAGAAGGTGGGGGGAGGGTGGGAAGGAGAAGGCTGGTAGGTTCCAGGTGAAAAACCAGAAAGGGGAAAGATAAAGGGGTGGGGGAGGGGAAGCAGGGAGGTGATGGGCAGGAAAGGTGAATAAAGAATAGGGGAAAACACAATGGGTAGTAGAAGGAGGCAGAACCATGACGGAGGTGGTAGGCAGCTGGGGGAGGGGGCAGAGTGACATTCCCTCCCCCTCCCTTCCCCTATCCCTATGTCACTCTGTCCCCTCCCCCAGCTGCCTACCACCTCCCTCTTGGTTCTGCCTCCTTCTACTACCCATTGTGTTTTCCCCTTTTCTTTCTTCACCTTTCCTGCCTATCGCCTCCCCCACCCCTTTATCTTTCCCCTTACTGGTTTTTCACCTGGAACCTACCAGCCTTCTCCTTCCCACCCTCCCCCCACCTTCTTTATAGGGCCTCTGCCCCTTCCCCCTACAGTCCTGACGACGACTGATCTTTTCCACAGATGCTGCCCGACCTGAGTTCCTCCAGCGTGTTGCGAGTGTTGCTTTGACCCCAGCATCTGCAGATTATTTTGTGTTTAAGAAATGATACAATGTTTCTCCGGCATGATATCACAGAAAACAAGACAGACCAAAGACTAACACTGACAAAACCACATAATTATAACATATAGTTGCACCAGTGCAAAGCAATATCATAATTTGATGAAGCAGTCCATAGGCAAACTCTATCCAATTGTTAACTTTTGATCCTCATTAACATATCCAAATGACCTTCCCCTAAACAGTTTCTCAGCTTGATTTTGAGTTGATTCATTAGGCTAAAACCTCGCTCACAGTCCGCACTAGACACAAGAAAGGTTCCCCCAATGTCCATCAACTGTGCAAGGTCGCAAAACTGTTCATTCTGAGGTACAAATGCCACCATTTGAGCAAAGTTTGAAATCAGTTTGGATTTTTTTTTCAATAAAAACTTAGTAAGCTATTTACAGGATTTGAAACAGATCTTTGTAAACTTTACAATAGGTACACTGTCTGCCAAAGATGGCTACCGCCGTGATGCAGCTGTACAAACCGGAACAGGAAAGGTGAGGTGACATAAACTAGTGACGTGCATTGTGGTATTTGAAAAACCGACTAACTAGTTAGCAGAAACGTTTAGCTAAAAGATTATTTTCAATAAGTATAATTATTAATTACTACATTATCTTAGGTAACTAACTTTTTGTGCGCACATTAATTTCCTTTGTGTGCTGGTTGAAAAACGTGTGTGCGTGCACATGCGCACAGCTTAGAGGGAACATAGGTTGGGAGGTTGTGCCTGTGATGGAGCTGGTTGTGTTTATAAACCTCTCCAGCCTCTCATACTCATGTGTATTGGAGACTCTTCACTTGGCTGATGTGGAACTAGGCAGAATGTTCTCCGTTCTACATCCACCCTCAGTGGCCACTTTATTAGACACCTCCTGTGCCGAATGAAGTGGCCACCCAGTGTATGTTGGTGGTCTTCTGCTGCTGTAGCCCATTCACTTTAACGTTTAACGTGTTGTGCAGTCAGAGATGCTTTTCTGCATACCAGTAGCGTGCAGAAAATGTGTGGTTATTTGAATTATTGTCACCTTCCTGTCATCTTGAATCACTCTGGCCATTCTCCTCTGACCTCTCTCACCAACAAGGTGTTTCAACCACAGAACTATTGCCCACTGGATTTTTTATTTTGCTTTTCACACCACTCTCTGTAAACTCTAGAGACTGTTGTGCCTGAAAATCCCAGGAGATCAACAGTTTCTGAGATACTCAAACCACCCCATCTGGCACCAACAATCATTCCACAGTCAAAGTCACTTAGATCACATTTCTTGCTCATTCTGCTGCTTGGTCCAAACAACAACTGAACTTCTTATATGCATTGAGTTGCTGCCACATGACTGGCTGATTAGATATTTGCATTAATGAGCAGGAGTACCTGTTAAATTGACCACTCAGTGTATGTAAATTTGTAAGAGCCTTTGGTGACACATTGATTCTCCTCATGGTCCTAACGAAGAAGAGCCACTGGAGTGCCAACTTCATAATTGCACTGATGTGTTGGACCCAGGGCAGATCCTCTGAGATGCTGATGCCCGGAATTTTCCACTGCAGACTTCCCAACAAGGACTGGTGAGTGTTGTCCTGACTTCCCCTTCCTGAAGCCCACATTCTATCTTGCTGACACTGAGTGCTAGTCTGTTATTGCAACACCACTCAAACCGCTGGGCCACTTTGCTTCTATAAGTCTCCTTTCTGAGCGTCACACTTCCCAAGGAGACATTGGATTGCGTAGATGAAGAGAGGGTCAGCACAGTTTGAGCGCCACAGTTCCCAAGAAGTTATTCGATTGTGCGTAGTTAGACACTTGGCAAGGTCCAATACAAAGAAGTCAGGTTAAAGCGGTCAGCCATTGTGGGAGTGAGGATAGGGCTCATCAAAGCTTTGGTGAAGAGAGGTGTAGGCTGTATGGAGATTTTTTTGTGTTACTTATTCTTTCTTATTGTACCTTTAGAGTGGTGAGAATGCCAGGCAGGATAGTGGAATGCTCCTCTTGTAGGATGTGGGAAGGCAGGGAGACCTCCAGTGTCCCTGACGATTACAACTGGGAGAAGTGCATCCAGCATATTTCAACACATGCATGACAAATAAACTTTAACCTTGAACCTTGATGCCTTGCAGGATAAGGCAGTCTGCCTGACTGGAGCCTACCGAGAACCCTGATCACCCAGTCACCTTAGTTCCAAATCCCCCAAGTTCTGCAGCCTAAAGAGACAAGGGCAGCAGGTGCATGGAAACATTGGCAACTGCAAGATCCCCTTCGTGTGTGCAACATCCTGACTGAGGAATACATTACCTCATTCTCACTAGATGAAATTTCTGATCAGCTACCTTATGGATTATGACAGGACATTCACCACGAGACAGGAACAGTGCAGGGCAGAAGATTATCATAACTTTCTCAAAGGCATTAACGATGGTCATAGCTGACCTTTCCAGTAAAGTCCAAACCTAAGAATAAATCAAATAAAGGGCCTAAACACACATTTAAGTAATCAATTTGTCCTGACCAGAATGGCCATAAAGGAATCTCACTAGATTTATACAACATGACCTAAATAACGGTGCTGACAGAATTTCCAAAAGGCTGCCATCACAAAGGTGCATATTTTAAAAGAGGCTTAATATGCAAAGTGACTTAGGGCCAAGACGAGTAAAGCTGACCACCCTCACCCCACACCCCCAATGCACCACCCCAGTGGCTGACTGGCAAGTAAAGATGTGGCCTGAATCAGAATCGGAATCATGTTCGGGCACAGGAGATTCTGCAGATGCTGCAGCAACAGGAAATACCGGAGGAGCTCAGCAGGTCCGGCAGCATCTAAGCAGCCGACATTTTTGGGCCGAGACCCTTCATGTGGACTCAGGAGCATTCTCAGTACGGCATCACACAGACTGTCTACACTTTGGATGCAACCGTGGTGAATTATCACGAGAATCATAAAATTCTGAATGCAACCGATGTCCATGGTATTGTTGACAATTCCATTCTGATGATTAACGGCACACAAGGCTGCCTGTTGGATGGAAATTATTTTTTATCATAGCAACAATTTTATGATACCTCAATATTTTGGGAAATACATCCAAACTATTCCAGAATGATAACCAAATTTATAAGCACAGAGGTAGCGAAAAGTTATTTGTTGAAACTCAGATCACTGTATCATTAAAATGGTGCTCCAACTAATCAATTACATAGTGAAAGGAGTTGAATGTTTCAGAGCTGGTCTTAACTGAAAGTACCCGAATATTCATTTGTACTTTATTCTCTGTCAAGTGCACAATGAAAACTGAATTATGAAGCGTGATTTCAGTTAAAATCATCTGGTTGCATGAGTTACACTGATCTAGAAACTGTTACTTTTCATGTGAAATTTATTACAGTTTAGGTAGTAGGCAATATACTTTTTTATATTTACAGCTCTTTGGTGACAAAAGCTCTGTTTAGCTTTTGTTTACATCGAAATGGTTGGTTTGGAGTTACGTAGTGGGAAGGTGGGGAGGATACTACCCTTATATGGTTTTATTCTGGGTGCTTTTTCTTTGTTGTTATGAATTGTATATTAGACATGTTTGTTTTGCACTGTATAAATCTCTTTATTGCTGGTGTGTTTTTCTGTTGTATTGTCGAAACTCATAATAAAATTAATAAAAAAAAAACTGTTACTATGTAGTGTGAAAAACAGCAATTATGTGCCTGTATTCATCATAATTGGCAAACAAAAAGTCTTCAAACATTCTGCACTTTGGTATTCTAACCTTGGCAGAAATTTAGTGGAAGTTCTATTTATGCAAATAGACTAGTTTTTGATCAATATTCACCTGAAGCTGTAGTGAATGAGTGGGGAAATTACCAGGCTCAACAATGGATTTTGCTCATGACCTTGAGATCTCCTAAAATGATGATGAATTTATGTAGTTTTTCATTATTAACTTGTATGGAAGGTTTATTGAGTGAATCAATTGCAGTCCCCGAATCGGAGAGCATCACTTTCAAAATGCTAAATTAATGGAAAATTTCCAGTCCGTTCATTCCAGGGTGTTACTGATCCAGTTCTTCATACATAAGGTTTTATCTTGAAGCATGTTAGATGTTTGGATAAATCAAAATACTCCTTTTGTTTCAATTTACATTGAGCTTGGAGGGAAAAAGCAAACTGCTGGAGAAACAGCAGGTTGGGCAGCATCAGCAGAGGCGGAGAAACAGAAGTTTCAGACTGAGACCATGCATCAGCATGGCTCGGTCCCTTTGCCTCCGCCGATATTGTTCAACTCCTCAGCTCCTCCTGCAGGTTGTTGATTTTTTGGCTCCAGGTTCCAGCATCTGCAGTGTCTAGTGCCTCAAGTTGGGAAGCAAAATCACTTGCAAGACTTGTATCTCTCTGTTTCAGATGCACTTTTAGCATGTTCTATTTAATTTGATAATCGTACTTTTGTTTTATTTCCATTCAGTTCAATATCGACAAGGAGGAAATCATCCAATCCACCTGCTCCAAGCATAAAGTTTCGGTGTAATGCATCTCCCATATCAACATTCTCCAATATCCTGAAAGAGCCGCTGGACTTAGTTATTGTGATAATTAAAATTCTGTACTCTCTTTAAAGGGAACTCTTTTTTAATGCTGTAGTATCTTTACCAGTGTTGCCATTTGATCTTTAAAAGCTACACCTCTGACCTGACCAGTTAAAGCAAAGATCGTCATTGTGGGAAATCCACATCGCAGGCTGCAGCAGCCCAGCTGAAGAATCTCCACCATCCGACCTATGTGACAAGTTACAACAGCTGGGGCACTGAGCGTGCTCCCTTTAACAGTCACTTTTTATTCATCACCCTCAAGAACAAGGAAGATTGAAAGATGAGCAGCTGCTGGCAGGGCCCTACTCTTTCAAAAGAGGCAATTCCGATTGCTCACTTGATTACAAGAAGGCTCTTGAACCCAGAGTTACATCACAAGCAGCCTCTGTCCTGCAGGTTAATTTCATTGTCTGGTCAGTTCACCCCCTGCGCTTGCCCTGTCCATTTTGCCACAAGTCTCTAGTGCTGAGAGGAAATGCTCTCTATATTACCATTACACTGAGGGCCTGCTTCCAGAGATCTAAATGTCTCTCTCTGCTGCTTGCTGTCTGATTTGAATTACTGCTGTGAGCTACACAGCCCAATTTACCTTATCACCAAGAGTCACCACAGCCTTTGCTCACTGGTTCCTGTTTGAGAAGATTGATTCAAAGCTTGCATTGAACTGGGGCCCCACTGAACTTTTTGTTCGGTTCCCTTGCACTTCTCCCTTTTACTGGACTTGCGATTGTCTTTGTCAACCCCACCTCCTTAAGCGTTCATCCTTTGCAGCAAGTTAAAAGAGTTTTGATGTCAGAGGTGCTCTAGCGGCTACTACCATTCTAGCAAATCTACCCTGCGCTCACTCACAACACGTTTCGGTAGTTAGATAAGTGGAAGTTGTGAATGTGAGTGACATTGGCCTGATTCTGCAGAAATGTAACTGCACAGTCCTATGAATAGTGAATGTCATTTGATAAGCCCCAGGCCATAGTCACTGGATCTGCAAATGATTAAAAGAGTTGATGTCTGAATGGCTCATATAATGTCCACTGTAAACTTCCACTCAAACGTGCTAAAAAAACCCAGACACTGGGAAATGCCTGCACCTCAGCATCAAAGGAGATGGTAATATATATTTCCTCTAGCTCTCAGTAGCTAGAATGTTGAAGTCAAACCTATTTAAACGTGTCCCGATCCATGGCCTGAAATGCGTTTGAGTCTTACAGATATAATTTGACTCCCTGTTTTATTAAAGGTTAGCTTTATTTGTCACAGGTTTGTTGAAACATGCAGTGAAATGCATCACTTGTGTCAGATCAAATCAGCGAGAATTGCACTGGGCAAGTGTTGCCGTGCCTCTGGCACCAACATAGCATGCCCACAGTTTACTAACCCTGAAGACCTCTCCTGCACATGTTCTACCAGTCTGTTGCCGCCAGGACAATCTTCTATGTGGTGGTGTACTGGGGCAATGGCATCAACACAGGTCATGCCAACAGGCTCAATAAACTGATTAGAAAGGCTGGCTCTGTTATAGGAGTCAGACTGGACACACTGGAGTCTGTGGTAGAACAAAGGACCCTGCGGAAAATCCTGGCAATTCTGGACAATGTTTCTCACCCTCTGCATGCTACCTTGGCTCAACAGAGAAACACTTTTAGTAATAGACCAAGACAGCTACACTGCTCCAAAGAGCGCTATATGAGGTTATTCTTACCCTCGGCCATTAGGCTCTATAATGAGTCAACATATAGCTGGGGAAGTGATGATCCTCTCCTGCTAGACTGTCTGAGATAACTTATTTTTTAATTTTTTTCTTACTTTTGTCTAATATTTGTATATCTGGGCACTTGTAATGCTATTGTGACTCTGTAATTTCCATTGGGATCAATGAAGTGTCTACCTATCTAAACCTGTACGTCGTTGTAATGTGGAACATGCATCCAGGGGAAGCAGGGCACCCAAAGGAAACCCAGGTGGTCACAGGGAGAACATAAAAACTCCTTACAGACAATGGAAGGAATCAGATCCCAATCTTCCAGCCGCTGCTGGGATAACGTTGCCCTAAACATTATGCTCCTTTGCTGCCTGTAACTATCTTAGAGGAAGCCAAACAAGATAAGCAAGGATTAACTGTACACTGGCAACAATACAAAGGTTTACCTGATCTTCTGTTGCGTATATTTGGTATCTGGTAGAATTATCAATGAAATGCTATAAATATTGTTTTCCATTGTATTGTCTAATGGCCCATTTTACTTAGAAGGTCAAGAAAACTCCTAATATGTAGCAGGTTTTGACAAGGAGTAGAGGGGAAGTCAAATCAGGTATAAGAGAAAACAGTTTCTGATTTAAACATCATGTAATCACACCAGCTCAGATGTAACCCCTGTTTGCAGACATGAGATGACCACTGAAATAATTATTTGACTGCACAATGCTACGTGAAATGAAATGATATAGGTCTCTTGGAAAATGCTAAATTAAAGTGGGCTTGTGCATTGTTCCTCAGCATTCAATTTGGCATAGTACCGAAAGTTCACTGAGTAATTACTAATGTTGGGAGCTAGCAGCTAGTTGAAATGGAGATAGGGAAATTATCATGGTTAGAAGGATGGTATCAAATAATGGGCTAAAATTGACTTCAATCTAGTTTTTGATTGGTGCTGTGATAATTACTCTTTTTAAAAATGTCGTTCTGAAGTACCATGTTGACACTGAATTAAACGCTAAAGATGTTGAATGAGCTTGAATTGACAACTTACATAAGAACACAAAACAAATGATAGAAATTAAGTATTTCTTTGCAACTACAGGTTTTCACAATCTGCTTAAAATTCATAGGATGTGCAGCTTGTGGTATGAATGGCAATAAGGTGACAGATTTTTCAAAGACTTTGTATTTGCTGAATTACAAGTCCATAGAGGGCATTGAGAATTTACAAATACCCCTTTGGAAGCAAAATTGAGAGACCAATTGGGTTTAAAACTGGGCAGGTCTGTTAGCATAAAGAAAACTAAAGGAGAGTTGCATCTAAAAGTTGAACAGGCAAAGGGTTATGTAATAACTAGCAACAGACACCAGAAGTATCTGTTGTAAGATAAGGAGTTAAATGTTTGGTGTTTTAAGCGAGTTGTTGCTTTGATAGACCCAGGAGAATGAACACTAAACATCCCAATACAAACCAGATGTGTTGCTAAATGAGTGACAAATGGATGATCATTCATGGCAAAAAATGCTGCCTTTCATAGATGTTCGGCATCTACGCTCAGTAAATGACAATTACTGTGCATGCTCAAAACGCTGATCAAATTCATGGCCCAGAGGAGCCCTGAACTGGCCTGAACTCCTACATTATCAATGACAAAGCCAGACTGTAGTTTGCTCGAGGCATGAGAACCAGTGTTTGTTAACACAAGTAGGACTGATGAAATAGTTAACATATGAGTCACAGCAGTCAAACGCTGAGCCTCAAAACTAAAGGCAATTTCCCTTTTGCTTTTTGTGCTAGCCTGACAGCAGAAATATTGATAGTTCCCCCCAAAATGACAGCAATTGAGTAATATAAGTAATAAGCAATAGAAGATGATAAACTCAAAGTGCCTGATTTAAGATATTTTACCAAATCCAGGCATTTACACTATAAACTTCATCGTGAAAATATACCACTCTGCAGCGAGGTATGTACCTAGCAAATTTCACCACGTATGTCAGTGACAATAAACCTGATTCTGATTGCTCTTTTAACAAATTAAAATGCTGCTTCCCAAGAGCACTATCAAAATAAAACATATGGAGTGACGAGGTGGCGTGTGTAGCAGAGCTGCCGCACATCTCCAGTGACTTAGGTTCAATCCTGATTCGTGGTGCTGTCTGTCTTTGCAAATTCTCCCCATGATGCTCTATCAATTACTCCAAAAGACTGCACGTAGAGTAAATACTGAAAGGCTTTTATTAACAGTAAAATAGGCCCACATCCATGCTGAGTACCTGTCCTGGAGTGAGGGAGGAGCAGTGACGCAATCGCCTTTATTCAGGGTCTGTGGGAGGAGCCACAGGAGCAGTCAGCAGAGGGCCGTGTCCAGACAGGTAACCCAGTTACAACCTATATACATGGTTTACCACACCCCATGATGACATGGATTCTCCTGAGGCATTCTGGTCCCCTCCCACAGTGCAAAGTTGTGCATGCTGGTGTGTTGACTGGCCACTAGAACTAACCACAGAGTAGGTTTGATGAGACAATCAGAGGGGAGTTCATTGGAAGGCGGGGAATGGGGATGATTTGAGAGCTAGCATGGACCAGATGAACCAAAATGGCCTCCCAAGAGGTACAGCTTGCACAGCAGGAGGAACTTAATGGTCTTTTAGGAGAAAAGAGCGATGGAGAGGTACAGGGATGGAATGCCAGAGCTGACTCCAGCAGCTGAAAACAAAGCTGCTCATGCCAGAGCAATTAAAACTGGGTTGCTCAAGCATTGTAGGGCTGGGGTAGAGAATAGAAATGGGGGGGTGGGATAATGAGCCCATTTGAATACAAAGATGAAAATACTGCAGTCATGGCAAGAGTTAACCAGGAATTGAACAAGCACAGATGTGGAGGCTGACTGGGACGCGGACAGATTTGGGACATGGTGGCAGACATTTGATCAATCCAATTGACATGAGGTAGAAGAAAGAAAGAGAAAGATTAATTTGCCACGGGTACATCGAAACATTAACACATTCAGGGAAATGTGTTGATGGTCAACGACGGACACAGTTCGTGATGTTGCCGTGCCTCGGGCACTAATATAGTCTCCCCACAACTTACTCACCTGAACTCGTACAATGTGGGAGGAAGCCCATGTGGTCACAGGAAGAAGGAACAAGTCCTTACAGGCCACAGTGGTAACTGAACCCTCATAGTGCTGTAAAGTATGAAGCTACCCACTATGCCACCCTGCCCCATCCTGTGCTACCGTGCTGTCCAAGAGGTAGAATTCTGGAAGCCAGGCTGAAACGTGTTAAGAAAGCGGAATGATAAGGCGTGGCTGTGCTCAGCCACGGCAGAGTCAGATGTCATACGCTGGTGGAAATAGTCATAGTGGCTATGTGAAGCTGTCTTACATCTCAGCTTGGACTCAAATATGACCGCAATTTTTTGAACAGGGTGTTTTAGTGTTTTGGGACAGGTCTGCGGCTGGGGGGACCGAGTTTGTGGTGTTCCTCAAGACAGTGAGTTCAGTCTTCCCAGTGTTCAGCCAGAAGAAAATTCTGACCAAGTATCTGAGAGGCCGGCTGTTTGGCTCCAGCATTCACAAGGAAACAATGCGTGTTTTCAGATGATATCACTATGTTACGGAGTGTGATGATGAGAGGCCAAGGGAAACTGCATCAACAGCAAGACAACAAACAGATACAGCCTCTCTCAATGAAATGGGGTCTATGTCCATAGGGGTAGCACATGGCCACAGCTAGCAGAACTGCGACCAGACAATTCCCACATTAGAGTTGCATTTGATGCAGTTCCAACCGGACCTCCAGCGCTATTCCCATGGACTGCACGTGTTCTCCTTGCGAGCGCACAGATTTCCCCCCGGGGCTCCGGGCTTCTCCCATCTCCCAAAGATGTGTGGGTTGATAGATTAATGTGCCACTGTAAATGGATAGGTGAGTGGTTGAGCAGGGTGGTGGGGGGGGGGGGATGTTATTGACAATGTGGGGAGAATAAATGGGATTAGTATCCGATTATTGTAAAAAAGTGCTTGAAGCTTGGCGTGGACTCTGAACAAAAGGACCAGGTTCCTTGTTATATAACACTATTCCCTCTACGGATTGAACATTTTCAAGTTAATTTAGATGGTTCTATTACTCTCATTGGATGGTGGGGTGGAGATATGTCTCTACCAAGGGAGGTGTAAGGCACCCCCTCCCTCTGATAGCCTGCAGGCCACCCTTAGGCAAGGTGGAGCACCTGCTTAGCCCCTCGGTCAGGGTCACAGTTTTAATTGCTCTGGCATGAGCAGCTTTGTTTTCAGGTTCCATGAAGCCACGGGAGAGGTCGTGGATGATCGTACGAGCAGCCGGTGCATATCACAAGCCCTAGTTATGTGACCACTGATGCCAGGCCGACAATCTCCGAGGAGTATCGATAATGGCTGGCGGGTCACCCGTCTTGTAAAGACACTGCCCAGAAGAAGGTAATGGCAAACCACTTCTGTAACAAAATTTGCCGAGAACAATCATGGTCAAAAGGCCATGATCGCCCATGATATATGACAAGGCACATAATGATGATGTCATATGGCACGGCACATAATGATGATGTTATTTGGCACATCACATAGTGATGATGATTGCACTCATGGTGGTTGGCACTTCTGCAATAGCAATCTCACAAAATATGGCATGCTTCCAATTTGGGTTGATCAGCAGAAACCTATTTAACAGCATTTGGCATCTTATCACGAAAGATTATCACTTCATTATCTTGTTGAGACCATTTCTAACATAACAGAAGCACCAGGACTGGAAGCTCTCGGGCATGTTTGCTGGTGGGACAGAGCTTTTGCCCGTCAAAATCAGGCTCAGTGTTTCAGATTCAATGATCTCCACACAGCCCAGCAGAAAAACAGCATGCTATTATCAGCCACAGGTGGTGGGAGGTTAATGTGGAGAGTTTAATATACTATACGAGTGAAACCATAGCATTAATCAGCTTCAGTTCTGACTGGCTGATTGGGATTGGAGATGTCTGAGGGTTTGTGGCTTCAACTGGTTCATAGGAATTCATGTTATTTGTTTTTTTAAATGGTTTCCCGTCTACTTCCATCTCTTCACCAGATATAAGACTGTTCTTACAAGTAACTAAGTTGCAAAGTGCACAGCTTTTCCTTCCAGACACTTATATGTACAAATACAACACTGTATCCCAGCAGGATACGTCAGAGACTATCTCTGGAGAACAAGTTCTTGCAGTTCCCTTTACTTCAAGCAACACTGGAGATCACTGTTCTCTCCATCATTAACGCTCTCTCCTGCACTCAATATTCTAGAGGCACTCAAATATTTTTTACTTCTTTCTTTTTTATGTTTTATTCTTCCTCACTTTTCTTATAATAGTTGTATAATTGTGAGTCTGTGCACTTGTAATGCTACTGTGACACTAAACTTGCCTTTTTGGATCAATAAAGTATCTCTTAATCTCTAGGTATGTGGGGAACCAAATAGAACAGGTGAGGAAAGGACTTATGTTGAGAAACAATGAGTTAACATGGAGGTTTGAAGCCAGGCCTGAGGTGGTGATGATTGTATATGTCCTAGGTGGTGGGAAGGATACCAACAAATTATCAGATACCATCTGCGTGGCCTCTCCAAACATGGAGGGACAGCAGGGACAGTTGTAGACTCTGCTTTCCACTATAAAGCAACAGGGAATGCTTGAAACACACCAGACCAATCCGAACAGTAATATCTTCAGGGATATCTGTAAAGCTTCATGCACATCAAGGGAAACCCTTGTAATTCACTCACCTCTGTGTCTGCACAGAATAGCCTGTAATCCTGGTGTGCCAATTGGACAGGTCATCGTCAGTCAGATTAAGGATGGTACAGGGGGCATCTCAGAAGGACTGAAGGCACTTAGTACTTTCCCAGTGCAGGTTTTAAGGCCATTGTCATTTAGTTTTTCTGTGAATCATTGTTAAGGTGATCTTGCTCTCGATGGAAATAGAGTTAAAGTTTAGTTTTCTCATCTATACTAAAGATATCATGGACCCAGACATGGAGGTGATGGCTTGCCGTGTGAAGAAAGGATTGACAAGTTTGAAAAGTCTGAGGTCCTCATCAAAACATATATATTAAGGTACACTCTGAAAGAAGGGTTTTACAGCCTACTTGCCAGAGTGAAGACAATTGTATGATCTGACAAATACCCCACAACCTGCTGGAATGAGCCACCAGCATGAAGATTCACGTTCTGTTCATCTTCTGGGACACAGTGGAGAGCGAGGGTGCTGTGGGCAAAGGCTTCAGGTCTGACCGTGGCAGTGAGCAGGGCTCCCGTGATCCACAACCAGTCTCTTGGCCGAGCAGTGCAGCTCTTTGCCCAGAAGGTAAGGAATTTCTGGACTGAGAGAGGTTGTTATTTAGTTTTATGATCTCTGATTATTCCCATCATTTCTTACTTCACTCAGATCATTTGCTAAAGAGGCTTCACCCTGAAAAATGGATGCTAACAAAAATAGCAATGGGCGTCAGTGGGAATACATGCCATGCCAGCACCCAATCAGAGCTGCACACTGTTCTCAAATGATTGGGGTACTTGAACAACAGAGTGTGCAGTGTTCTCTGTACCTGTCAGAAACCAGGTGACAGGTAATCTTTTGATTGGATTCATTGATGAAAGGGCTGATGTAATTTGCCATTCTGACAAACAAGCCATCAGTCACATTGTGTCCTGTCAAACTGCAAAATGGTGTCTTGCCAGCTACAAAACTCTCACCAAGTCTCCGGCCATGCCTGATATAATCCTGAGGAAAAGAAATTGTGGGCAGTGGCTGTCTTAGCGGCTATCAGTAGTCACATTCAGCAGGCACCAGTCCTTGCTCCATATGGTTGAAACACTCTACTGTTGTTCCAAACCCTTGGGAGATTTCTCATTAGATATACTGAGGAAGTTTTTCCTCCTTTTGAACACCCTGTATCTTGGATAATGTCTCTCACTACCTTTCTCTTCTCTGTATAACTATAGGGATAGCCGGCTGGTGTTCCTTGATTCTTATCCTTGTCCGGATTCCAAAAGTTGGCAGAGTACAAAATATCTGTGCTGATTTGGTTGTATGAAGTTTCAGAGTGTATAAACATATTTTCCAAATAACCCCTCAGTGCAACTTCTGTGAATCTTTGATTTGTAATTAAGCTTAACTGGGTTTGTAATAATTATAAGTCAGCTTTCCTTTTTACCCAATTACCCAAATAGAAAGATGAAATTACTCAGTAAACATATGTGAAGTGAATTCATTGAAGAAAGATAACTCTGCTGCTGCCCAGAGAAGTGAAGCAAATGAAAGGATTCAATAGATGTCAATAAAAGTGGGCCTCTAGAAAAATCATATAATCAGCATGAAAATCAAATCAATCGGCTTGGAATGGACCCACTTCAAACTAGAGCCCTAAACAATAAGCATTTCTTCTCTGAACAAGGCCCTGTGCTAAGTCAGACAACAAAGCAACTGTGTGGCTGCAGGATTTATTGACAAATTTGTCGTTTATCTCCTCAGCCTCATCCAGCGCTGCTGGTCTCCCACGTTGTTTTTAAGGAAGCTCAGGAACCCATGCATTTTCAAATTAAAACGTCAGGCTCCTAGGACATTGTTCTTGATGAGGTATTACCATTTTGAACTCGCCAAGCCGCCGGTCCTGAGAGGGCTGTACACTGCCTGAAGTGCTTGGATTAAACAGAGAGCTCAAGAACTTCGCGTCAGGTTCTGAGGCCCTTGTTCTTTTAGTGAATTTTGCATTCCTGTTTCCAAACTTTTTTGCTTTCAGGAGTTAAGAACAACTCCACCGCATGACTTATCAATATCATCCTGTTGTTAAACTCCTGTAGCAAATGTAACATGCGAAGATCCCTTGAGGTTTTCTTGCTAACTCCACAGGATGAGGGCTAGCTGGGAGGCAAACCATTACTAATTGCTCTTCAGCTAACTGGCTCACCAGGTCACTTCAGAGGACATTTAATGTTCAGCTGTATTCAGATTAGGTAAGAACAGTGCACTGCAAACCAGATCGGCTTTTATGGCGATCCAACAGTCTCACAATTAATTGTGATATCACTTAATTCCAGATTTATTTAATTACTTGAATTTAAATTCTCCAACTGTACTGATGGAATTAAGACTCATCCTTTTGTTCTGAGAGGCTGGGCTTTTCAATCCCAGTCCAGTGACTGAACCCCTGTGCTACCATAAAGTGCTATCCTCTTGGATTGGAGTGTAACTAAAGGCAAAAATGCAGACACATTAGTACTCTAAGTATCAATTTTTGCTACAAATTTCACTGGTTAGATTAGCGAAGCCTTTATCAGCAAGCAGCCTGCGGTTTCACTGCTAACCATCTGTTACTGTGTCAAAACAAAACTAGGACGTGCCAAGTGTGGCTGCTGTGGTTGTTGGTCCTGACTGTTTTTCAAAGTTTTATTTTGACTTCAGATGATCAGTGCAGATAATCAGCTGTACCACCAACTTGACCTCAATGAGCCGCTGTAGATGCAATCCCCCCCCACCCCCCAGATGTAATTACATCACTTGGAATGTCATTGGGTGCCTGTGGCAGGACATCCACCATTAACAGGGTGAAAAAAATGGAAACTTAATGCATCCTGGTGTCACCTCTGTGTTGAGTTAGTGAGCAAATAAGGTTGCTTGGACCCGTCTGAGTTATTTTAACAGAATATAAATGGAGAAAGTCATGTGACATTGAACGTGAAGGAACAATTGGTGATATGAAGACTACCCTCTGAGCAAACAGTATTCAGTAAAAATTATGCAGAAATCAAATTATTGCCTCTGACTGAATTGTTCTCAATTTGTTCTTGTCTTCATTAAAAGTTAAACATTTTATCCAATTTGTACAACCCCCAATTCTTGCACCAATCTTACATCTGATCTTATAATGTAAGATGCAAAAATAACAGGGTTGTTATCATGGGTGACTTTAACTTCCCTAATATTGATTGGCACCTGATTAGTTCCAAGGGTTTAGATGGGGCAGAGTTTGTTAAGTGCGTCCAGGACGGATTCTTGTCACAGTATGTGGACAGGCCGACTAGGGGGAATGCCATACTAGATCTAGTACTTGGTAATGAACCGGGTCAGGTCACAGATCTCTCAGTGGGTGAGCATCTGGGGGACAGTGACCACCGCTCCCTGGCCTTTAGCATTATCATGGAAAAGGATAGAATCAGAGAGGACAGGAAAATTTTTAATTGGGGAAGGGCAAATTATGAGGCTATAAGGCTAGAACTTACGGGTGTGAATTGGGATGATGTTTTTGCAGGGAAATGTACTATGGACATGTGGTCAATGTTTCGAGATCTCTTGCAGGATGTTAGGGATAAATTTGTCCTGATGAGGAAGATAAAGAATGGTAGGGTTAAAGAACCGTGGGTGACAAGTGAGGTGGAAAATCTAGTCAGATGGAAGAAGGCAGCATACATGAGGTTTAGGAAGCAAGGATCAGATGGGTCTATTGAGGAATATAGGGAAGCAAGAAAGGAGCTTAAGAAGGGGCTGAGAAGAGCAAGAAGGGGGCATGAGAAGGCCTTGGCGAGTAGGGTAAAGGAAAACCCCAAAGCATTCTTCAATTATGTGAAGAAAAAAAGGATGACAGGAGTGAAGATAGGACCGGTTAGAGATAAAGGTGGGAAGATGTGCCTGGAGGCTGTGGAAGTGAGCGAGGTCCTCAATGAATACTTCTCTTCAATATTCACCAATGAGAGGGAACTTGATGATGGTGAGGACAATATGAGTGAGGTTGATGTTCAGGAGCATGTTAATATTAAGGGAGAGGAGGTGTTGGAGTTGTTAAAATACATTAGGACAGATAAGTCCCCAGGGCCTGACGGAATATTCTCCAGGCTGTTCCACGAGGCGAGAGAAGAGATTGCTGAGCCTCTGGCTAGGATCTTTATGTCCTCGTTGTCCACGGGAATGGTACTGGAGGATTGGAGGGAGGCGAATGTTGTCCCCTTGTTCAAGAAAGGTAGTAGGGATAGTCCAGGTAATTATAGACCAGTGAGCCTCACGTCTGTGGTGGGAAAGCTGTTGGAAAAGATTCTTAGAGATAGGATCTATGGGCATTTAGAGAATCATGGTCTGATCAGGGACAGTCTGCATGGCTTTGTGAAGGGCAGATCATGTCTATCAAGCCTGATAGAGTTCTTTGAGGAGGTGACTAGGCATATAGGTGAGGGTAGTGCAGTGGATGTGATCTATATGGATTTTAGTAAGGCATTTGACAAGGTTCCACACGGTAGGCTTATTCAGAAAGTCAGAAGGCATGGGATCCAGGGAAGTTTGGCCAGGTGGATTCAGAATTGGCTTGCCTGCAGAAGGCAGAGGATCGTTGTGGAGGGAGTACATTCAGATTGGAGGGTTGTGACGAGTGGTGTCCCACAAGGATCTGTTCTGGGACCTCTACTTTTCGTGATTTTTATTAACGAACTGGATGTGGGGGTAGAAGGGTGGGTTGGCAAGTTTGCAGATAACACAAAGGTTGGTGGTGTTGTAGATAGTGTGGAGGATTGTCAAAGATTGCAGAGAGACATTGATAGGATGCAGAAGTGGGCTGAGAAGTGGCATATGGAATTCAACCCGGAGAAGTGTGAGGTGGTATACTTTGGAAGGACAAACTCCAAGGCAGAGTACAAAGTAAATGGCAGGATACTTGGTAGTGCGGAGGAGCAGAGGGATCTGGGGGTACATGTCCACAGATCCCTGAAAGTTGCCTCACAGGTGGATAGGGTAGTTAAGAAAGTTTATGGGGTGTTAGCTTTCATAAGTCGAGGGATAGAGTTTAAGAGTCGCGATGTAATGATGCAGCTCGATAAAACTCTGGTTAGGCCACACTTGGAGTACTGTGTCCAGTTCTGGTTGCCTCACTATAGGAAGGATGTTGAAGCATTGGAAAGGGTACAGAGGAGATTTACCAGGATGCTGCCTGGTTCAGAGAATATGCATTATGATCAGAGATTAAGGGAGCTAGGGCTTTACTCTTTGGAGAGAAGGAAGATGAGAGGAGACTTGATAGAGGTGTACAAGATAATAAGAGGAATAGATAGAGTGGATAGCCAGCGCCTCTTCCCCAGGGCTCCACTGCTCAATACAAGAGGACATGGCTTTAAGGTAAAGGGTGGGAAGTTCAAGGGGGGTATTAGAGGAAGGTTTTTTACTCAGAGAGTGGTTGGTGCGTGGAATGCACTGCCTGAGTCAGTGGTGGAGGCAGATACACTAGTGAAGTTTAAGAGACTACTAGACAGGTATATGGAGGAATTTAAGATGGGGGCTTATATGGGAGGGCAGGGTTTGAGGGTTGGCACAACATTGTGGGCCGAAGGGCCTGTACTGTGCTGTACTATTCTATGTTTTATGTTCTAATAGCTCATTGGAAGGCTGTTCAGCTCATCAGGCCCATGCTAGCCCCCAGGGGACCAACACTATTTGTCCTCTCCCTACTTCCCTGTGGATCTGCAGTTTATTCTCTCTCACACGTGCCACCAAAGCTCTTTGATTTCATTTGCTTTTAACATACTGATAAGTTACATTAAAGGTATTCCTGAAGATCTTAACTCAAAAATCCTGTTTTGGATTGGTATTTTTTGATGATTTCTATCTCCTTGTACCACACTGGAATATGCCGTGTTCTCACTGTTACCATCAGGGAGGAGGTACAGAAGCCTGAAGGCACACACTCAGTGATTCGAGAACAGCTTCTTCCATCAGATTTCTGAATGGACAATGAATCCATGAACAATACCTCGTTACCTTTTTTTGCACTACTTATTTAATTTAATTAATTAATATATATATTTACCGTAATTCACAGTTTTTATTCCAATGTACTGCTGCCTCATAACAAATTTCACAACATACGCCGTTGATATTAAACCTGATTCTGATATTAATCAATGAATTTCACATTTGTATGTCTCATAGGCTTTTTAATTATTTTGACCAAAGTGATCAGCTCACCTGAAAGTAAAGTAAGAATGAATTCTAGGTTTTATTTTAGCTTGTGTAAGGGGTTTCTTCTTTTATGTTACTGCGAAGGCTAACAAAATGGCTTCTTTGTTAAGTTATAATAAAAATGGCTTTTCTGCAATAATAACTGTGATGTAAGGTGTTCTCTCTCTCTGCTTGTTTGGGTTATATTATTGATAAGAGGAAGGACGAACCAGTTGGGGTTATATTATTAATAAGAGGAAGAATGAACCAATTGGGATAGATGTTATTCTTTCATGTGTATCTGTAAGCTATTGTTTTTCAGGCTTTGAGGGAGAAGGCTCGATGGGGGCAGAGAGAGGAGACGCGATGCTGTAAGCTGGCTGACAGGACGGACCCCGAGCGGGAGTCCGAGGCCCAGGGTCTTCGGCAAGGAGAGGAGATGAAGACAGACTTGTGTGGAGCGTCTGGTCGACCATTGCGGGTGGTCCCAGGTGGCGGGTCGAGGAGGTCGGAGGGGATCGAATGGTGGAAAGAAGACTCCATTAATTGAGCTCCAACTGTTGTGCATGAAGTGGTTGAACTTTGATAAGTTTTGTGCCTTTTATTTTCCTTTTATATTTTATCTCTATTAATTACATAGTTCCAGTAAGATCTATAAAGTGCAATTATTTAATCACATATGGTGTATTGTCTGTTGTTTGGCAGGGTGGGGTACATCACACAGCATCCACACAAACGTGATTACCCAGTTTGGCAGGGCCGAAGGCTACTTCCCTAGACGACAGCGAGCTGAGCGAGCCTGAGGCTTACCGGGGGCTACACGCAATTAAATTAACCAAAATTCCACATTTCCTTTCCTTTACTATGAGAAAAAATCTATCCAAGCTTGCTATTCAGCATAAGGAACTGGAGGTTTATTCTGCATGTCATATATCGTTCCAATATGCAAAGCAGACTTCTGCTTTCTCTGGAATGATTCAGAGCTTTATGTCAACACGATCAAGTCACCTCCAGCCAGTTGGCCACTGGGTGTAGCAGCAAACTGCTGTGCAATTTAACCATAACGATAATTTTTCAACTGTCTCCTACAGAGAGGTCACAAAGTTAGAAAGTGTGGGAAATCAGTGTCACATTAGTGTATAAAGGGAAATGATCTGAGAGAGGGATTTTGTAGGGGTTCAGGAGATGCTCAGGCAGAGTGATGCACTGAGTCTGACTTGTTTCGTACCTGATCTCAGTGCTTCAGGTTGTTAATGAATACAAAATTAACAAAAGGCTTCTGAATTCTTTGTGCCACTATTCTATATTCGTAGGTATCGCAAGAATCCTGTTAGCTATTTTAATCAAAATTAACAAGATCCCTTAAAAAATCACATCCTGTAGATAACAATTCAGAAAGGAATGCCTCAATAACACTGAATATTACAACACTAAATATATTTTTCCCATTTCATTTGGCTGCCACTGATATTTTAAGTATTAGTCAATAGTTCTCAAATATAAGGTCTAATCGTTCACCTTGTTTTGATTGAAATAGATTTTATCTTTCCAGTAATTTATTACCAATGGACAGTAAGTTATAATGTTTAATTGTCATATGTTAGTTTGTATTGTACTCTATCACAATTTGTCTCTGCAGATTGCCAGTGAGTTCACAAACATATGACTCTGGGAGGGCT
Organism: Mobula hypostoma; assembly: GCF_963921235.1. Lineage (NCBI taxonomy): Eukaryota > Metazoa > Chordata > Chondrichthyes > Myliobatiformes > Myliobatidae > Mobula > Mobula hypostoma. The sequence continues at coordinate 93,215,428 of NC_086099.1, read as the reverse complement.
TGTTAGAGAAGTGTTGGCAGGAAAGGAGGCTAAAAATATAAGATGTTCACAGGAACAGATGCAACAAGGCATTCAGAGGAGTATTTAGGATGTGGAACTTGTTGGCAAAGGGAACCCTTGAACTGAAATATCATGAATGGATTTGTGGGATAGATAAATACATGGGAGAGAAAGAAATTGAGTAATTTGAGCAAAGTTGTTGAATGACAGAAGTTGGAGTGGAGGCTGGCATGCATAGATTTGATGAACAGAATGGCCTGTTTCTGTAACTTATATATTTATTGGTGCTGGGTACTAAGGTAGTTACATTTCCCATCAAGTAAGCTTATGTGGGAACCCTCAGTGCTGGTACTCACAAAACTTCTAAAAGTAAATGAATTAGTTTTGCTTACACACACACGAACGCACCATGCTACGAGGAACATGCATACCATCTTTTGGGGTGATAGGAGAATTGAGGGAAGGGGAGTGGTTACATTTTCTCCTGGCTTTCCCCCCTCAACATTATCAAACACTCTGCTTAGGTGCATTAATGGCATTTCTGTGAAATAATAGCAGCTGGGAAGCAAAGGAAAGCCCTGGACTGAATCTTGAACACATAGCCTTTTGGAAAGATGACAAATGGTTTATATATTGAGACACTATTGAGTCCTGATGAAGGGTCTCAACCCAGAACACTGACTGCTTATTCACTTCCCCAGATGCTACCTGATCTGCTGAGTTCCTCCAGCACTTTTGTGTGTGTCACTCCGGATTTCCAGCATCTGCAGAATCTCTTGTGCAAATGATTCATATAGCCAGAGGAGGACAGCATGTCATCTTATCAGCAATTTCTGCCTTGTGTGTTTAGAAACTTTTGCCTGCAACCAGGTAAACAAGACAGGTGAATTTGAGAAATGAGAGAACTTTGCAATGTTACCGGATACTTTGTTTACTGACAGAAGAATTTCAATGCATTCCTTCAACTAATAGAAAAGGGCTGTAACTCGATGGGTGCTGGCTTTCGACTGGGATATTAAGGTGAAGTCCTACTCAGATGGAAATGAATCTCATGGTAGATTAGCAGAAGGTTGACTGGCTAACTTTCTTTCCACCAAAAATACAATTTAATTGCCCTTGTACCCGGGACTAAGCTGTGTGTAAATTGGCTGCTATGTTTTAAAAAAACAACTCAAACTGCTATTAATCTCCCTAAGGGTATTAAAATACAACAACTTTCTCCAATGATGAAAGAATTGCATGAAATATATTTTAAAAAATAAAAGTGTGTGTTTTTCGTTCTTTCTCTTATACAAAGTTCTTTAAATTACTTGAGAGAGAAGCCAAAGTCCAACATCTGACTGAGCAATGATTACCGACACTGGAGCCGATATCCTGCTTCCATTCATCAGAGCTTCCTGGTGGCACACACAGCATTTGGTAAGATGCCAAACATTTCTCAATGACCATCATTAATTTTGAAGTTGCCGAAATGCAGCAACTAGATCTGAGGCTGCCAGCTGCCTCTGTACCTCATAATAAGTATATCTGATACTGCTGGAGTCAAGGCACTTCACACTGGGTACTCAATTAACAACTGAAATCTGTCTCAACCCAAACATTTTGGCAGACTTCCAGGATAGCTCCAATATTTGGGATAATAACAGCACCGTCTTCATAAATCAGAAATTTAGTAACATGCTATAAGGAGTCCGTCTGTACATTTAAATAAAACTCACTCCATCTCTTCTGCGACCAGTGCATTTTACTTCCTTCATACCAATATTAACCCAGGTCAAACATGCACCAGGAAATGGTGAGGAGGAATCGACAACTGGCATTATTAGATATCCAAATGGACAAAATGCTTTATTTCTGTTTACACTGAAAAGTATGACAGTCTTTGGATAACACTTTGTCACAATAATAATTACCATCTTGTAGAACACAATCAAAAGTATCAGTTGATTAGCTAAACATGGAAAATATCTGGGTATAGCTGGTCAGGATGTGCCAATGACGGTGACACTTTCACGATAGTATGGTTAGAGAGACAAACAGATATTCCTTGGGAGGACAGTGTCATATCTTTGGTCTCCATAGTGATCTCTGGGACTGCTGAATTCTGGGCGTTCGCGTGTTTGTAGGGCACATCAACTGCAGCAGAAATGCATTCGGCCATAGGCCTGTAATCATAAAGCCTGGCATAGTCTTTACTTCACTGATAATCCAGAAACTAACTGATCGCAGAGTGTTCAAAAGTGTTCTAGGAACAATGACTACAGTACCAACCTTGCGAAGCTGCAAGTCAGGACCGCATGCATGCAAATCAAGGGACAGAGCTGAGTGATCCCACAACCAAGCAATCAGCTACCACTTCTGTACTGGTTGAAAATGGTGATGACCAGTTACACAGCTAAAAGGAGGAAGCTCTCAAGCATCCCAGAAAATTGGCAAAAACTTTCAACCCTAAGCTTTGGATGGTTGATCCATATTGAAGTCTAGCTGAAATTGCACCTGAATCTAAACCACCCATACTGATTCATTCAACCTGCATCAATAGCATGGAGCAGGCTAGCACCATCCAGGCTGCAGGACTGAGCTCTTGTGTTCAGGTGTAGCCGGGCCGCCAGCCAAGCTGCACAATAACAGCTACAGCAGAAGATTCCACGGAACAAAATGAAAAATAGCCCAAAATGCTGAGTCCAAGAAAAGCAGGACAAATCTGACCCGAGTCAACCTTGTGAAAAAAAGGCAGTTGTAATAGTTGGAGAGCAGTTATCCCATTCCCAGCAGACAGCTGCAGGACCCCAGCAGACAACTGCAGGAGCCCAGTGGACAACTGCAGGATCCCAGTAGACAACTGCAGGATCCCAGTAGACAGCTGCAAGACCCCAGCAGACAACTGCAGGATCCCAGTAGACAGTTGCAGGACCATAGCAGTTAACTGCAGGATCCCAGTAGACAACTGCAGGACCCCAGTAGACAGCTTTAGGACAACTGTAGGGCCCCAGGAGACAGCTGTAAGAGTCCTTCAGGCAGCCGGCTCCTGGAGCTGGGTGACACCAGAGGAGAGCATCCATGAACAAGGCGCTGGTGAATAAATGCTGCTGGATTGCATTGTCAATGACACCTTCCATCATCTCACTAACTGAGAGTTAGCCAAGGACGGTAATTAGCTAGGAGAGGACTGTCCGGCTTTTCGAAAGTCCAACTACCTTCAGCTGTTTCAATGAATACCTCCCATCCTTGAAAATTTCATAGGTGTGGTCTTTCCATTCACAGCAACTCAGGTAATGCACCAGCACACATATAGTATGACTTGGGCAGCGTTCAGGATTGGAGTGAGATGTTGAAAGTACCGTTCAGAGTCAGTCAAAGTTGAGTTTATTATCACAGGCACAAGTACAGAGATGTACAGGTGCTTCTTTTCAGCAGCAACACAGGTACGTGCTCACACAAATTATACTTAAGTTAAACACAACTTTTACAAGGAAAAACACAATTATAGCAACAACAAAAAGAAACAAAGTCCATTTTGGTACAAAGTGATTGAAGTAGTCAGATGTTGCTAAACTCTAGTGATTCAGGTTGTGTTGGCTGGTTCAGGAACGAGATGGTTGAAGGGAAATAAAGAAGAGCTATCCTAATCACCTCCCTTTATTCACCAATGGTCTCACCATCATTGGATCCCCAACTACCAGCATTCTGGAGCTCACCATCATCCGGTCATGTCAGTATTGTAACTATAAGGGTAAGCCAGAGGTACAGTAGGTGTCATGAGGCTAGTTCTCTCCTTCCATCAAGGCAGCAGCTTAAGCTCTACTGTAGCAACTTGCCGCACTTTCTCCAGATCCATCCCTTGAACCTGTAACTTCTGCCACCTAAAAAGGACAAGGGCAGGAGCACAAGGGAATGCCACCACCTCCCAATCACTCAGCACCCTCACTTGGAAATATGTTATCACTTCATCAAACCTGGCTCCCTAGCGGCAGCACTGCAGGACAGCATTGATTCAAAAAGGTTACTCACTGTCTTAGAACAAAGAACATCAGAGCACAGTACAAGCCCTGTAGCCTATAATATTCTGTCAAACTTTTGACCTGTTCTAAGGTCAATCAAACTCATCATGGTAGATGTGCGGAACACCCTGTCAGGGGTGGTGGTAGAGGCAGATACATTAGGGGCATTTAAGAAACTCATAGATAAACACATTGATGGATGGTCTGTTCTTCTGTCAATCCTGTGTCTATCTAAGAGTTTCAGAAAAGCCCCTAACGTTCTGCCTCTTCCACCAACCCTAGCAAGGTGTTCTGCATATCTATCACTCTCTGTATGAAAAACTGACATCTCTCGTGCTTCTCTCCAATCACTTTAAATGTATGCCCCTTCGTATTATAAATAGATGCCCTCTTGTATTGTCCCCTTGTATAATTAAGGATGGTTAGCAATATCTATATCCCATGATGTGCCATTCTGGGCCATCCAAAACATATCACAAAATGGTGTAATTCAAAGTTATGGCTTAATGAAACAAAAACGTGTACTAAAAGCTGAGAATAGGTGGAAATTATCAGGTCAGAGCAATGATTACAGTTTCTGGCACACTATAGTTAATGGTTCACTGATACGTATTTAGTCAGCCGGCACTGATCCAAATCATTGTAGATGAGAAACTTTACTTTCGTAGGTCTGAAAGTTAATCATATCCTTGGTATTGGAATAGTACCGATAATGCATTCTTGATGCAATTGGTTCCTCTGGGGACATACTAGCAATTGCTCTGGTTGGACTGCAGTGATGACTTTAAGGAAGAATTAAACCCACAGGTCTCAAAGGTCTTTTGGAAAGGTGTCCTGTTTTCAATCAACGTGTGGCTAGCTCACCATCAGGCAAATCCATTGTACTTATTGATCAGAGTGGTGTCAAGGGTTTGAATGAGCCACCTTGTCACAGAGAGGAAGAATGGAGAGAATCAAGAATCAAGGGATCTGAGGCAGAGGATTTATTTTAGTTAGGCATTTGATTACTAGTTTAATTAGTTCAATGCAACTTTGTGGACTGTTCTCAGTCCTGTGTTCTGAGAGAAGTCAAAAATTCAATTTCAACAACTTGATCTATTCCAGGACCAGAAATGTTTCTAATTCTGCATTTAGTGCTCAGTGGAGGTGTATCAAATGGAAAGGGAAAATACTTTAGAGGCTTTATTTCAAACTCACGTAAGGTATGGGTATGAATATTAAATAAATGGCAAACTCATGGAGCATCATATGCATCATGTATCTTGTCAAGGCCAACGGTGAATAATAAACCTATGTTATACAAAATCCATTAAGATTAAATATTTCTTTACACCTGATAATTTAAGTTAAGATTAAAGTAAAACTTTGTCAGAATATTACTTTCACCTCAACAAAACAGAGTATTTATTTTTTTCCTGGAAAACTATATTACCGTCAAAATTATTTCGAAGTTCATATTTTGTGTTACTGACTTGGTAACAACGCTTTATTACAATGTCAGTTTTTCCCTCTCCATTTCTCTGGCAGCAGAGACTGACTTTTAATGGGAGTAGCTTCAACCTAACCACACAGCATCTCTACTGAGAGACGGAAGAATTCACATCATCCACTCATACTGTGGACTACCTGAAGGCCAGGTGTAATCGGACAGGATGGAAAACAAATGACCTGTTAATTTCCCACCCAGTGGGTTGGATTGAAGTCATCTACTAGGCTCCAGCCAGGAAAGCATCAGTCCGCAACACACATAGAAGTTGCTGGTGAACACAGCAGGCCAGGCAGCATCTCTAGGAAGAGGTACAGTCAACGTTTCGGGCCGAGACCCTTCGTCAGGACTAACTGAAAGAGCTAGTAAGAGATTTGGAAGTGGGAGGGGGAGGGGGAGATCCGAAATGATAGGAGAAGACAGGAGGGAGAGGGATGGAGCCAAGAGCTGGACAGGTGATTGGCAAAAGAGATATGAGAGGATCATGGGACAGGAGGCCTAGGGAGAAAGAAGAGGGGAAGGGGGGGGAAGCCCAGAGGATGGGCAAGGGGTATAGTGAGAGGGACAGAGGGAGAAAAAGGAGAGAGAGAGAAAAAGAATGTGTGTATATAAATCAATCAATCAATCAATCAATCACAGATGGGGTACGAGGGGGAGGTGGGGCATTAGCAGAAGTTTGAGAAGTCAGTGTTCATGCCATCAGGTTGGAGGCTACCCAGATGGAATATAAGGTGTTGTTCCTCCAACCTGAGTGTAGCTTCATCTTTACAGTAGAGGAGGCTGTGGATAGACATATCAGAATGGGAATGGGATGTGGAATTAAAATGTGTGGCCACTGGGAGATCCTGCTTTCTCTGGCGGACAGAGCATAGGTGTTCAGCGAAACGATCTCCCAGTCTGCGTCGGGTCTCGCCAATATATAGAAGGCCACATTGAGAGCACCGGACGCAGTATATCACCCCAGCCGACTCACAGGTTAAGTGTCGCCTCACCTGGAAGGACTATCTGGGACCCTGAATGGTAGTGAGGGAGGAAGTGTAAGGGCATGTGTAGCACTTGTTCCGCTTACAAGGATAAGTGCCAGGAGGGAGATTGGTGGGGAGGGATAGGGGGGATGAATGGACAAGGCAGTCGCATAGGGAGCGATCCCTGTGGAAAGCGGGGGGGGGAGGGGGGGAGGGAAAGATGTGCTCAGTGGTGGGATCCCATTGGAATTTTACAGTAGAGGAGGCCGTGGATAGACATATCAGAGTGGGAATGGGACATAGAATTAAAATGTGTGGCCACTGGGAGATCCTGCTTTCTCTTTTTTCAGTAGAGGAGGCCGTGGATAGACATATCATTTTTACAGTAGAGGAGGCCGTTAATGCCCCACCTCCCCCTCGTACCCCATCCGTTATTTATTTATATACACACATTCTTTTTCTCTCTCTCCTTTTTTTCCCTCTGTCCCTCTGACTATACTCCTTGCCCATCCTCTGGGCTTCCCCCGCCTTCCCCTCTTCTTTCTCCCTCAGCCTCCTGTCCCATGATCCTCTCATATCCCTTTTGCCAATCACCTGTCCAGCTCTTGGCTCCATCCCTCCCCCTCCTGTCTTCTCCTATCATTTTGGATCTCCCCATCCCCCTCCCACTTTCAAATCTCTTACTAGCTCTTCTTTCAGTTAGTCCTGACGAAGGGTCTCGGCCCAAAATATTGACTGTACCTCTTCCTATAGATGCTGCCTGGCCTGCTGTGTTCACCAGCAACTTTTATGTGTGTTGCTTGAAATTCCAGCATCTGCAGATTTCCTCGTTTTTGCGTTTTTAAGCATCAGTCCACAGCTTGTTTCCTTTCAGTATGTGGCTGAGTCTTCCAGCTCTTGGCTGATATGGTTTATAGGATCAACTGGAAGCTGTCAATAACAAATTTTACCCTCATTATAACTTTTTTTTTGCTTGTCATGGGGTCTTTCAAATTTCCAAATTCAGAGATCTCTTCTGTGTTGGAATGACGTCAGGCTATTTATTGTTGCAAGAACTACACAAAGCCTCCCAAAAGTAAGGATATAGTTCTTGTTCACACTCGTTACAGCCTGTTACATCACTGGTGTTTAGGGCAGCAATGGAAGTTCTCCATCTCTGCTGTCCTTGGCCATCTTCACTATTGTGTTCAGGGTCCTCATTTCTGCCTCTACAGTACAGCACCGAGTTGTCTTTGGTTTCCTGTGTTTCCTCCGTCCTTCAGGGGGTCCAGTGAAGGAGTCGTCTCATCACATGACTAATCTATCTCCAACGTTTCCTCATGACGATGGTGCCCACGTCCACTTGATGACACTGAAGGAATAGGGTGCGTATGGAGATCTTTCTTGGCCAGAAAACGCGAAGGATCTTCTGGAGGATCACGATGAGGAACGACAACGTTAAATGCATACATATCCTTTGTGCCTCCAAGAAATAGCTCCCCATGTACACAAAGTTGTATTGAGTGGACCATTCACAGGCTTTGCTATAAGGAAACAATTTAAGTGTCATGTGTATTCAAAGTTTATGCCCAGCTCAACAGCGATCCTGCTAAGTACCACACTTTCAGAGTTAACAATCAAACTAAATGCTGAAATCTAATTAATAGCTGGTACTGAACCTCTAGAGATACTAAATTCCATCACCCTGTACAACGTCCTTCATTATTTTTGAGGGGAACAAGGAAATTACCTGAAGAAGCTTAAAATCAAATGCAAAGGAACAATGTCAATAAGACGTACCATTACTTATTGAACGTGAAGAAACACTTCATGTTTTTTTGTGAACTGGAACTCCAAAAAAAATCTCATTGCCAGGCTTCTAACTTAAATAAAATGTTTTGCTGCCACGCTGTTGAATTCGGAAGATTAATTTTAGTTTGCTGATGGAGGTTCATGTTGCTCAGCTGATCTTCTTCCACATCACAAATTAACACCCTTGAAAATATTGCAGCCTCTTCCAGCCAAGTCCAGCTGCTCCTCATTCAATCCATTTATTTAAAAGTTCTCAGATGTCTTGACCTTGAAACCTTGTCTTCAAAAGTCAGAATGCTCCTTTTATCTGAATAAGACAGCCCGCCACTGAAACGATGAAAGAGGACAAAACTTTCTTTAAGCTGTCTCCAATGTGGCTGAGTTATTGGTGACTGAATAGTGTCAGTTCATGTGAAGAGATAGTTTCCGGCCTTCAGTGGGTTTCCGGTGGGTGAGGAGCACATGTGCCTGTGCAGATTTCAGGGGACACAAAATCTAAGACCTCGCCTTTTGCCACAGGGGTGGCAGCCAACTAATAAGGAGGAGTGGAGGTTTGGCCGATTGAAAGCCATTGGCTAGCTCGTAAAACTATGGAGAGGAAATTCAAAACTTTCTCACAGTGAGGCCAGCATTACGGAAGAGGAGGTGGTGACTCTTTGTGGAGTTCTTGACCCCATTAATAAAGGACTTTGACTTCAGGGCCTTTTGTCCACTGAGCTTCTTCTAACCTGTGCTGAGATGAATGCAGTGTTTAAAAGAGAGAACTACACAACAGCTATTGAGATTCTACACTTAGGGATGGATGATTTCATCATCAGAGTCAAAGAACGACCACAGTGAACCAGGAAAATCCTCTCATGGGATGAGTGGGAGGCATTCAAAGAAGAATGTAATGGTGTGCAAGTCAAAGGGAGAACATCAATAGGTGTAGGCAGTTAAATGAGAAGGCAAACAAACTGCAGGAAAGAGCATGCAAAAAAAAACTGAAATTAGATCTTAGCAACTGGAAGATGTAAAAAGAAAATCAGAAAAGGGATTAAATGGGCAAGACTGTGGGAGAAAAAGGGACTCTGGAACAAAACGTACAATCACAGCAACATCAAAGCAAAACAGAGTTCTCGAAAAGTGAAAAAGATGGTATTATGAACAGTGAGAAAACTTTTACACCAGTAAATCAAATCGTTAACATTGCTGAATTAATCCATTTGCACTTAAAGAAGAGCACGGCTAGCAAAGTTGCCTAGTGACCTGAGATTGATCCCGAGCTCCTGTGGGGACCATTTGCATGCTGTCCTTGTTATTGTGTGGGTTTCTTCCGGGTACTATAGTCTTCTCAGAAATCTCCACGTGAAGTCACGGTAAATTGTCCCTAGTGTGTAGATAGAGAGTAAAATCTGAAGTAGTTGAAGGGAATGTGTGAGAGAACAAAGTGGGATTAGCAGAGACTTAATGTAAATGGGTGCTCAATGATAAGCGGAGACTTGATGGTCTAAATGACCTGATCGACTCTAAGAGTTAGTAACTGCCTTGACCACCTTCTTATCAGTGCAGCACAACACTGTGCACCTGTTAACATTCACCACTGCAAAGAGGAAACAACAGATATTTTGTGTGATTATTTTGCACTAGAGAAAGGAGAATGGATCTGAGGATTCACCAAAATTGGCACAAATAGAGCAGGGTCCAGATTATGCCTTTAAATGTTTGTGACTCTAAATTGCACTCCTGGCAGTTATCTATCTAAATGAAAAAAGTCTGAGACTTCCACATAGACAATTGCTTTGTTCCTGACCCTGGCACTCTGCTGAACTCCATCTTGCTGAGGATCCCCAGGATTTAAGTGAGGGAAGTCTTGTCATGCTAGAGCAAGTGTGGGATGCAGAACTCCACATAGTTTAAAATCTGAATGAGCGCTGCACAGCTATGGATAAGAAAGCAAAGTGAAGACCAGTTCTTTTTGTTTTGGTTATTTCAGTTTAATTTGATAGGTTTCAAATATTTATATGTTTTAGGTGCTTTTGAAATATTTAATTTTTAATCATTTCACACTACCATTATTTAGTTAATGATTCAATGAGAAAGTTGTTTTTTAGTATTTTGACAGATGGCCAAGCGGGGGTCGGGACTTTCCTGGCTATCAAAGCATTTGGCGTCTCTATAGGTTGGGACTTCTTCCCTGTGATACTGGAGACTTTTGACACCCAGGTCGTGCTGCTGAACTCAAGGGGACTTTGGATTATCAAGATAGACCCTCCGTATCTGGACCCGATCAGTACAAGTGCGAGAAGAACGTGGGCAGTGATTAGGGTTAGAGAGTCTGTGCTGGCAAAATCTGGCCCAAAATTCATGAAGAAAATAATAATGCTAATGATATGTCTTCAGCTGTGGACTGCTTTCATTTAAGGTTGTAATGGGAGTAGTTGATAACATCACGAGATGTCAGAAACCATCATCAATTGCACACTTTAGACTGAAAAATTAAACATGCCACACTACTATTTAAAAGGGAAACCTGGGAATTATAGACCAATTAGTTTAACATCTGTTGCTGGGCTTCACTGGAATCTGTAATTAAAGACAGAATAAGTGAGCATTTTCTGGTGATTAGAGAGAAGCTTGTTTAAAGGGTTGGTCATGTCAGATGCACCAGACTGAATTTTTTTGAAGGAACAACCAATAGAAGTGGAGCGAACTTCAAGAAATATTGTTTGTATTGACTGCTAGGACGTATCTGAAAGTTAGTCAAGTTGAGAAAATTGATGGCAAATTGTGGACCAGATTAGTGCATTGACTGAAGAGGCAGCAGGATAACCGGCAAATGCTCAGATGAACAGGATGTGTTCCACGGGGATTTCGGTTCAGGTCCTCCTTGTTTATTATATTAGTTACAACTCAACTGATGACTCAGAAGGTCACATAGTCAAATTACAAATGACTCAAAAGTAGATAGCATTGAGGAAAGCATAGGTTAAAATTAAGTACAAAAGATTCATAGATTCAGCAAATGAATTTCAATGTAGACCAATGCAAAGTCCAATTTAAGTTTTAAATAGAATCAGGTATCTTTTAGATTGTGAACAGCCACTATCAATGGAAAACGGCAAACCTCATTCTAAAGGCTTGAGTGAGAAACCTCAGCTGGGGCACCAATAAAATACTGAGGAAATGCTGGCCTTCGTGTGAGACAATAATCGGTGGACTGCCAGATCTCTCAAGTAAATCTGATAAATTCCATGGCACAACACTGAAAATGAACACAGGGGGTCTCACACTACGCCGGCTGATACTTCCCGTACTCAATCACGATAATTAAATATTTCTTTAGCTTTGAGACCTCTTTGGACCTTGTTACTGATGAAGGGTCTTGGCCATAAATGTCGACCATTTATTCTCCTCCAAAGATGCTGCCTGACCTGCTGTGTTGCTCCAGCATTTTGTGTGTGTTACCCTTTGTTGTTGAGGGGCTTCTGTTGGAAATGATGATTGAATCTAGAACTCTTCCATTTTTGCTCTGAAACTGTACGGTTTGCCAAACAGTAAGAATATTAGCATTCATTTTGAGAGGACTGGAATATAAAAGCAAGGATGTGATGCTGAGGCTTTGTAAGGCATTGGTCAGACTGCGCTTGGAGTATTGTGAGTAGTTTTGGGTCCCCAATCTAGGAAAAGATGTGCTGCCATTGGAGACGGCCCGGAGGAGGATCATGAGAATGGTTCTGGGAATGGAAGGGTTAATGTATGAGAAGTGTTTGATGGCTCCAAGCCGATACTCACGAGAGTTTAGAAGAATAAGGGGGGGATCTCATTGAAATCTATCAAACATTGAAAAATAGAATGGATATGGAAAGGCTGTTTCCTACAGCAGGAGCCTTGGATGAGAAGGCACAGATATACAAGGGATGCTGCAGATGCTGGAGAAAGATGTCCCCTAAGAAAAGAGAGGAGGAGGAAGTTCTTTAGCCAGAGGATGGTGAATCTGTGGAATTCACTGCCACAGATGACTGTTGAGACCAAGTCACTTAGTATACTTAAAGCAGAGGTTGATAGGTTGTTGATTGGAAAGGCGTGAAAAGTTACGGGGAGATGCCAGGAGTCTGGGGTTGAGAAGGATCATGGATCAGCCATGATGAAATGGAGCAGACCTGATGGGCCAAATGGCCTCACTCTGTTCCTATATCTTACAGTCTAAAAGATAAATGTAAATGAGGGAAACACAACCACAATCTTGTAGAAATGCAGACCAGGCTCAACATGAAAGGCCCAATCTTATTTCTATATTCCCCTGTTTACCCATTCATGATCAAACACACATTGAAATCGATTTATTCTAGGCTCCAATAATGGAAATGGGCCCAATTGTGCCTCAATGTATGAAAGGCCTGCTCTCAGGTCTCATCCTGAGCTATTGACTGTTCATTTCTTTCCAAAGGCCCTGTCTGGCTTGCAGAGTTCCTCCAGCACCTTCTGTGCATTGCTCAAGATCTCCAGCATCTGCTGAATCCCTTGTGCTTTTGTGAGTTTAAATCCTGTTTATACTCCATTTCCACACTGCTATTGGAAACGTCTATGATCTCAACCCTACGAATTAAAGCTACGTCCAGAACTACTTTTTAAACTTATTCCTAAGGAATAGTCTCTTCACCTATCTTTGACGTCAACCCACATATGTCTGTATTCACAGTTACTGTTCAGCTCTGGCCACATTATTCAGCACATCAGGCAGCATCTGTGAACAGAGAAGCAGACTGGGCCTTACAGGCCTGAGACTCTTGGTCAGAAATCCAGATATAGATTCCTCCAATTGTATAATAATAGGTTGAATTTTGATGGCTATTAGCCAATCACTTCAAAGGAACTGCTGCCTATCAACCCCTGACAGCTTGGTTTGTCTTGCATTTCTGCACATGTGTGATGGAAGGTGAAAAGCTGAGATGAGTTGGAGGTCAATATCTCCCCTTCCTGTGCGATGCTCACACCTGGTTCTCCTTCTGCAGAGGCTGGGATCGGGGCCTTTGAAGTCTGACCTTACATCCCAGCTGTCTCCAGTGATGAGTGCCAAGGCTTCAAAGCGCTGAGTATCATTGCCCAGATATTAATTACTTCTTTAGCAAAAACAGAAATAGCTCCATTTATATAGTGCCTTTCAGAACTTCAGGGAGATACAGCCGAGGAAGTACTTTTTGAAGAGTTATTCCTGTTATTATGTCGGCAGCCAAGTAGGCCACAGAAGCCTTTCATAAGCAGCAATCAAAAACAAAATGGAGTCACAGAGCATTACAGCACAGGAACAGGCCCTTCAGTCCATCGAGTTAACGTTGAACTGTTATTCCCATCAACCTGCATCATCATGGACATATCCAGATTTCTCTTAAATGTTGACGTTGTTAGCAGCTGGTTCCACACTCCCACCACCCTCTGAATGAAGAATGTTCCCCTTAAGTATTTCACCTTTCACACTTAATCCTATGATCTCTAGTTCTAGTCTCACCCAACCTCAGTACAGAAAGCCTGCTTGCATTTACCCTATGTACACCCCTCGTAAATTTGTACACAGTTAGGACCAAACTGTCTGCTTTAGTTCTACTTTTTGAAGTGATTATTATGGGGCAGGAAATTCAGGTTTCCAAATAGTGACAGGGGATCTTTTGTGTTGACCCAAGAGAGGAGAACGGGCTTTGGGTTAAAGCCTCATCCAAAATGCAGCACCTGCAACACTGCAGGACATACTTGGTACTCAACTCCACCCTCAGTTTTTGCCTTTCGATAAAACTGCAGGTTCTGGAAACCTGAAACAAAAAGAGAAAATGCTGGAACGATCAGGCAGCATCTGTGGAAAGACGAAGGATGAAAAGACTTCTACCTGAAACTTTAATTCAAGTTTCTCTTTCTACAGATGCTGCCTGATCTGTTCCCAGCATTTTCTGCTCCTGTTACAGAATTCTCAGCTACGGCCTGATCAGACAATGTAAAGACTGATTCCCTTAAGGTTCCTGCTCCTGGTGTCAGATGCCAATCATTCTCATTTCATAGGCCCATTAGTTTGATTGTTTAAAGCATTCCCCTTCCTGTTAAGTTGCCTTAGTCCCTTTCTATTCATGAAGGAAACACTCACACATCTGACAGGAATAAAACTGAATTTCTCCATTCACCATTACTCGTTTAGTTCATCCACAGCATTCCCCTTTTTCTCTTAGACATCCAGTCTAATTGATTCCCTTCTCCCTGAGTCTCCACGGCTGATTTTTCCCTTCAAGTACTATTAACATTCAACGGAAGTGCCGTTGGCGTGGATAATGGACAGCTGACACCTCCGTGCAGGGTAACCATTCCTGCTGCCATTTGATCCTGCTCCAGGGGAAGCAACACTAGGCATGCAACCAAGACAAGGGTGTGAGGCTCTCTGGCAGCTCTCCCTTATCCGTTTCTCCCCCAGCAGAGCCTGGAGGCTTCTTCCATGGAAACGTAACCTTTGGATTATGGAACACACTCAGGTTTCCACTACTGATGAGCGCCAGTGCACGTGTGAAGAGGGCAGAGCTTGGCTGAGAGACTCTAACGTTTGGTTGGATAAGTCGGCAGCCAGTCCCCTACTCTGAGGAGCTGCCGGTCACCGCAGACGCACACTTACTACAACATCGAGGAGGAAGCGCAGCCCATGCCTCTCCTCAGAAAACAAGCAATATGGCTATTGCTTCACTGTTTCTGTGTGTTGCTAGTTGTGAGAAAAGAAGTTCTTCTAATTATTAAAAGTCAAGACATTGAGCTTCTGAAATCTAATTTCAGTGCCACTCCCTGAACAGTAAAGAGAAAGAGTAAAACATACAGAACCAATCGGTTGTCATGGTCATAATTGACCAATTTAGCTGCTTGACATTTATACAGCTATGACCCCCGTGGGGACAAACCAGTACCTGTTCATAAAATGCTTCGGAGATGTGTGATGATTTCTAACAGATTGTTATTGTCCGTCTTGTTGTCTGCTGTTGTTCGCTTGCAGCTGCCCAGAGGGGTGGAAGTGGACACTGAGGTTACACTTTAATATGTAGTTGACTTAAAGGGCACCCTGGCTAAGTTGACTGGGATATGAGGCTGTTAGTGGGTCATTTCCACAAAGCATACCGTGGGATCTCCAAATAGGGGCAGGCACCTCTGAATCTAAAGGGCCCATGAAGAGGATGTAACCTTTTCTTGGTTATTTCTGATCTTTCGAACACCAGATGCTCTTTCTTCTTTACATTAGTCGATAACTCTTTTTGAATGTGAACAGACAGTGACAGAAGAAAGATCATTGCATGTTTCTGATCTGAAAAGTGCCCATTATTCCTGTGAATGCTTGAACTTGCAGCTTTGGATGACTTTTGCTCCTCGTCCTGCCAGGTCACATGCCATTCCTTAACTAAAGAGGACGGGATTCTCCTCGAATCTGAGTCCTTGAGCAGGTTGAGGGTTCTTTCTCTGGTGAGAAAATGAATCACCTCATTGAGTTCTCTGGCATCTCCCAGAGAAAGAGAGCTAAATTGGGCGCCTTTACTGGAACAGATTATCTGAATGAGGCTTTTGAACCGTGAGAGCTTTGGAGAGGGTCAGTGGGCAGGGAGGAAAGAAAGATAGAAAATGGGAAAGGTAGGCTGAAATAGACAGGGAGACAAACAGAGGAATGAAGAGACAGACATGGATTAAAAGGAAGGACAAGCAGTCAGAAAGAGAGAAACAAAAGCACAAGAGATTCTGCAGATGCTGGAAAACCATGGCAACACACCTAAAATGCTGGAGAAACTCAGCAGGCCAGGCAGCATCCATGGAAACGAAGAAATGGTTGACATTTTGGGTCGAGACCCTTCTTCATAAAGACAGGCGACAATAAAAAGGACAGAGAAAGAAAGACAGAAAAAGAGATAATGGTGAAAGATAGAACAAGAGACAGAAGCACAGATTGATTGAATTAAATTAATGAAAGGAGCCACAAGGCCACAATTTCCAGGCCAACAATTAGTGCAAACACTGTTTTATCCCAGAAGCTCCAACCATAGAACTGTCCTTCCTGAAGCTTGTATCTTATCACTTCTCCAAAAGTCTCTCACCACCTACGGTGAATAACTTTGAAGGGCAGGTCATTGACTTGCTCTTTATTGCAGTTGAAAGGGACGTTGCCAGAAGACAGCAGGACACTCCTTTGAAAAGACAAATCCACTCCAGTAACATCACTGAGGCTTGATTGCCGTGTTAACCTTAGGCCTCACTGTTTGTCTGTCAACATGAATATCTGAGGAAAAGGCATGGCATCCGGAAAGACAAGATTAGTTTGTAGTGGTTTACTCTCCCTTTTATATGAGGAAGCAGCCTCCACTGTAGAGACTTCCCATCCCCCAAGATACACATGCCCTGACCATTCCCTCTGTCAAGTTCCCACCTGATCATAAATTACACATAGTTTCTCTCCAGCATGCTCCTTCTATCCAAAGTTTCCCTTGTACCCACCAGGACTTGAGTGATTGCCACATAGGATGTTTACAAAAGTTTAAAAAAGAACAATTCTGGATGATTTTGTCTTTCTTGGCTACATCTCAGCACCTTTCTACTGGTGGAAGAGACGGGCAGGGACAGCCAGTGGTCTTGTGGTGTCAGTTCACAAAATGCAGAGTAATGGATTGTTGGAAGTGTGGGCGACCCTGTCTCCACATCTGAGCCACCTTCACCTGAACGTAAGCTGTCTTTTACTGCAAGTTCCATGTGCTAAAAAGTGACTGGTTCCAGGTTGAGGTTTTTCAGAGGAAGATCAGGAAACATGAAGGGTGAGAATGTACAATTGGTGGCAAGCTGGCCCACTCCTGAACAAAATACTTAGTTAGCTGGTATAATAAGTTAGTAACACATTTTGCTGGAGAGCTGACTGGACACTGATAGCTGTTCAAAAGGCCTTCCAAAATGTGCTGACATTTGGATCTGGGTAGGGACGAGGGAGCGTACAGTACAAACACTCCCACAGAAAACGTCTCTTTCCTTGAATTCATCCAGAAATGGCAAGGCTATAAAGCATTCCGAATGTCTTTGATATTAGAAAATTTCAAAGCAGTAAATCCTATCAGAAGCTATAAAAATTCTTAAAACTTAAAATAAACCTACTCATTTGAGGAAAATCTATTACCAAAATTGCTTGTAGATATGTTCCTTGTCTGAAATTGGTGTTGAAGCAGTGTCTGTGCCGGGTCCAGTATGATACAAAACATTAACACAGTTTTCCCACTAAATACTGTGGATGGGTAATTGCTGCAATACTGGGCTCCCTCACTGGGCTCAAGGAGGTGTCTTGTCCCAGAGTACTGTAGGTTAATTAGCAGTGAATTGCTGACATTTCAGGACATCTGAGTTCTCATGGAAATCCTGAAATTGCACACATCTACACCAGAAAATGTCCATTGTTACATCAGGGGATGCTAAAATTTCCATGCAGGACAGGGGCCCTAATCTCACTCTGTCTTGTGTTCATTTACTGCGTTCAATAATGCAAAGAAAATAGTTCTGACTGCCGGGAGGCCAGTTGACTCTGAACAAGAATTCCTCATCAGCGTTCTAAGCCCGACCATTTCTAACTGCTCCCCCACCCCCCATCACAAGGTCAAAAGTGGAGAGTTAACACCCATTCAGTTACTAGCAAATGGAGCTGTCCACTTATCGGGACCTTGGCAGCATTTTGACATCAGGCCAACTGAATGACTGACATTGGCTAACTTCAGAGAAGAATCTCACCACCACCCCTTATTTTCAATAGCATCACTACCACAGGATCTCCCCACCCGGAAACCCATCTGGACAAGCTGCATAATTATTACAGTTACAATACCGAGTGAGAGGCTTTGAATATGAGACGCACTCCAATTCTGCCATCGTGTGAGCTGGTCTCCTCAGTCTGTGCGGAGCAGCTGAAAATTGTTAGTGAAGGGACAGGAAATATTCCACAATGAGCGACACATCTCCCAAGTCAGCAAAATTTGCAGCGATTGACAGGATATAGATTGGGCATGTGATAGAATACTCTCCATTTGCCAGGTCCAATCACTTTCATATAGGTTAATATTAAAAGGTGCATGTGATTGACATTCCATTCACTGACAGATCATCACTCTCCCCACAACTGACACCATGGATACTGTCAACAAACCTGGCCACAATAGAGACAGGCGGACAGAGATGGAGAACCTTCATTGCTCCTTTAAGCACCAGCGGCGTAACAGGTAGTAAAGTTAACTTCACTGTATAGGTTCCAGTGATTCAAACTGGCAGCTTTCAAGTCAAGTCAAGTCAAGTCACTTTTTATTGTCATTTCGACCATAACTGCTGGTACAGTACATAGTAAAAACGAGACGACGTTTTTCAGAACCATGGTGCTGCATGAACAATACAAAAACTACACTGAACTACGTAAAACAACAGAAAAACTACGCTAGACTACAGACCTACCCAGGACTGCATAAAGTGCACAAAACAGTGCAGGCATTACAATAAATAATAAACAAGACAATAGGCACAGTAGAGGGCAGTAGGTTGGTGTCAGTCCAGGCTCTGGGTATTGAGGAGTCTGATGGTTTGAGGGAAGAAACTGTTACATAGTCTGGTCGTGAGAGCCCGAATACTTCGGTACCTTTTGCCAGATGGCAGGAGGGAGAAGAGTTTATATGAGGGGTGCATGGAGTCCTTCATAATGCTGTTTGCTTTACGGATGCAGAGTGTGGTGTAAATGCCTGTAATGTCAGGAAGAGAGACCCCGATGATCTTCTCAGCTGACCTCACTATCCGCTGCAGGGTCTTGCGATCCAAGATGCTGCAATTCCTGAACCAGACAGTGATGCAGCTGCTCAGGATGCTCTCAGTACAACCTCTGTAGAATGTGGTGAGGATGGGGGGTGGGAGATGGACTTTTCTCAGCCTTCGCAGGAAGGAGAGATGCTGCTGGGCTTTCTTTGCTATGGAGCCGGTGTGAGGGGCCAGGTGAGATTCTCCACCAGGTGAACACCAAGAAATTTGGTGCGCTTAACGATCTCTACCGAGGAGTTGTCGATGTTCAGCGGAGAGTGGTCGCTCCGTGTCCTCCTGAAGTCAATAACCTTCTCTTTTGGTCACATTCAGAGACAGGTTGTTGGCTCTGCACCAGTCCGTTAGCCGCTGCACCTCCTCTCTGTATGCTGACTCATCGCTCTTGCTGATAAGACCCCTCACGGTCGTGTCATCGGCGAACTTGATGATGTGGTTCGAGCTGTGTGTTGTAGCACAGTCGTGGCTCAGCAGAGTGAACAGCAGTGGACTGAGCACACAGCCCTGGGGGGCCCCCGTGCTCAGTGTGATGGTGTTGGAGATGCTGCTTCCAATCCGGCTGACTGAGGTCTCCCAGTCAGAAAGTCGAAGATCCAGTTGCAGAGGGAGGTGTTCAGGCCCAGTAGGCTCAGCTTTAGAACTTGGGTTGGGCAGTGATGCTCACATCCTCTGATTTAGGGAAAACATTTCTATACATTTTTTTTAATAGAGCACATATCCTTCCTTTGTAGAGAACTTACCTAATTTGGTAAATTTTTATTTTGTTTAGAGATACAGTCAGATAAAAGGTCCTTCCAGTCCAACAAGCCTGTGCCACACGATTATATCCATGTGATCAGTTAACCTGGGGCGGGGGCGGGGGGAACCGGAACCCCCGGAGAAACCCCTTGTGTCGAGGGGGAATCTACACACGCTGTACCGGCAGCGGGGGAGCTGATTCTGGGTCGCCGGTACTGAATTAGTGTTACACCAACATCATGTGACCAATCGGGCAGGTGGGGCTCATCAGTCTTGGACACCTAGGAGAAGGAAAACTCTGATTTTAAACCTCCACTGCCTTGGGGAAGGCTTCGGGACTAAACCCCAAGGAAGAAGTCCGGAACTGGAGTGATGTTGTTTACAACTTCACTCTGGGAGCCTCTGCGACGACACTGGTGCCAGGCTGTATTGGCGCTTGCCCTTCCCTTGGACTCCATCAGTGATGTGGAGAGGGAGAACCCACTGCACGGGCAACAGCCGGTTCTTCAAATCTTCCCACCCAGCCTTGCACCGTGGAGAGGACACAGTCCACCAGAGGCACAAACCCATCATCTCCTGGGATCGACGGCTACGTACTACATATGGCCAAGCTGCCCCATTTTGTTGGAGAGAGTGGAGAAATTACTTGATAGCATGCAATTTCTTCCACTGGCTGGTATGGACAGGAATTCTCTGTTACTGTCCAAAGAGTTATATTATTATTAAATTGGACAATAACAATCAAAAGGGAAAATGAAATCACTGGATCCAGCTATTGGAGTAATTAACAATGGCAAATTAGAGGAAAGACTGAAAAAGTACATCTTCATTGGAGTATTGTGTGCAGTTTTGGTCCCCTAATCTGAGGAAAGACATCTTTGCCATAGAGGGAGTACAAAGAAGGTTCACCAGATTGATTCCTGGATGGCAGGAGTTTCATATGAAGAAAGACTGGATGAACTGGGCTTGTACTCGTTGGAATTTAGAAGATTGAGGGGGGATCTGATTGAAACGTATAAAATCCTAAAGGGATTGGACAGGCTAGATGCAGGAAGATTGTTCCTGATGTTGGGGAAGTCCAGAACGAGGGGCCACAGTTTGAGGATAGAGGGGAAGCCTTTTAGGACTGAGATTAGGAAAAACTTCTTCACACAGAGAGTGGTGAATCTGTGGAATTCTCTGCCACAGGAAACAGTTGAGGCCAGTTCATTGGCTATATTTAAGAGGGAGTTAGATATGGCCCTTGTGGCTACGGGGGTCAGGGGGTATGGAGGGAAGGCTGGGGCGGGGTTCTGAGTTGGATGATCAGCCATGATCATAATAAATGGCGGTGCAGGCTCGAAGGGCCGAATGGCCTACTCCTGCACCTATTTTCTATGTTTCTATGTTTCTATTAAAGAACCAGTATCAATGTAGATAGTTGCACTCCACTCCCAGATGAACATTGTAAAAATATCATCAAAGTTGGAGTTGTTACAGGTTTCTGGCTGGAAATCTGGTTCACTCTCCTGCTGGTTGCTGGGATGTTTGCCACTCAAAACTTTCCTGCAGTTAACTTTATTTCAAGTGGATGAGTTTCCATTGTCGCAGTGGAAGACGTTTTAATGTGCTCCTTTTAAATGGTGACGTCTGCTTGCAGAATCAAGCTTGCAAGCGTCTCAGAACCCAGTCATGAACGGTCTCTAACCTTTCCTGCAGTGATGGCGGTTCAGTTGTTTATTCATGGAGATGAGAAGCTGAGGTAGTTGGGTTTGCTCGGCACTGTTCGTAAATGCTCCTTTGGGTAAGGTACCACAAGCCCGAGCACCTGCTGCTGCAGCCAACCTGAAGGAAGCCAGCAATGTCTCATCTGGCACGGGCTTTAGCTGAACATCAAATCAACAGTTCTCTGCTCTCTAATATTTCTCATTTGTTTACACTTCACGCCCAGAAGGTGTGGGGTGACCTGCCACTAGATTTGAACAAGGTAATTATTTTCATTCTGTGCGCAGTTGGAGAAATAGATCACAGTCTTCCTGGGGTGGAGACCAGCCAGCGAATTTGAGCAGAACATGTGTGCTTTTACGCTCAGGATGAAACCTATGTTCCCTCTGAGCTGTGCACGTGTGCAAGCGCACACACATTTTCCAACCAGCGCACAAAGGAAATTAATGTGCACACAGAAGGTTAGTTACCTAAAATAATGTAGTAATTAATAATTATACTTATTGAAAATAATCTTTTAGCTAGATGTTTCTGTTAACTAGTTAGTCGGTTTTTCAAATACTACAATGCACATCACTAATTTACGTCACCTCACCTTTCCTGTTCCGGTTTGTACAGCTGCATCACGCTGGCAGCCATCTTTGGCGGACAGTGTTCATCATGAAACTACCAGGGTAGCAGCCAATACCACCATTTTTTTTATAGCCTTGGCAGCTGCCAAAATCAAATAGTAGGTTTAGGTCTCCGTGTAAAAGTTCGCACGGAACAATCACTTAGGCCCGCAAGATGATTTATCTACCAAACCCTTATCATTTTGTATTTATCTTTACACTTACACTTTATCTAAAGTATGAGAAAGTCCAGAGCACTTCCAGTAAAAATCAGCCTCTATTTCAGACACATTTCGCTTTTCCACACAGCATCATGATTTTGTACATCGTATGGTCCGATTTTAGTAAAAACTAAAACATGAATAAAAATCAGGAATTTACCACGTGTATCTCACCCTGCAATTTTCATTCCATGTTCTTCTGTGCAGCTGACGTGGAGTATCATAGGGAGATTCGGATATGCACAAAGCAGCCCTACGATGTATTGTGCTATTCCAGGAGTTTGAGTGGTGTATATGTTTCACACGTCACCTTCACTTCTTGCTTTTGGGGGGGGGGGGCAGAGGGGGAAAGAAGCACAGCAAGATCCTAATAAATGTGAATCTCTTCTCATACTTTGACAGCCACCACTGAAAGGAAACTGAAATAGATGATAAAATTCACCTTTGCATTCAGTCCTTCAGAACAGCTGAGGAAAAGGAAGTTTAAAGATCAAGACTTAAACTCAGAGCCTATCAAACAACATGGAGGTCACCTGAATTCCATAGGTTGGGAGACTTTTCCTTTAACCATCAGGAGTAGGCAAAGAGGATATTCGGCACAGGCCTCTCCAAAATCTATGCAGTCATTGGCTCCCCTCATATCCCGATAGAAACTTCCTTGCCAGGAATGCCTGACTGCAGCCACAGCCCAGGAGGGACTCTCTGACTCCCTCGTTCAAAGTGGGTACAGTTCTTCACCAGTCTGACACCAACACACACACTCTCTCCACCTCACCCCTGTCCCCCACCGGAAGCCCCCACCCATTCACTTCTCTCATTGTTGTGTCCATTTGTACAGTGACACAGCCCTCTCAAACTGATCGGGCACGGCTTATCTCCGAGCTGGCTGCAGAGATTGCAGCTGCTATGGGAAATGTAGGCAGGTGCAAGAACTTCCAGTATATCAATGGTGAACCAATTGACAAAGCCAATTACAGCTTGGTATTGCACGAGCAAATCCAACCACACTGCTTTAATAACCTCGCAACTGAAGATCTCAATCTTAACAGCATTTGATTTTCACAGTCACTATTAGAGAGACACTGTCTTATCGTCAATAAATGGCCAAAAGATTTTTTTGAGAGCTTAAAATGTGAAATATAGTTTTTGGCTGTTCTTGAATGTGCTTTGAATTTTTAATAATGCTCAGTTCCGCCTAAATCAGAGGATGTTTAAATTACTGCCACTATTTTCCATTTGTTGTGCAAGAGCATTTTTCCTGCACAATTCCTCAGTAACACCAGAAGACCCCTCTCTTGTGACGCATCTACACGATCACTCTTGCCATACAGGAGTTGCTGAGAGTTTGGACGAGCTTTCTTTGTATGATCCAGATGCCTGGATTACCTGGGGTAAACTTGTACTTTATTCATGAATCTGTGAGTTCTGGCCCAGAGCAAGCACATGGCAGTGACGGAAGAAACCTGAAAATCTGCAGGTTTTCCTTAAATTAGCTGATATGGAAATGTGCTAGAAAAGCTGAATATTAGCCAAAACGAAAAACTGCAGGTGGCAGAAACCTCCAATAAAACTGAAGGGCTGGAGATAATCAGCAGGCCAAAGCACATCTGCAGGGGCAGATGTAGGTTTAATTTTTCAGATCCATGACCTTCATCAGAACTGGTAATATGTGAAATGTATTAGATATCAAAGAACTGAGGGAAAAGGGGAGAGGGACAGAGGGAATGAAGCTCCCCAGCATCGAAGACATTGTCAAAAGGCAACGCAGCATCTATCATTAAGGGCCCCCATCACCCAGGACATGCCCTCTTCTCATTATTACCAGCAGTAAAGAGGTACAGAAACCTGAAGACACACACTCAATTATTCAGGAACAGCTTCTTCCCCTCTGCATTCAGTTTTCTGAACGGACATTGAACCCATGAACACTGCCTCAGTATCTTTCCTCTCTTTTTGTGCTATTTATTTAATTTAATTTTTATATATACTTAATGCAATTCATGGATGTTACTATTATGCATTGCAATGCTGCAAACCAATTTTACCACATATGCCAGTGATATTAAACCTGATTCTGATTCTGACTGTGATTAACGGCATCATTCTTGACGAATCTTCAGATCGTTCTGTCAAGGAACTTAGAAGAACATTCATCTCCCAAAGAGGATGTAAGTTTGGGGTTAATTGAAACCATTTCCGCTTGCAGCAGGAGATGGTTGTGTCCATAAGGAAAAGCTTATCTCAACACAAGGCACAATTTCCATGCATATACAACATATGGAAAATGGCCTTAAAACCCAGAAGTCTCTGACTGAGTTCCAAAGGCTAAACAACAAACAACACAGCAATAAAGCGATGTAATAATCACTGGTTTTGGTTAGGACTGAAATATCAGTTGACGTGAAAATTGGTTACAGAAGTGCAACTTCTTTGCTTTGCTGGAGGAGGACTGCTCTGATGATCATCTTGCTAAATTGAAGCCTGGCCAGTTCTCAGATGAATGCGAAAGATCCAAAGGCAATATTTCAAAGAACAGGTTAGAATTACCCCTACTACTGGGTGCTAATCTTTATTGATTCCTTATTCAATATTGTTAGAACACCCGCTGCGATTATTATTATATTGATAACATGGGATCCAGCTATCTAGAAGATTGACTGTCAATTCCTCTAATGTAGCACTTACACTCAGTGACCACTCTACGATGTACACCTGCTCGTTAAGGTAAATATTTGACCAGCCAATCAACTCAATACATAAAAGCAGGCAGACGTGGTCAAGAGGTTCAGATGTTGTTCAGACCAAATATCAGAATGGGTGGAAATGTGACCAAAGTGGCTTTGACCATGGAATAATAATAATAATAACAATAATAATAATAATAAACTTAAGTATAGAGGACTTTTCAAACAAACAAGTTCAAAATCTGTTACAATGGGAGAAAGTGCAAACCTGAAAATGAAGGACAAAGAGATGTTGGCTAAAAGCAAGATTAAATAAATGGGTTCAAGCTGGCATTTAAAAGTGTCAACTGAATCTACATGCCTTATAGTTTTAGTTATCGAATTCCACAGGTTAGGAGCGTAGCCAAAATAAAAAGCTGCCCTGACAATTTTCTTTTGAGGGAGATTGTTTAAATTTAAAAAAAATTGTAAGAAGACCTAAAAGCTCAAGCAGTATTATAAAACAAAAGTGATTCTGTGATGGACTCTGGTCCCAGACCCTTGAGAACTTTAAAAACAAGTAAAAGAATTTTAAAACAAATTCTAAAGATACAGGAAGCCATTGCAGAGTAGTTAGGGTGGGAGTGATATGCTCTCCTATCCTTTTTTTTAGTTAAAAATCCAGCAGGACGTTCTGAATGAGTTGAAGTTTGTCAATAGATTGCTTTGTAAGGCCAGTGAAATGTGAATTACTGTAATCTTGTCTATTCAATATAAAGGTGTAAAATTACGTGTTTTTAGCATCATTATGTGACAGAAATGGATGTTTCAATATTTCTTAAGTGTAGAAATGTTGCTCTGGTCACTTTCTTTATCTGGGATTTAAAGTTCAAAGCTAAATCAAGAATAACATCCAGGTTAGTTACTTCTGATTTTACAAGGGAAGCCAAGTTCCCAAGTTCTTCAATAAGTTTGTCTCTTCTGGTTTTGGGATCAGCTGAAAGTATTTCAGTTTTCTCTTCATTTAGCTTTAGAGAATTATTGCTCATCCATTTGCTTATTGCAGCCATACCAAAAGTCAGAGGAGATAGTGTGTTATCACCATCAGGCTAAACTGAGATATACAATTGTGTGTTGTGACAAGAATACACATAGATGTTAGCTGTCCTGTGTGATCAGCAGTTGGTCTGCCACCTGTCTTCGGGGGAGAGAGAGAGAGATAAGGAAGACAATGGAGCAGCATTTGGGAGATGTGTAATGAAGGGCCGGGAGAGAGAGCTGTCTAGAGCGGCTCCCCCTTTGAACCCTGAACTGTTTGAAGTGATGGACAGGCGATACCCCAGCAGGGGGATAAAAAGGGACAGGTTCGCTAAGGCAAAACACACACGACACCACGAGGTAACGAGACCCTGAAAGTGGTGCCCCCCCCCGCAAGTCAGCGGGAGTCGTTTGGAAGGCTGGTTG
Source organism: Mobula hypostoma (assembly GCF_963921235.1). NCBI lineage: Eukaryota > Metazoa > Chordata > Chondrichthyes > Myliobatiformes > Myliobatidae > Mobula > Mobula hypostoma. The sequence goes on along the minus strand of NC_086099.1, from coordinate 93,188,975 downwards.
AGGAACCAAGCCTTAGACGCACAGGGTGGAAAGGTACGATCAGCGGGAACCCGGTGTGTGTCCACCCTTGCTTGGGTGCCAGGTTCACTGCAGAGGATCGACCGCATCTGGAGGAGGGGTCACAGTCGGTGACCTCAGGTGACATCACAAAGGACTCGCCCGAAAGCTGCTTGTGAGCAATATCGCAGGTCTGTGTGTGGAAGCCGTTTTGAATGATCATTCGTTCTTGTTCTCTCTCTCCCTCCCCCCCCCCACATTGTCCATCGCCACGGCAACGATTACTGCGAACTGAACTAAATTGGACTGAACTTTGCGTCACTTTGAAATTGGTCATTTACCCCTAGACAACGATAGAGCTTGATTGATCCTGTTATCTTAATTCTGTGCACATGTGTATTTATCATTGCTGAACTGTTGCATTTATTATCCTTTCGATTACTGTGTTGCTTGTTTCTTTAATAAAACTTTCTTAGTTCTAGTAATCCAGACTCCAACTGAGTGATCCATTTCTGCTGGTTTGGCAACCCAGTTACGGGGTACGTAACAGTGTCATCTGCATAACTGTGGAAATCAAGTTTATGCCTGCTAGTAATTTCTCCAAAGGAGAGCATGTATAAGGAGAAGAGTAGGGGACCAAGACAACTTCCCTGAGCAACACCAAAACGTACATCGTATCTCTTAGAGAAATGGAATATAAGACAGACAAAAACATTTTCTGTCTGAGATTTATGAGCAAAACCAATTAAGGGCACGACCAGAGAGGCCAACCCATTTCTCAAGGCAATCTAGGGGATTAGAACTGAGAATCTGCTGGTATCAGTGCTGAGCCTAAGATCACTGACAATTTCGGTAAGAACCGGCTCCGTGCTGTGGTTTGCTCTGAAAACTGACTGAATCTTTACTGGCGTATTGTTTTCATTTGGAGAGTTGTTGAGTTGGTTAAAAATTACTTTCTCAAGAATCTTGTCCAAGAAGGGAAGATTTAATATAGGTCTGTATTTAGCTTGTACCCCGCTATCAAGGTATGACTTTAAGTAGGGGTTTTGACGGCCACAATTTTAAAGACACATGTAAAAACTCCAGTTGCAAGGGATGCGTGAATAATTTTTCTAAAATAATTGGAAACCAATCTTTGATTGATTGTTGGTGCCAGATGGGGTGGTTTGACTACTTCAGAAAAGCTGATCTCCTGGGATTTGCATGCACAACAGTCTCTAGAGTGTACAGAGAATTATGTGACGAACAAAAAACATCCAGCGAACAACAGTTCTGTGGGTAAAAACATGTTGTTTTTGAGAGAGGTCAGAGGAGAATGGCCAGACTGGTTCAAGCTGATGGGAAGGTGACAGTAACTCAAATAACCATGTGTTGCAACAATGCTATGCAAAACAGCATCTCTGAGCACATAACACGTCGAACCTTAAAGAGGACGGGCTACAGCAGCAGAAGGCCTCACCGGGTTCCACTCCTGTATTTAATAAAGTGGCTGCTGAGTGCAGATCTGAAAGGACTTCCTGGTAGGACTGTGAAGGAAAAGGAATGAACATTGGTTGTGAGGAATGGAGTGAAGAACAAACTTTTCTGTATTAGGTCATTGGTGGATGGGTTCATCCTGTCTTAGAGGAAATGGCTACAGCAGACCACAAAAAGATGCAATGAGGAATAGTTCCTAGCATATCTAACAGAAGCTGGTGGAAATACTCAGTAAGTTGATTAGTATCTGTGCAGAGGGAAAAATAAACTTTCCAGATTGATGACCTTTCATCAGAATGGGGAAAGGATAGAATTGCAACAAGTTTTAAAAACAGAAGACAATAGAAAAGGAAGGAGAGAAAGAAAGATGACGACAGGGTGGAAGGTAGGAGACACTGAGAAAGGAATGACGGTGAAAGGTGATGGTAGGAGACACTGAGAAGGAATGAAGGTGAAAGGTGAAAGGTGATGTAGGAGACACTGAGAAGGAATGAAGGTGAAAGGTGAAAGGTGATGGTAGGAGACACTGAGAAGGAATGAAGGTGAAAGGTGAAAGGTGATGGTAAGAGACACATTGAGATGGGGATGAAGGTGAATGGGACATAGGGATGGTATTGACAATCTTCTGTTCATCAACACACTGAAGAGATTTACAGCCCAAATTCTCCTCTCCTCATGCAGCATGTACAGTAGGTATCAGCATGGGGCTGGAAATGACCATTTTTATTGCCTTCACAGCTGAACTGTAATCAATAATGAGCTGCTTTTATGCAGCAGTGCAGATACAGCAGCATTCCAGAGAGCAGTAATACCGAGAAACTCTGACAAACTCCACTTCTTTCTTCTCTCACACCCTTTAAGGTGATTTAAAGGCATTGATTTTTGAATGTTATAGCTGAGATGATAGCTGTCTCGGTGGTAGGAGGAGACCAAAGGTGTCACCTAAAGACTGACAATTAAAGATTAGATTATTTGTCACATCAAAGCAGTGAACTGCGTCATTTGCGTCAACGACCAACGCAGTCCTCAAATGTTGCCATGTTTCTGGTGCCAACTTAATATGCCCACAATTTATTAACCCTAACCTGTACGTGTTTGGAATGTGGGACAAAACCGGAGGGGAAACCATGAGGTCACAGCGTACGAACTCCTACGGACAGCAGCAGGAAATGAACTTGGAATGCTGGCACTGCAAGGCGCAATGGTAACCATTACATTTGGTGGCACGTAGTCACTTCTGTTATTTCCATTCATCAACTAATTACCCAACTGGGCATGTAACAGACAACAGCCTGTCTAATGTTATCCACTACTCTGTGTTTTACTTGTGTTAAAACTAGGAGTTGGCTAAGCCCAACCTTTATTATGTAATGAGAGGAATGTATCATTATCTTTTATTAGTCAATTAGTAACCCATTCATTGTAATGTCAATTAATCAATTACATCATGGAATCATTGCAAGGCAAAAGGAGGCCATTGGAGCCCATAATAGCTCCTTGGATGGCAACCCGCTCAGTTCCTATCCTAGCTCTCTCAGTCTGGTCCATTTTATTTCTCTCCTATGTATCTCTCCAATTCCTTTTCAAAAAATGGAACCGGTTTCAACTATCCTTTCAGACAGAGAGTTCTATGCATTGTATGAAAAAACTGTTCTTCAAATTATTCTGATTCTTTTTCCAGTCATTTTACATCAACACCCTCTGGTCCAGACAAAACAGTTTCTTCTTATTCCATTTTAATCGTCGAGATTATGATTTTGAATTCCTACCCTGAACCTGCCAGTACAGTGCCATTGGGAGGGAACCATCTGAACTGTTCACTGGATGCTCACTGAGCTGATTGACAAGTGCAGTTGTCAATTGGGATTTATTCTGTGAACTTGGATCAAACACAACACCAGATAAAAGTGCATGACCACTGTCCTGTTCCTAGTTCCCCCAACAGTATGCAGTTGACTGATTGATGTGCCTATTCACATCTGACAGTTGGCAGAAGTTTCTAAAAACAATGCTCCTGTCGTAATTCCCAACACTACAAGTCTACGTTCAAAAACATGTGTACCTTCACAATGGAATTATTCTAGAGGAAAGTTAGTCTGGGGAAAGTAGCAAAGGTTTTCTACTTTGGCAGGTGAACAAAATATTGTGGAAAACAACAGAGGAATTATCCCCCATTTTCCTGCCAATATTTCTAAGCTGAATAATATTAAAATATTAAAATGCTGTTTGTGAGAAATTGCTGTGCTCAGTTTGAATAATAAGCCTTGAAAATATGCATACTTAAGGGAAATCTGACAAAGGTGGGCATACAGAAATAGAAGCAACACACACAAAATGCTGGTGGAATGCAGCAGGTCAGGCAGCATCTCTAGGAAGAGGTACAGTCCGCGTTTCGGGCCAGGAGCCTTCGTCAGGCCTAACTGAAAGAAGAGCTAGTAAGAGATTTGAAAGTGGGAGGGGGAGGGGGAGATCCGAAATGATAGGAGAAGACAAGAGGGGGAGGGATGGAGCTAAGAGCTGGAAAGTTGATTGGCAAAAGAGATACAGGGCTGGAGAAGGGAGAGGATCATGGACACATCAGCATTTTGTGTCCTGCTGCGTTCCACCAGCATTTTGTGTGTGCTGCTTGAATTTCCAGCATCTGCAGATTTCCTCATGTATATAGAAATAGAAGGACTTTTTGCTGAAATGCTGCCCATGCAATGGATCTCTCCGAATCACCCTGACTTGCGCGCTTCTGTTGGCTTCTAGTTTTCCGATGGTATTGGGAGTCTTGCTTCCAGGGAGACACAAAGCCTACTCTGCAACAATGAAGCAAAAATGTCCCCTCAGTTATCTCCCGAGAAGCCGAAGAAGTTTGAGATACGAAGAAATAAAATATCATTGAAACGTAAACCCCTCATCTACCCCTGAAACAATGTGAGATCGGGATCACTGCAACGCTGGCGACCTGGATATCTTTTCCTGAGTTAAGAAGGGCAAGGGAAATATGGCAGAATATGGCGAACTCAGCACGATCGAGGAAGACACAGTCTAGCTGAAATCAAAGGCAGGAACTCAGCATAATTTTTTTCTTTGCTTTTCCACCAGCTGTCCCTTATCCTCATCAACCTTCTGACCTTTGTGTTAATTAAATATATAATGTGATCTGCCTGTCTATACACAGTGAAAAATAGAGCATGTAATACTGGGTAATCAGACAGTGAAACAGCAAAACAATCTCAGCATTTAAACTTAAGTGGAGTGAAGTGTAGTGTTTTTCAGAAAGCACAAGCTGCTCTTTGAATAGACAGTCAGAAGAAGCCTAACGTTGCCATAGAGGGAGTTATGAAAATTATTAAGTGACAGGAAGTCTATCTTAATTTCAGCCAGATAAAGGAAAATAACTACCAGGCAAAAGATGACCATGTCAGGCTAAACCACCACAGCAGATTGACTGGTGTCATGGCCTTGATTATCTGCAGGTCCTGAAGGAATCTTAAAGTATAATATGTTCTGCTTTTCTGCTGTGATATATACATAGATGGAGGAATCATCTAAAGCTATGAACAGCTTATGACTTGGTAGTTTTATTCTATATATATATATATATATATAGCAAAGTGCACAGAGATTACCATACCTTAATTCACATGCATTGCTCAGATGTCAGTAACTGTAGAATTACACTTAAATTACTGGATTAATGAGATAGATGCTGAGCTACGAGATCAAATCCCACCACTGTCACTGGGGGATTTAAATATTATCAATTAAATAAAAGTCCGGAATAGAATAACTAGTATCCAGAGTGGTAACTACCAGATCTTTATACAATCTCAGCCAGTTAAAAGATACCCTTTAGGAAATGAAGTATGAAATTCTAAACTAGACGTTATTCATCAGTGCCCCTTTCTGTGTTATGAAGCGATCCAGCAAGTCACTAGTTTACGGACAATTAGGGATGAACAATCAATGCCATCCTTGCCAGCATTGTCCACATCCTGTGACCAAATAAAACTGTCATAAAAATCTATATGCATCGTCTAAGTGGGAGGTGATTTGGTAACATTCAACATACATAAAAATTGGTAGGTACAAAACTGAAACAACTACAAAATAAATAACTGAATTTTGTTTCCTAGTACCAATTAAATTCTTCAAATTCTATTTTTAAACCTTCATGGGTTTGATTTTTTCCATGTTAGGCGGTGGCGACCTTATACCAGATCATAGAAAGTCTCCTCCAAGAGGCAGTACCAACATGAAGATCGACCTGTGGCTCTCTCACCTCTGGATTCTTTGTTGCCAGTTGTCAGTCTGTGACGTAATCTGATTCAGGAGAAACCTGCAGGATTAGACTCCTGAATGTCACTGAAGCCCCCAATTCCCGGCATCCTTGGGCCCTGCTGTGACCACTACATAGAGGAGATGGGCTCCCAGACCTCGCAGCCAAAATGGAAGAAGGTGGAAATTAATTGATGAAGGGAGATGGAACCAAATTTCATGGTGTTTTTAGAAATAAACTTTATATTTTTAAGTTTCCTATCTGTCATCAGTCTCCTCCTGTTGATACTTTGTGAGCAATTATACAGGTCTGTATTCTAGAGAGCTCTCCAAAATTCCCTTCCTGTGACCTGCAAACTTTGGATCTAAGTTCTAACAGTAATTTCGACACAAAAGTGGGAGCGACACAGCAGAGCCCATTTCTTTATTTCCCATTTATTTGCACTTGTATGACTCCTTACCAGATGCCTGGGAAATAATGGTGACATACTAGGAGGGGCCCTTCAGAACGTTTTTACCTTGATGACCACCCCCCCCCCCCCCCCGCCACCCCATCCATGTGAGATCATCCTACAGTGGGCGGAAAGTTTAGATTATAATTTCTCAGTCTGTATAAGGTGATAAGAATGTCAGTGGAAACTATTTGCACTCCTATAGGGGTTTCTGATGGCCTTTGTACATTCCAATGTGCTTCACAGCTGACTAATTATTTAATTGCCTTCATTTGGGGTAAATAGAGAACGATGGCAGCCAATCTGTCCACAGGAAAGTCCCCACACAGCCGTGTTTCGTGCTATTTCTTGAAACTGTGGAAGATACACGAGCATGCACAAAATGCCAGAGGAACTCAGCGACCCAGGCAGCATCTATGGAGAGGAATGAAGAGTCAATGTTTTGGACCAAGACCCTTCATTGGGACTGATGCAGCCTGGCCTGTTGAGTTCCTCCAGCTCTAGATTTTCAACCTCTCCTGTGTTAATGGAAGATACGCCACACATTTTGCCCTCCCTCGGGAGGGAAGGCTTTGACCGAAGGAGGAGTGAGGAGGTGGAGAGGATCAGTTCAATGGAGAACAAGGTCCAGGGGACCAGCTCAACCTCTGCAATTGTCTGGGTGAAGAAAATGGGGACAGCTCTCCAGAACAGGGAAGAATATTTGAACTGCAGGATGTAGGAATGAAAAAACTAAAAGGGGAATTGGACCTTTTGAGGCTTCTGACGAAAGTGATGAGGATTTTACAGAGCTTGGGATCTGTAAAGATGATAGATGACCACCAGGTCTCCGATGCCATAAGATTTTCTAAGAATTCCATTTTCAGCAAAAATGTATGTTGTGGGTTGCACCTGATTTTATTAAAACATTTTATCATCCATCTCTGACTATAAAGTACTTGACTGAGAAAAATACAAGCAGCAGGCAAAAGCTGCACTGCTGGAGTTCCATCTTCTGTAGAATTCCCTCAGCCAACTAACTTCCTCAATAAAACACGGAGCATTACTAAGAACAATCTTCTACGCATCATCCCACCATACAACAGGAATCTGGCAAGGCAAACCATTAAATGGCAGATAATTTCAACAGTGAGCATACTTGATCCAACAGTCTGGCTTCTTTGAGAATGAACACTAGCAGTGAGTACCAAAAGCACCAACACAGTGTCCACCATTTATATGTCGTATCTCACGTCTGCTACAATTAATGGATAATTCCCTAGTAGATCTATGAGTCTAGCTGGTAAATCATTTGTCGCTGAAGCAGTGAATGGACTTTCACCTGGGACATGATTTCTTCTTCTTTTTATTTCACAGTGCCGTATTGTTGGCATCATTTTGGTGTTTGATCTCAAGATTGGGGAAACCACAACAAGTCTGTCATTGAAATAGTGTTCTGGATCACCTATACAATGTCTACTCAAAGAAAAAAAATCACGTTTCCAATGTTTCTTTTGCAATGGCTGTATTGTTCATGGAATGACACACCCTGATTTAGAAGGGCCGTCAGGGGAAAGTGGGGAGTTAACCGGTGAGAATTGCAAAATTACTTCGAATGCATTATAAACTATCTGAGAAAATGACCACTGCTGGCTATTTCTAATTAAATGGATTGCACAAACCCTGCCGAATGCCGAGCACAGGCCCAATAGTTGCATTAAATTCAGATGCATTTCGTCACCACTGGGGGCAAGGACCAGGGGCTATAAGGACACAGGGAGTGGAAGCAAGGATTCTTGATGAGCTTCTGACAGCTCACACTTACACCACCTCAATGTTTCCAAATTTTTCTAAAGATCAGAGACAGCTAGGAACAGACAGAAATCAAACATAATATTCAGCTTGTAAAAACATGTAAAATCTGGTATTAATGATTTAAAACTGAACTATACATTGAAATAAAGAAGAATAAAATGGAATTTTACATAAGCTTACTTTTTACATTAATAGTGCCATGCGAGGAGTGCCATTTACGGATGGTGACAGGCTGAGGCAACAGACACAAAGTCCATCCAACTCCACATCTCAGTAACTTACAGAATGATCCTGCAGTGGGATCTGCAGACAAGTCAACTCCCCGTTGGCATGTTTCATAGCTATCTGATTAATTACCTCCAAGTTAATTTAAATCCTCAGTTTAGTTCAGAAACCTTTATCATTACCCACTTCAGTGCTTGCAAACAAGAAAAGACTGTAGATCACACTTGGGTTGGGATAAGAATACCAGCCTTGTCAGTAATGCCCCCATCTTGTAAAACATGGATTATTACTGATAATGGATTCTGATGAATGCTGAAGTATTAACTGTTTCTGTATCCATGGATGCTGCTTGACCTGCTGAATCTCTCCAGCATTTCACGAGGAAATCTGCAGATGCTGGAAATTCAAGCCACACACATCAAAGCTGCTGGTGAACGCAGCAGGCCAGGCAGCATCTCTAGGCAGAGGTACAGTCGACATTTCGGGCCGAGACCCTTCGTCAGGACTAACTGAAAGAACAGCTAGTAAGAGATTTGAAAGTGGGAGGGGGAGGGGGAGATCCAAAATGATAGGAGAAGACAGGAGGGGGAGGGATGGAGCCAAGAGCTGGACAGGTGATTGGCAAAAGGGATATGAGAGGATCATGGGACAGGAGGCCCAGGGAGAAAGAAAAGGGAGAGGGGGGGAAAACCCAGAGGATGGGCAAGGGGTATAGTGAGAGGGACAGAGGGAAAAGAAGGAGAGAGAGAAAAAGCATTTTCCAGCATTTTCTGCCTTTATTTCACTTCCAGCATGGTCAATATTTTTTCACTTTTAGAGTAAGATTAATGACTGGTTTTTTTGAGTTTCTAAACTACTTCTTTTTGAAACCAAACTCTGAAGTGGTAATTTTAATTGTTCCTCACACGTTGCTCCTTTTGCTCCATATTTCCTCGACGTGCCAGGCAGCTCCTGTGAATATGTTCCATCGCTTGCACTCCTTGGCTAAATAATCATTCTTCACGTGGGTCACCAGACATTAAATAAACTAGTTCAATGTCACCCATCCCCGCTTTGTGGCAGGAACTTGGTGGAGGGGTCGGCCACTCACCAACCTTCCACTTTCTCTTTGTAGTCTGGGATTTTAGTCTTCTCAGAAGGTTAAGAAATGCAGTCCCCAGTAAACAGTGACATCCTTTAATGGTACAGAGCAGGTCTGGAGAACACGGTCTGAATCTGACTGTGTGCTTAACCTTAGATGTGGTAAAGTACAGTCGTCCCTCGGTTTCTGTGGGGGATTGGCTCCAGGACCCCCCGCGGATACCAAAATCCGCGGATGCTCAAGTCCCTTATATAAAATGGCATAGTATTTGCATATAACTTACGCACATCCTCCCGTATACTTTAAATCATCTCTAGATTACTTATAATACCTAATACAATGTAAATGCTATGTAAAGTAGTTGTTATACTGTATTGTTTAGGGAATAATGACAAGAAAAATAAATCTGTACAAGTTCAGTACAGACGCAATCATCGTAGCTCTTCTGGGAACACTGATGCTGCAAACGAACGAGACTCGAGGTGAACAATGCTCAAACAACGAGTGCTGGAGAGAGACTGAGGATCTGTGAAATGGCGGGAGGCTACAGCAGGGTACGCCTACACATCACTTCATTCGCGTGGATTCAGCGTAGTGCTCGGCGCGCGGCAAATTCAAAGATTTGCTTTTTGGAACTTTCTGGAATTTTTTTCCCAAATATTTTTGATCCGTGGTTGGTTGAATCCGCGGATGCAGAACCCGCGGATACGGAGGGCCGACTGTAGTGGCTTTTTCACTGTACAGCCTCTGTGTCAAGGAGCCTGGGCAGGTGACCCATAATTTTTAAAATATTTTATGTGCCTAACAGGGACCATGAGGAACAACTGTATTCCTGTGGTTGAATGACAACAGTCGCTTTGGGCGAGGACTGGGAAAGTCACTCAAGATTTCAGCTGTTAGATGATATGCAGCAACTTATCCTGTGAAAGGAAATGCCCAGATATTGGACAAGGACAGGACCTGGTTCAGTCATGATGGACCGCTTAAGCCCTGGCCTCAGTAATCTTTGATGGTAGGAGGCAGCTGAAATTACTTCTCCACGATTCGACCTTGTCCCCCGGACTCTTGCTTCAGTCGACAGTTACCACCTCCTGCAGTGTGACATTGAGCTCTGCCGATCAGCTGCCAGCTTCCGATAGAGTCCGGGCAAGGGCACACCAATGTGGGGCACTCAGTCTGCTCCACCTGGCGACCTGGTGGAAGGAGGGGCGGGAAGGGGAGGCTGATGGAAAGCTGGAATAATTAGCCCTTGATAATTAAAATCAGGCCCTAGGTGTGGGTAATTGACATGAACACATAGATCAAAACAGAACCTTGTCTTTGTACAACACTTAAACATGTCCTCTGCCTGTTTGAGTTGCTATGTATCACTTAGCAGCTTCAGAAAGCTGGGTGCAGCCCCCCCCAGCCCATTTCCCACCGTAACTCACTGAGGCCGTATTTCATGTACCATGTTCCCATGCCTAAACTAAAGTAAGTGGAGCAGACATAATGTGGGATATCCTCTATTTATAAGACACCTCCCCTCACTGGGGAAGCTCATGTGGAGAGCCAGCAAGGTGTTTGTTATTTACGGTATAAATAAAGAAATCTAATGAAAGGTTATTGACTTGCTAAGTTAACTCTTTCCTCTCTCCATTTATTCTACCTCACCTACTGGGTATTTCAGATTTCCAACCTCTGCAATGTTTTGATTCTTGAATATATTTCCTAATTGCCCTTGCAGACTATGCTTTCATCCTGGGAATAATGTATTGATGATGGTTTTTAAATCAGAAACTTTTAATAACAACAGGAGAAATAGAGACAAGAGGAAGAAGAGCAGTCCTTACAACTGATTCTAAACCTCTACCATCTCACCATGGTCATATCCCTGATTCCCTTGGTATGCGGAAAACTTCCAATATTTCTGTTGAATATCTTCAGTCAAAGAGCAAACGCGGCTTCAGCTGCAGTTTTTCAGCCCTTTGAGAAACAGTGCTATCTTCTCAGTCTGTGGCGTAATCACTAGGGCAACCAGCTATGGCTGAGAACCAGCAAGCATCTACCCTGCCAGGCCGCTTATCCACCCACTCTCTCTCCTTACAGGCGCCATTCTCATCAGCATGCTGCATCCTGGCTAGACTCCCCCTCCAGCAAATAAATACTCAAGAAACAAGACTGCACAGCAAGGCAGCCACTGGCCAGAAACCTTGTCAGTCTTGAGCCCTACCGGTTGAATTATCTGCAAATTTCTACCTGGTTACATCTCCTGATCTGTACATCTCTCTCTCTCTCTCTCTCTCTCAGATGCAGCTGTAAATAGAAAGATTTAGTGATTTAGTTTCATGCACAATACAGGGTGTCTTCTACATACCCATTGCTGGGCAGAATGAACTGAAGGATGGAATACAGTCGATTGACTCAAGAAAAATTTCACACCATCTGTTGTTCCAATAAGTCAGCTTCCTGGGGCACATCCTCCCTCTGGAAAGGCTTCATGCTTAACTCACTGAGCTTTCTCTTTTCCACATGCCGGGGAATTAACAACTACTCTCTTTGACAATCTTACACAATGTGCTCCTGGTAGGTCATTTGCCCTTTAATGCACAAATCAGTGTGCCAGAGTTCCTTAAAAATAACCCATCCACTGCAGGAAATTAATTAAATCGGACTTTAAAAAATATACAACCTGATTAAAAATTGCAAGTCCAGGAAGAGAGTGCAGCCTAAACGAACTCTTCTCAGGCTGTCCCTGGACTAGGGCGACTTGTTTCCATTTCAGTTCTGTAATTTCTGAGGTGACCGATTAGCCAATGTAGGATCCACAGACTATGATAGGAAAGGTGGTTTCGGTGGTTCCTAAGGATGCTTCTTTCTCCAATGCTTGAACTAGGATTCTGTGCGTTCCTGACGCATGGACCAGAGGTTCTCTACCCTATTCTGAAAGCTCCTATTATCTGCACCTATTATGTGTCAAGAGTCGAGGATTCACAAGAGTCAGTTGGGATATTACATTTTTTCCCACAGTTCTTTGAGAACAATGTCAAACATTTTCCTGCGTCCCTCTGGTAATCTCTGCTTAAAAACAAAAATTCCACTCCTGTTTTGGACGTGGTGTGTCAGATCCTGCTGATCTCCTCACACACCAGGAGCCTCTCCATGGCCACTCACACCGGAGCATGGCAGGTGCCGAGGACTCAACTCATTGACCAGAAACATATTGGGCTCCCACAGTCCGGCTTGTACAGTGCGTTAGGAGTAAGACCCACCTGCAAAATGCACCAGAAAGCTCTGAACCTAACTGCACCAACTTGTAAAAGCTTTGAGGGAAGCTTAAAGACTTCTGACATTGTAAAATATTTAAATACTGCTAAAATTGAAGTATCTGAACCAATTTGAAAATCAAAACCTTTAAAATTTTAAGTTAATTTATAACATATGGAAATGTCTACATATCATTAAAATGTAAAACTAAAATAATTTTTAAAAATGTTTACTTTCCCATTGCCTCCTAATCTACTGTCTCCCAACTCCCATTTAAATCGATGGGCTCTCAGCCCTCACACATCTACTGTGATGAAATGCTTTGAGAGGTTGGTTGTAGCTAGAATCAACTTCGGCCTCAGCAAGGACCTGGATCCACTGCAATTTGTCTATCACCACAATAGGTTTATAGCAGATGCACTCTTACTGACGCTTCATGCGCCCTTGGAGCATCGTGACAATAGCAACACCTAATTATGGATTACAGCTGTTTATTAATTGTAACTCAGTGTTCAACACCATCATATCCTCAGTTCTAATCAATAAACTCGAAGCCCTGGGCCTCTGTACCTCCCTCTGCAACTGGATCCTGGACTTCCTCATCGGGAGACCACATTCCGTGCAGATCAGAAATAACATCTCCTCTCTGACTATCAGCACTGGTGCACCTCAGGGATGTGTGCTTAGCCCACTGCTCTACTCTCTCTACACCCATGACTGTATGGCTAGGCACAGCTCAAATGCCATCCATAAATTTGCCTATTGCTGGCAGGATTTTAGATGGTGATGAGGAGGCGTACAGGAGCGAGTTAGATCAGCTGGTTGAGTGATGTCACAGCAACAACCTTGTACTCAATGTCAGGAAGAACAAGGAATTGATTGTGGACTTCAGGAAGGAGAAGGTGAGGGAGCACACATCAATTCTCATCGAGGAGTCAACAGTAGAAAACTCATGTTTGTCAACACCTCTGCAGATCTATCCTGGGCTTCAAGATGGTGGCATCCATCATTAAGAACCCCTATCACCCAGGACATGCCCTCTTCTCATTGCTACCAACAGGGAGGAGGTACAGGAGCCTGAGACACACACTCAATGTTTCAGGAACAGCTTCTTCCCCTCTGCCATCAGATTTCTGAATGGACAAGGAACCCATGAATACTGCATTGGTATTTTTCCTCTCCTTTTGCATTTCTTATTCAATTTAACTTTCTTTTTTTACATGTATTCTGATTGTAATTTATAGTCTATTTTTATGCATTGCACCGTACTGCTGTCGTTTTACGTTTTCCCTGTGACTACACGAGTTTCCTCCGGGTGCTCTGGTTTCCTCCCACATTCCTGTAATATGTTTAGGGTTAGTGCATTGTGGGCATGCTACGTTGGTGTGGAAGTGTGGTGACATTTATGGGCTGCCAGCGCAATCCTCACTGAGTTGATTTGACACCAACAATACGTCCCACTGCACGTTCCATGTACGAGGGCAAATAAAGTCAATCTCGTGTTCTCATTTAAAGAGAGTCCCTCTCCTGTCCCCTGAAACGTGGCCCAGCAACTCACACAAATTACCTTCTCCGACTGTGCTTGGCTACCCAATCTCGCAGATATTCATTATGAGACTACTGAATGATGAAATTCACGTCACGTATGTGGCGGTGAAAAATAAAGAAAAATCAAAACAATTTTCTGCAACTTCCATGAGGTTGTTATAGGTGCACGACGCACCCTCCGGTCCAACTGAATGATGGTTCCAGAGTCGAATCATTTCATAGTAATTAGCAAACATACAACCTTGAAGCGATCCGCAAAGGTATGACCTCCGCTGGTCCCAAGCTACAAACTGCCAAGAAGTTAGCAAGAATACATCACTTATTCCCTTTGCTTTTACCACGTCCCCACTCATGAGACTAGTTACCATAATCAACGCACAGCACAGAACACATGGCTCCTACAGTGTGCTTCCCTCATTGTATTTCATGTTAAGTATGCAGAACTATGTTAGGCGCTTGAAGAACAGTCCTTGAAAGTTGTACATCATTTAATACTGGCTGTGGTGTTATCTTGGGAAACTCACAGTGGAATCATGGGACAAGCAAGAGAAAGTCTGCAGATGCTGGAAATCTGATCAACACACACAAAATGCTGGAGGAACTCGTAAACACAAAATAATCTGCAGATGCTGGGGTCAAAGCAACACTCACAACATGCTGGAGGAAAAGAGAAGATTTAAACTTCTTCAGGGTAGGCATTCTTCAGGTAATCCTGACGAAGGGTGCCGGCTCGAGACGTTGACCGATCTTTTCCACGGATGCTGCCCACCTGCTGAGTTCTTCCAGTGCGTTGTGAGAGTTGCTGGAGGAACTCAGCAGGCCAGGCAGCATCTATGGAAAAGGAAGTACAGCTGACGTTTCAGGCTGAGACCCTTCGGCAGGACTGGGGGAAAAAAAAGTTAAGAGGGTGGGGGGAGGGGAGGGAGAAACACCAGGTGAAACAGGGAGGGGGAGGGGTGAAGTAAAGAGTTGGGAAGTTGATTGGTGAAAGAGATAAAGGGCTGGAAGCTTTTCTTTCTTCCACGGCCTTCTGTCCTCCCCTGTCAGGCCCCCCCCCG
This sequence comes from Mobula hypostoma, assembly GCF_963921235.1. Taxonomy (NCBI): domain Eukaryota; kingdom Metazoa; phylum Chordata; class Chondrichthyes; order Myliobatiformes; family Myliobatidae; genus Mobula; species Mobula hypostoma. The sequence goes on along the minus strand of NC_086099.1, from coordinate 93,173,832 downwards.
CCCCACAGCCCGGTATCTCTTGCACCGATCAACTTCCCAGCTCTTTACTTCACCAGTCTCCCTCCTGGTTTCACCCATCACCTTGTGTTTCTCCCTCCCTTCCCCACCTTTTAAATCTACTCCTCAGCTTTTATTCCCCAATCCTCCTGAAGGGTCTCGGCCTGAAACGTCGACTGTGCTGTTTCTGTAGATGTTGTCTGGCCTGTTGAATTCTTCCAGCATTGTGTGTTTGAATTGTGGGAGACTCATTGTGGAATTATAGGGAAACTCATGGTGGAAACAGCGGAATCATGGAAAGCTCACAGTGAAAACAGTGGGACCATGGGAAATTCATTGTGGGTTTTCTGATGAGGTAATGTCCGTGTTTATGCAGAAACAAGAAGTGTGGAAAACGGGCAAGAACTGGAATGTTGTAGACACGAGAAAATCTGCAGGTGCCGGAAATCCAAACAACAAACACAAAGTGATGTACAACTTTCAAGTACAGTAACAGTGTGGGAAGATGTATAGTCCAGGTATCTGTGAGAGTCAGTGGGTTTACCAGAGACATCAGTAGATCAGCTGTATCCAGAGGTAGAGACAGGCAGATCGAGAAAGGGGACGGAGGTGTCAGAAATGGACCAGGTAAATTTGAGGGCAGGGTGGAAGTTGGAGGCAAAGTAGATAAAGTCGACAGGTTCTGCATGGGTGCAGGAAGCAGTGCCAATGCAGTCATCGATGTAGCGTAGGAAAAGTAGAGGGCTGATACCAGTGTAGGTTTGGATCATAGACTGTTCCACTTAGCCAACAAACAGGCAGGCATAGCTTGGACCCATGCGAGTGTCCATGGCTAAACCTTTTGTTTGAAGGAAGTGGGAGGAGCCAAAGGAGAAATTATTAAGAACGAGGACAAGTTCCGCTAGGAGGAAGAGACTGCTGGTGGAGGGGAGCTGATTAGGTCTGGAGTCCAGAAAGAAACGGAGAGCTTTGTGGCTTTCTGGTGATGGGTGGAGATGTATAGGGTCTGGACATACATCGTGAAAATAAGATGCTCGGGCCCAGGGAATTTGGAATAATTGAAAAGATCCAGAGCGTGCGAAGTGTCACAGATGTAGGTAGGAAGGGACTGAACCGGGGGATGGGGGGGAGGGGGATAAAACAGAGTCGAGGTATGCAGATATGAGTTCAGTGGGGCAGGAACGAGGAAACAATGGGTCTACCTGGACAAGCGGGTGTGTGGATCTTGGGTACAAGGTAGAAATGGGAGCTGAGGGGTTTGGGAACTTTGAGGTTAGTGGCAGTGGATGGGAGATCCTCAGTGCCAATAAGGTCAGTGATGGTGTGGGAGACAATGCCTGGTGCTCCTTAGTGGGGTCCTGTTCAAAGGGTAAGTAAGAGGAGGTGTCTGAGAGTTGTCGCTGGGCCTCAGCAAGGTAGAGGCCAATACTACAGCACCCCTCCCCCCACCTTATCTGCAGGTTAGGATTAGTGAGGAGAGAGCGGAGAGCAGTGCGTTTGGAAGGAGTGAGGTTGGAATTGGAGAGACGAGTGCTGAAGTCGAGATGGTTGATGTCTCGTCAGCAGTTAGCAATGAAAAGGACCAGAGCAGGCAGAAGACCAGGGTGGGGTGTCCAGGAAGAGGAGGAGGGTTGAAGATGGGAAAAGGGGTCATCTGTCCAGGCTGGAATGTCCTTGCCAAAGAAATAGACTCGGAGCCGAAGGTAGCAGAAGAAAAGTTTAGCGTCATGGTGGGCACGGAACTCATTGAGGTGTGGGCGCAGGGGGACAAAAGTGAGGCTCTTACTGAGGACAGACGTTCTGCCTCAGAGAGAAGAAGGTCAGAAAGGATGGTGAAAACTATCATGGATGAGAGCTAGGATCAGAGGAGGGAAGAGGGTTGGTGGTGTCTGAGGAGAGGGGAGGGTTATATTCCATCTGAGTAGCCTCCAAATTGATGGCATGAGCATCAATTTCTCAAACCTCCACTAATGCCCCCCATTCCCCATTCCCATTTCCCTCTCTCACCTTATCTCCTTACCTGTCCAACACCTCCCTCTGGTTCTCCTCCCCTTTTCTTTCTTCCATGAACTTCTGTCCTCTGATATTAGACTCCTCCTTCTCCAGCCCTATATCTCTTGCACCAATCAACTTCCCAGCTCTTTACTTCATCCCTCCTCCTCCCAGTTTCACCTATCACCTTGTGTTTCTCTCTCCCCTCACCCCACCTTCTAACTCTTGACTCCTCAGCATTTTTTCCTCCACTCCTGATGAAGGGTCTCAACCCGAAATGTCGACTGTACTGTTTTCATAGATGCTGCCTGGCCTGCTGGATTCCTAGAACGTTGTAGATTCTTTTGAGTAACACAGTAGTCTATTCTCAACCATCAGCAAAGTGATATAAAGTATTATTGACAGGGCTACCAAGCGGGACTCTCCATAAATCTCCTGCTCTTTGATGGCCCATTTGGGTTTCTCATGGTACGTTTGGTTCAATGTGGATCAGGGAGCTGAATTCTAGAGGTGATAGGTGAATAACTGCCTTAACACCAAAGCAGCATTTGCATGAGTGTAACATCAAGCAGCTTTGGTAGAACTGAAGCCAATGGGCATCAAAACACTGCACTGGCTGGAGTCAAAATTGGCACAAAGGAAAGAGGCCGCGGTTGGCAAGTGCTCAATCTTTCTGTCCAGAGATGCATCTTGCCTCCCTCAGTGCCCCTCCTCCTTCCCTTTCTCCAGTGGTCCACTCTCCTCTCCTATTGGATTCCTTCTTCTTCAGCCCTTTACCTTTTCCACCTATCACCTCCTAGCTTCTTACTTCATCCCCTGCACTAATCACCTTCCAGATTGTACTCTTGCCCCTTCCTCCACCTTCTTATTCTAGCTTCTTCCCTTTCCTTTCCTTTCCAGTCCTCGGGTCTTTGCCTGAAACATTCATTTTGATAGGAGCTGCTAGACCTGTTGAGTTCCTCCAGCATTCTGTGTGTGCTGCTCATTAATCCATATTCCCCAACTCCATCCCTGTAACCTGATCTCTCTCATATGCTCATGTACTTCCCATCACGGGGGTTAATTTACCATCATGTGAGAGGAGTCAGAACACGCTATGGAAACCCCACCTGGTCACAGGGCAGATCACACAAACTCCACACAGACCACATGGATTGTCAGCATCAAACCCAGGGTGGCTGAAGCAGCAAGAAAACAGGAGTCGACTTCCGCAAGACTGAAAACCTTGTTGCCTGTCTGATGCTGTCCGTGTGACTGTTGGTTGCTTCATTTTGAGCAATGCTATTGAATATAGTGTCAACAGAAAAAGCCACCTCCATGAGGACCACAACCTTATCGTAGGGTTTGGAGGCTTGTGCGCCTCCGTGACCTGCAGAGCCGTGTTGGCTGGAGTCAGGGCCTCGTGCTTTGGCTCTTGGTAGGGTCACCCTTGCCAAACAGGTTAAGGGGTAGAGGCCAGGCTAAGAGTGGCCCACTGGTCCTCCAGGTTCAGGTGTCCAGCTCAGGGCTAACAACCTCGACTGGTCACAAAAAAATTATTATAGAAACAGCAAGGAAGAATCCTTCTACATCCGAGCATGACAGTATTCCTGGGTCTCCACCCGGGACTTGCGGGACTGACGGTGAAATCCGAGAGGAAGCTACTGACACAATGAAGGAAGCCCTGAACACCACCAGAGATGGAGGACCTTCATTCCTGCTCGAAACGCCAACGGTAAAAACATGGTCTTTAATTGGCAAAGTGATACTAAAACCTTCAATGAGATGTCACTTGACAGGAGTGGGAAGGTTAGTGTATGTGGATCCTGTCGAGTGAAAAGCAACACACAAAAAGCAACATACAAAAAGCTGTGGGCCGGGCAGGATCTATGGAGGAAAATGGACAGTCATTGCTGTTGGTTGAGACCCTCCAAACTGATTTAAACAGAGGGAGCAGGCGTACAGGGTCTAAGCAAGGCAGGAAACAGTTTTCAATGAAGAGCAGTGCCCAGGCTAGTGTACTAACTATTTATACAACTCACTCACAGCAAAGCTTGCATTGACTGGCCTTATCTCAAACAATAACCAGGTGACCTATAGGGAAGAAGTCATCACCCTGACACAGTGGTGTCAAGAAAACAACCTCTCCCTCAATGTCACAAAAACAAAGGAGCTGGTTGTGGATTACAGGAGGAATGGAGACGGGCTAAGCCTTATTGACAGCAATGGATCTGGGGTTGAGAGCTTCAAGTTCCCCGGCATCCACATCACCGAGGACCTCACGTGGTCTGTACACACCAGCAGTGAGGTGAAAAAGGCATAACAGTGCCCCTTTCACCTCAGACGGTTGAGGAAGTTTAGTATGGGCCCCCAAATCCTAAGAGCTTTCTACAGGGACACAATTGAGAGCATCCTGACTGGCTGCATCACTGCCTGGTATGGGAACTGTACCTCCCTCCATCACAGGACTCTGCAGAGAGTGGTACTGACAGCCCAGAGCACCTGTAGTTGTGAACTTCCCATGATTCAGGACATTTACAAGGACAGGTGTGTAAAAAGGGCCTGAAGGATCACTGGGGTCCCAAGCCATCTCAACCACAATCTATTCCAGCTGCTACCGTCTGGGAAGTGGTACCACAGTATAAAAGCCAGGACCAACAGGCTCTGGGACAGCTTCTTCCACCAGGCCATCAGACTGCTTAACTCATGCTGATTTGAATGTATTTCTATGGTACTCTGACTGTTCTATTTATTATAAATTATTATAAATTACTATAATTGCACATTGCACGTTTAGCTGGAGATGAAATGTAAAGATTTTAACTCCTCATGTATGTGAAGGATGTACGTTTGTAAGAAGTAAAGTCAATTCAATTCAGATGGGGCTGTTGGCTGTTCAGATGAATGTAAGGCAATGTGAAAAGGCATTAAGAAATCTGTGGACTAAACAAGAAATCAAAATAAATTTAAACAATGATGAATATTAGAATATTCTACGTTTTCCCCTGTCCCATATAAATACTCATCAATCATTTCCGAATCCGTTTTTCTGGGCAGGTGGTGAAAGACTGCAGCATGCTGTTGTGCAAGGGATACGGGAGTGCTTGTGTATGAATCACAAAAGGTCGGTTCGCAGGTGCAACTGCTTGTCAAAGGGGAAAATGGTCTTCATTGCTAGGGAGAATCAACAGCGGGGAGGTTATGCTACTACTGCAAGGTAGTGGTGAAGCCCCACCTGCAGTGCTGTGTGCAGTTCTAGTCCCCTTTCTTCAGAAATACATATTGGCTTTGGAAGCAGCGTAGAGGAGGTTCACAGAGTTGATTCTGGAGATGATGGGGTTAACCTATGAGAAGCAATAACTTGGGATTTACTCGCTTGAATTTAGAAGAGGGGATTTTCTAGAAGCGTAAAATTACAAAAGGTATTGATAAGATAGAGGCAGGAAAATTGTTTTGACTGGTAAATGTGACAAGAACTAAGAAACATAGCCTCAAGATTCAGGGGAATCGATTGAGGTGAAATTCTGTGCCTACGGAAGTTGTAGAGGTCACATCATTAACTATAGATAAGACACCATTAGATAGACTGTGCATTGCAGGGGAATTGAGGGTTATGGACAAAGGCAGGTAGTTGGAGTTGAGTCCACAGCCGGATCCGTCCTGATCTTATTAAATGGCAGAGCAGGCTTGGTGGGCCAGATGGACGACTCCTGCTCCTGTTTCCTATGTTTTTATCTTTTATAATTCAATGTGGTTTCAAAATAGGAGCATCATCAAACAAAAAATCAGTGAAGAACAAAGGAATTTTTAATAATAAATGGATTGTACAGAATGGTTGTAAAGATAAAATTCCCACTGCCACTAATAACTCTAACTCGGAAATCAAAGAGATTTGGTCAGAGTCAGAGTGTGATTAGTTTGTGGGGCTCATTATCACCAACTACATCAAGTGGCTCGGAACTTTCAAAAGAAAAGCAGACAAGTAAAATGATTTACTGTAAGACTGAAGTGAGGTGGCTTGAACAGCAGGAGGCTCACGTCCCTGTTTGCATTTTATATAAAGTGCGAAAAAAGGACAGATGTCAGTGGATAATACTACTACTACTACGTCGACTCAGGCCTAGGGGGCCGGCGTCGGGCACGATGATGGACTCTCCACCTCTCCCCCTCACTCATCAGTGTGTTCAGTTCATCTACATTAGCCGCACCGCTGTCTTCTAGGAGCGTGTTGACCATAGTCTTGGGAGGGCGCCCAGGGTTCATCCTCCCATGCTTGGGCTCCCATATGATGACTAGGCTGGCAGGTAGCTCAGGGTGGTGTAGACAGTGCCCCGCTAGTTGCAGTCTTCTAGCCTCGATTTTAGTGGAGAGCATCGGTAGGTCGTTATAGAGGTTATAGAGGTCGTTACAGACGTTCGTCATGTGCTGTTGCCAACACACGTCAAGAGTCATCCAGAGCATTCGTGTATAGCAACCATCTAGAGACTTTTGCATTGTCTTGGTGAGTGTCCACGTCTCACATCCGTACGTGAGAATGGACTCTATGACTGCTATTAAAATCCTCTTTTTAAGCCCTCTGGTCAGGTTCGACTTTCAGATTTCCTTCATGTCATTCATAACCCTCCACACCAGCACCTTCCGTATCTTTATGTCCTTCTCCGAACTCATCATTTTTGACCCGAGGTACTTGTAGTCAAAGACATTCTTAATGGTATCATTCTTTACGGTCTTGAGAGTACCTTCATTGCAGTTAAATGCCAGGTACTCTGTCTTTTTAGTGTTTAGGTGAAGTCCAACTTTATTGCATTCTATTTCCACTTTTGTCAGCAGCTGCTGTGCTTCCTCCATCTGGTCAGAGAGCAGGACTATGTCATCTGCAAAATCGAGATCTGTGAGTGTAACTGGTCTGACCCTTTTGGTTCGCCCTGGTTGTATGGTAAAACCAAGCTTGTCATAATCTTTGGTAGCTCGACGCAGAGCGTAATCAAGGACGATTATAAAGATGTAGGGTGCCAGAGTGTCTCCTTGCAGCACACCAGCTAGGAGCTCGAACACTGCTGTTTCTCTGTCTGGCGATACAACTTTCGCCATGGTTTTAGTATAGCTGCACTCTGTTGCTCTCAGTAGATGGTCTGGCACTCTGTAAGCTTTCAGGGTCTGATGACAGTGATGACAGTGGATAATGTCTAAGTAATAAAAATAGTAAACACCACCTGAAGTAATTAATTACTAAGCAAAAGAAGGAATGAAGGGAATTAATGCATGACGTTTCATTACTTGGAGGAGATATGGAGGACACATAGACGGTAACCCCAGTTTGTAATTATACAGTGACTCTTAAGAATGCACCTGAAATAGACATAGAAACATAGAAAACCTACAGCACAATACAGGCCCTTCGGCTCACAATGCTGTGCCAAACATGTCCTTACCTTAGAAATTACCTAGGCTTACCCATAGCCCTCTATTTCTCTAAGCTCCATGTACCTGTCCAGGACTCTCTTAAAAGATCCTATTGTATCCGCCTCCACCACCATCGCCAGCAGCCCATTCCACGCACTCACCACTCTCCGTAAAAAAACTTATCCCTGACATCTTCTCTGTACCTACTTCAAAGCACCTTAAAACTGTGCCCTCTCGTGATAGCCATTTCTGCCCTGGGAAAAAGCCTCTGACTATCCACCCGATTGCATATAGTACTGATCTATCTAATTGAGGAAGGACCTACTTTGAACAGTGATGGTCTCCAAGCAAGGGGAGGGCCAATTAGGACTAGGATAACCAACATCTTCATCCAGAGGGGTCACAGTTTGAGGATAAAGGGGAAGCCTTTCAGGACTGAGATTAGGAAAAACTTCTTCACACAGAAAGTGGTGAATCTGTGGAATTCTCTGCCACAGGAAACAGTTGAGGCCAGTTTATTGGCTATATTTAAGAGGGAGTTAGATATGGCCCTTGTGGCTAAAGGGATCGGGGGTATGGAGGGAAGGCTGGTACAGGGTTCTGAGTTGGATGATCAGCCATGATCATACTGAATGGCGGTGCAGGCTCGAAGGGCCGAATGGCCGACTCCTGCACCTATTTTCTATGTTTCTATGTTTCTCTATCCAAAAGGACTGTGGAGATTCATTTGTTGAATACATTCGATCAGTTTTTGGAGATGAAGAGGACAGAGGGATATGGGGGTAGTACAGGTAGGTGGTGTTAAGGGATATCAACCATGATTTTACCGAACTGCAAAGCTGGTGCCAAGGGCCACTTGGCCTGTTCCTGCTTCTTTTCCTTATGTTCTGAGATAAAGTGCCAACTTAAAAAAGATAGTTAATAAAGAAGGAGCCAGCATTAGACTGTTAATCAATAAAGCCCTTACAAGCTACGGTGGGATATTCTGGTGTTGCTACTAAGTATTTCTATTGACTTAGTAAGGTGATTGAAAACAGAAGGTTAATATTTTAAGTCTGTGAACACACAAGTATCTTTTGGTCGGCATTTTCATTACATAGGTCACCCGGGTATATTTAATTTCAGATTTCAGAAATTGTTCTGCTTTGTAACATAGAGCAGAGGAACCATGCTCACTAATGACACGCTTTTGAAGTAAAATAAAAAAATAAATTATGAAGTGAAATAAATGATGTATGGAAACAAATAAACATATTATGCTTTGTGAAGTATTTATTCACAACTTAAACTGTTGGTGCCGTCTCTGTCAGACACACAATGAGTATCTGTTCCATACCAATTTTAAACAAGGTGAACCTTAATTGAATTAAATGTCTATGAAGTCCCAAGTGTGAAGTGTTATTGTTGTCAGGGTCTTAACTACTTACCTCACACAAGAACAACGGTATATTTATGTAGCACGATACATTTCTATGGTGGAAGGCTAATGTAATTATAGAACCAGATAGGTTTCTGCTGCAACGATATAGCTTTTGCACAAGGCGTCAATCGGAGCACTGAAGTCTCAAGTGACTTCTGTCTGCTTTGCAAGTATGTTTGGAAAACTTACTTCACTTAACAAGAACAATGATGTAATTATGGAGTGTGCTGATATGACTTTAGTGTAACACATAAATCTGACTGATCGGCAGATCCTGTCTTTGCTGTGCTACGATCCTGGATTCACAGATTCCAATGGAATTCTGCTGCGCATTATACTTCTATTTTTAGTTTGAAAGATCAGGTGTGGACATACGATATCTATAGTAACTCTCTCTCGACATTACTCAGATTCAGACTGAGTGCCGTTGTAAAATGCGGATGGAGGATGGGGAATGGGGTGTGTGGGCAGGGAGAAAAAATGGGTGAGGGGGTGAGGGGAGGAGAGAAAAAGGGGATGAGGGAGAAAAGGGGGAGGGAGAAAAGGAGTGGAGGTAGGTTGTAAGGAGAGGATTGAGAAAATAGAATAGGAGGGAGGTAAGAATCTGAGAAAGGAAAGAGAATGTGGAAATGGGCAATAAAGGTGATATAACAAAAAAAGGTGAGTGGAAAGGTGATCGATGGGCAGGGACGAGGTGAGAAATGCACTACAGAGTTGATAGCTCGTAGACAGGAAACTAGGCTGAGACGGATAATCCCACCTGCTCAGTAGGAAGATGGGTTTGTCATGTGCAGAGGGTGTTTCCAAACGTTGTGGGGGAGAGAACAACTAGCTGCTGTATATAAGTAAGCTCACGGGTATGGCCAAGAATGTAACACAAGGAGAAAAAGAGGAAGAGCTGCAAAAATGGGAGAGAAAAAAGGAGTGGAGGACAGGATTGGGAAAATAGAACAGGAAGCAGAAGGGAAGTCAAAGTGGTTAGATGTTGGGAGCTGACAGGCGTTTAGATAGGTGGCAGAGAATTGCGTTGTGTGCCAGCAGGGAGATAAAGTACTCAGTGGAGTGATGTGATAAGGAGGGAGTAGCTGTTGGTTAAACGTTGCCTACTGATGGATGGAAGATCAGAAATCGTTCAATAAAGGGAATGAGTTCTTGAATTGATGAGCTGTCTCGACGGGGAGGAAAGTGATGCGTAGAACTGCTGTTCTAGTTTTCATGGGAATGGGATACGGCAAACCAGACTGTGTGGAAAAGACTTGTATTTATATTGCCTTTCATATCATGATGGTCAGTGAAGTGATTTTGAAGTGTGGTCACTGTTGTAATGTTGGCAATGCAGCACCCAGTCTCCACACAACAATTTTCTATGGTTTTCTGTTAATGTTCAGCATGAATGTTTATTACCCAAAGTGCCATGGTTAACTAATTAGCTTTCTTCAAAATGGTGTCAAGAAGTGTTTTACCTCCATGAGAGCAGAGATGGGGCTTTGTTTAGCATCTTAGCCAAAGACCTCCACTGGCAACATAACATTTTCTCAGTTTGTACTGGGATGTGCTTTGGTGCCTAAGTCTGCAGTGTAGAATCTGAACCCAGAACCCTCTGAGACTCCTGCCAGCTGTGCCTTAGGTGCCGCTGAAATGAGGAATGGAACATGTTGAAACTAACCTTAGCCAGGTTAGTTAGTAATCCTGCCAACAACAACAAGGGAAGGACAGCTGAGTTTTGGGGTGGATGTCAAGGTGATGGACCACAGCACAAGTGAATGGGATGGAAAGTGTAGTTAGGCAATTCAGCTTGTGGCTCAGGGTCTTGTTCCAAAGGCTGAAAGATGTGCAAATGGAACTGTGTGAGGGAAGGTTTAGCCAAAAGAGCAATTTAGCAACTAGTTTGGAAGGCAGGTCTTTGGCAATGGTTACTTGAGCGGAGTGAAAGCAAGTCTCTGAGTTGTGCAGGAGGGAGATAAATTATAAAAGAAATAACTTGCAGTTAGCTTTCATACCTCATCACCAACCTCTCACCTTACTGGAGGCTACTGGCTGAGACAAATTTAGATTGCTTTACAGTGACACTCTGTGGCTGGTGCTTGAACTACATGCAAATGAATCCTTTGGAAACCCTTCAACACTTCTCCCATTCTACTTTAATTATTCTGGTAGAAGATCAGCCAAAGTTCTGTTCATGCAGTTACCCAGGTTCCCACTAGTCTTTCACCAGTGCTGCGGTGGTTGACAAGGAAGCCATGTGGTTGACAGTGAGAAGCAAAGCTTTGAGCTGCAAGGGATGTGAATGGTCTGGTAGGTGGGCAAAAATGTGGCAAATGGAATTTAATCTGGAGATATGCGAGGTGGGGAATTTGGGGAGGTGCAACAAGGCAAGGAAATACACATTAGGTGTCAGGATGTTAAGACAAAATGTGGGGGAACTGAGAGAACTTGGAATGTACAGTATGGCCATGGGACCTTGGAGGTAATATGACCGGTAAATAAAATGGATTAAGAGGAACAAGATAGAAGAGCAGGGACGTTTATGCTGGAACTGAATACGACACTAGTTGGGTGATAGTTGAGTACTGGGTACAGTCTGATCACCAGGAGAGTCATGGGGATGTTGAAGTGTTTGAAGAAAAATCAGACAGACTGTGATTGTGTTCTTTGGAGCAGAGGAAACTCTCTGGGGATTTTGCTGAGACATTTAAACTGATCAGAGGCCTAAGTAAAGTAAATTTTACTTGCAGATGTGATCATGAACCAGAGGCATGAATTAGTAAACGGAATAGAGGGAGTTGAGGAAAATGATTTTCACCCAGAGGCTGATAGGGGCCTGGAACCCGCCACTTGGAAAAGTGATAAGGACAGAATGCCTCAGGATGGTTAATAAATATGGGGATGTGTGTATGAGGAGTTGTAATTGGTCGAGTTATAGACCTGCTGCTGGGAAGTTGGGTTAGGCTACGCAGTCAGCAGTTACGGCTCTGAGACTCAGCAACAAGTGGAAAAGCCCTGTGGCTGCTGCTCTTGTGGGAATGTAATTACCAGTCGAAAGTTGTGTCATGGATTTTTTTCCCATTATTGTAGCATGAGAGGAATTTTTAATACCATTCAAAATACAACTCTCTTGGTAGCTTTAGATACCTTCAACTTAATTGTCCATAGGGACAATTCAGGATATTTTTGTCGACCAGCTACCAAAATGCATGTAATACTGATGTTTCTTACTTCCTTAATAATGGTTCAGATTTATGGTTTAATTGAAAAGCAAAAAAAAACAGCAGATGCTGGAAATGTTAAATAAAAGAGGCACGGGGGAGCAGGAGCATTCTAGAAGCAATAATCAGGGGCAAAATTAGCAGCTACTTGTGGATAGGTATAGAAGAAAGCCAACATGAACTTGTTAATGGTACTTCATGGCTAAGTAACTTGATGCAGCAGACGACTGAAGCAGGAGAGGGAGCTGACAAGGAGAGTGCAGTTGATGTGGAATATGGAAAGGCATTTGGTAAAAAGTATGATCTAGATCGAAACCTGGGGAATATCAAAGGTTGCAGCAACATGGATGGAACTGGCTAATTAAGAAATAGGAGGAGTAGTGGGATGGAGTTTTCTGGACTGGAGGGAAATGCACTGTGGCATTTCCTAGGACCCAACTTGATGGCATGAACATCAATTCTCCAACTTCAAGTCATTTTCCCCCTCCCCTTCTTCCATTCCCACTGACCTCTCCTCGTCTCCTCCCCTATCTATGACCGCCTCCTAGTGCCCCTCCTCCTTCCTTTTCTCCCACAGTCCGCTCTCCTCGCCTGTCAGATTCCTTCATCTCCAGCCCTTTACCTTTTCCACCTATCACTTCTTTCTTCCAACCCCACCCACCCACCTTCTGACTTGCACTACGTCACCTCCTCCACCACCTTATTCCGGTATCTTCCCCCTTCCTGTCCTGTTGAAGGGCCTCGGGCTGAAACGTTGACTGTTTATTCATTTCCACAGATGCTGCCTGACCTGCTGAGTTCCTCCAGCATTTTGTGTGTGTTGCTCAAGATTTCCAACATCTGCAGAATCTCTTGTGTTTATCATTCAAGTATTCTGTGATTCCGTGTATGTCAGAAATTCTCAACACGAGTCAGCATCTGAGAGTCAATACAATATCGAAGCTGCCTGAGTGCACGCTGATGATTGAGCACCTATTTACACCTATCCCACTTTATTCTACCCACATTCCCATCAATTCTTCCTTGGTTTTCTCACTCAGGGTCACAGTAGGAGCCAACTGTCCTACCAAGATGACTTCTTTGGAGGCAGTTAACTTTTTAGGTGGATGACTTTCAATTGATGAAGGGTTATTGACTTGAAACAGTCCTCTCTTCACAGCCTCTAGCTAACTTACTGAGCAATTTTCAGTCTTATAAATGGTCGCTATATTAATTTTATAGATAAAGAAGAAATAAAAGACATTGTAAGGTAGTGATACGATCACTAAACTTTATTTATTTTCCTCCAAGAGGACCACAAACTGTTTCATAGGGTTTGGAGGCTGCGTGTCTCAATGACCCAGACAGCCATGTTGGCTGGAGTCAGAGCTTTATGTCTTATGGTCTTATGCTTTGGCTCTTGGTCGGGTCATCCATGTCAAGCAGATCAAGAAGTTGAGGACAAACTAAAAGTGGTCCACCAGTCTTCCATGTTCAGGGGTTTAGCTCAAGGCTAGCAACCCTGACCGGTAAAACAAAATCGTTACAGAAACAGCAATGAAGAATCCTTCCACATCTGAGTCTGATGGTATTCCTGAGTCTCCACCCCTGACAGTGGGGAAAACCAAGAGGAAACTACTGACACGATGAAGGGAACCCCGAGCACCCCCAGAGATGGAGGACTTTCGTTGTTGCCCTAAACACCAGTGGCATGATGGGCAGTAAGAGAGTGAGTTTATTTATTTTATGTAACAACTAGAACTATAAGAAATAAATAGGGACAGGCAAGTAATGGAAAGCAATAGATCCACACAGTGTACAGTACGTGGCCAGTGAAGCAAGCGTTAAACTCTGAATAAAGGAATGTGATTTGAAAGGATACACAGGGGATTTATGGGATGAAGTAAAATTAAGGACTAGTTTACATTGTATTTCAAATGAGGTTTGTTTTCAGTGTTGACAAATTGTATTGCAGTGAAAGAAATGTGCGAGACACACTGGGGAATGGTATGCACTTTTTAATGTGCTAATTACATTAAAAGCTGGGTGAAAAAATGCTCAGTGTTTTAGAAAACTTATGATTGCTTGAACAAACATGTTTACAAATTGTTGTTGTTGACATCTGTGAGGTCATACATTAACTTTAAGCTACTTATATCGTTGACTGCTTTCTTAAAGTCAAACTTAGAATTTGGGTTTAGGGTCTATCGAGCGCCAAAACAAAGTGTCTATTGGAAGAGAACGTAGTCTAGTCTCCTTCCATTAACACATATGGAGGGTTGATTAAGATGGGGAAACCCTGCAAACATTGAAATAGCGTATCACTTCAGAGGACCACATGAATCGCAAAGCTGCAACAGTTTAAAAAAATTAACACCTCTGAATATATTGACCATGAATGTAAAAAGTTTTGCATTGTGTTTATTCTTGTGTATATTTTTATTATGAAAAAAGTGGATTTTTTGAAATATAAAAAAAAGCTGAATTTGCTCTCATTGCTTGTCAGCCCTCAAAAGCAAATACAAGAGTTAAAAGAAGCAAAGGATATACAATTTTATAACTGCTACCATTTTACCAGTGCAGAATATGTGAATGACGACCGACTCTTCAATTTCTTTATTGTTTAAGCTATTGTCTATTGTGATCAGTATTTCTCTTCCCTATTACTGAATCACATAATGTATTGTAAAAAAAAATCATTTATTTGGATGTGCATGGTTCTGTTATATATCAGCCAGAACTTGACAGGACACCAAACAGTATTTCAGTAAACACTTTCTCCCAGTGTTGAGTTGCTATTTTGAATGTGTTTAACCAATTTAAAGTTCCTATCACCTCCCAAAGACAAATAAGGTAAGTGTTCTATTGCTGCAACATTTGAAGATTTAACATTTTTGCCTTTATTATGATATTATTTGTGGAAACAATCTCAAAATGTGTGTTAGTACAATAGTTGCAGCACTTTCCCTGTGTGTGGGAAGATGCTGTTGAATTTTGCTAGCCTAGACCCTTTCCCCTTTATGGTCAACTTAATTGCATTACTGTTCAGCACTGAAGGGCTAAAGATTGATGAAATTCTGCCAGAATTCACTCGGAATGCTTTTGTACTTTTCTGCTGAATCAGAGTAATTTACTTCTTGGTGCTACCTGAATGCCGAAAGCACTGGTTGCTATTTTACTTTGGCAGAGCTCAATCGTGGCACTAGAGACAAAGAAGTCTACCCCAGAAATGGAAGCAGGATGTCGGTGAAAAGAAGGAATAACCCACTTTCGTTAAAACATTTTTCGTTAAGGAGTCAGAAAGTTTAACGGCCGAGAGTTCAAAGGTGCTAAGTGCTGTGAGGAACTCAGAGAAAAACAGGTGTTTCATGAATCTGGTATGAAACTCATCCAGCTTATTGTGAAGTATTCCAAGTGAACCGACTGCATCCATCATTTACAGCATACTCTGAAGCTGTTGCTTCCTGCGAAAAAACAAACATACCAGCGATTTTCTGATGGACTGCATGATAAGTTGTACAAACTGTAAGTCGCAATGTGGCCTCTCGACGAATCACCCCATCTCCCACACTGTTCACTCAGCTAAGGAATGCACAGTCCCTTTGTGTATAAATTTAGTGGCTGGCTTCAAGATGCTTTTGATAAGTGTGCTCTCTTCTAGCCTCAGAACTGCCCATTCACTTTGGTTGCACTGGGGATTGTTTTATTCTGCCAGGTCCTCGCTAACCTCGATTTGCTGGGAAAACCTGCTCTATGAAAGGACTACACAATGGCTGAAGAAAGGGAAACCACTCCAGTTTGTTTAGACCTGCGGAACAACCCTGAACTATGATTCGGTGAAACAAAAGTCGACAAAGAAGGTCCATGTTGCTTGAAAGTAAGTTAAAAAGGATACTCTCCTCTACCTCGTTTTTATATTTGCAGCCCCCCCTAAGCAATTGTGAAGAAGGGGAAAATGAACGTGTCTTTTGTGTTATACACAGCCAGCCTTCTCTGTTTATTTCATTATGTCTAAAGCTTTTATGTGAAGGATTGCATTATATAGTCACAATAAGCTTTATGGACAAGATCTCTGGATACAGGTACCAATACTTTACCTGAACATTCATATCTGTTTAGTCTCAACTTGCATCTAAATAATTGAACTATTCAGACATCTAGTTAAGATAATCGTATCTAATGTTCCACCGTCTTCAACCTTTTTGTTGAATTTGGATGGAATTCATGCTTATTCCCAGGGAAATACTGGGAATGCTCCATTTCTCCATCCCTGTGGGGGCTCTTGTAGTTCTCCACTGGAAACATACTTGGGTAAACATCATTTCCTTGTGAGGCAGGAGTGTATGGCTTTGCACAGGAGAGAGACTTAGCCATAACCCTGCATGCCTCATCCACAATCCATCCTTATTAGTTGTCCTAGCTGTTGTTAGTAGACTTATCAAAAAGAGACTGTGAGTTTCTTACACTCCTCATGTTTGTTCATTCTGCTTGAATACAGCCCCCGCCACACTGGGATCACCTTTCCCCCTCGCTCTAACACCTGCATGCCGGGTCATTTCCGATCTTCTGGCGCCACCTGCACAGAGAGCTTCCAGATTGCAGGGAGTGAGATCAGTGCCACAAAATGACCAGCCATGCATGGCCACAGCAAAGGGAATCTTTGTTTCAATCAGCAGCTGGTTTTGGGTCATCTTCTCTCGGAGGGATTGGTTAGCATGCATCTCCAATAGATGGAGGTGGATACTCTGAGACTGCATCTCTGATGTACGTTGTGGGAGAGGGACACCAAGGCCAAAGGTCAGAACGGTCAGCACTCCTCCCACATGAAAGGAGTGGAAGGTTTTACTTCTGCCATGGAGTCCACTGTTAGAACTGCAATGCCCATCTTCCTTGGCAAGCTTCTTGATGGACTGCCCTCTTACCTAGCCTGCATCTAATGCTGCAGTCCTTACAGCTTCTGAAATCAGCACACATGCCTGAATGTCACAGCAGAAATAGCAAACGTGCATTGTACGGCATTTGATGTCATTGCCTTGAGCCTGCTGATCGCTGTGCGTAACTCCAACATGAAGCACCACGATTCCCCAGTAGTGCTGAATGGAGGCAGTAATTGCATTAAGTGCCATTCACTTAAAGTTCCAGTGTGTTGCTTGGTGCAAAAAAAACTGCTATGTGAACAAATTTCTTGCCTAGTCTTATTCCTGCATCAGTACCATAGGTGAATATTACAAACATCTCGTATTTAAGTTGCAGAATGCAGAATTTATTACTATGGCAGTATGTGGAAGAGAGGTACCTCTGAAACCGCACCATTCCCTTCACCGCACCTCCCTCTCCCACTAAAACAACCATGATTGCTGACCCAATGGTTTGAATGAGTCTGCTTAGAGTGTGGGATTTGTTCAGGAGACATTCTGTCCGCTAAACTTGGACACTTCCACCCTGGGGGCAAACGGACTCGGTGCCATCACAGAGATTTGACTGGGCTGGGGTAGGAAATACATAAAACTGTGATTCGAGCAAACCCTGTCATAAATAGAGATCGTTAAAACAACACAACTGTGCTTCTAAAGAGAGAAAAGAACCTAAACATTCTGTACATCTGCAGCGTCTGGAAAGGGAATTAAATCACAGCTGGGGCAATAGTCTTTTATCAGCTCTGAGACAAGGATAGAAAGTCCAAGCTAATCAAAGATGGGGTGGAGAGTGGAATAATATGTAAAATTTTCAAGATAAATAATCCACGCACTAGTTCAAAGAAGCAGATAAAGGCTGACATGGCTTTGCAATAGATTTTTTTTTGAAAAGCTGCAGATGTGAAATTGCTGGATATATGTAAGGTCAGCATAGCCCAGCTGCGGGAAGGCACTGCAGGCATTCCTACGTGTGCTCACTATAACTAGGTTATAAACCTACTTGTAAAAAATAGTCACTTTAACTTCTATCAGTGGGTGAAAGATGATTTTCCATCTCCCCCACTTTAATTTTTCCATTGGCTATCAATTCGCCTCCACCTACCTTTTGTCCCCATTAAGTTAATGATTTGTCTGCTGTGGTAGCAAGCACATATAACATTAAAATAACTCCAAAATGGAAGCTGAAAAATTGGAATGCAAATTTACAAAATTAGCAGGAAAACTGGTAAGACAATTCCTGGCTAAAATGTCAAGAGTGTATATAAGCGTGGTCACTTAAAGAGGGGAGGGAGCGCACACTCCTGACCACCTGGCCGTTACTCGGACCACACTAGATGTTTCACTGGTAGGAAAGAAATGAAGGCAGAAATAGTGCAGGATAACTTGTCATTGACAGAATACCTTCTACATTATGTGCATCTTGTGCAAATAAATATGTCACTGGAAGCAGGGTTTCAGTGTCAGAACAAGAGTGTAGGGAGAAATAGATGATAGGCTCCCTCCAGCACCATACCAGAGGGCTGATCATGATGGAGGAGGTAACCAAAATTACAAATACTGTCCAATAAGGCTTGCTCAAACATAGAGTCATGAAAGGGGAACAGTCATATGGAAAGTTTTATTTAGTAATGGGATTTTGAGAATAGAGTAAACTGGATAATCTGAAACCCATTGGTGAAAGAAGAGCAAGAAGAAAGTTTAGAAATTGACTAATAGAGCAGACACAAAATTGGTAAAGGCATTGTTAGCGGACAAGGTGACCACTGAGAAGCACGTGATATTTGAAGACCTGTGTTTCACCGGCTCAGTTTGCAATAGAATAGTTCGGGATTATCATCACTGCACAATAGGTTCTGAAATTCAAGTCCAGTAAAGAATGTGTCCTGACACAGATCTGAACACGGTTTGGTTGCATGTTTTAAAGTGCCAGTTAGTGAAAAACATTGATGAAGTTTACTAGCGAAGAGCAATTTAAGCACTATTTTGTATGCAGTCTATTTCAATACAAAGTAACAGTTTGTAATGCACAGTATCCCATTTGCACTAACTGAAGCAAGGAAGAAGCTGGTGGACAGTCAATCTGCAAAACGTGTTTATACAGCTGAAAACTAACACAGTCAGTGCGAGTTCCTTGTGTAAATTAAAACTGCAATACAGATGCCTGCTGGTTTTGGACAGGGTTACATTAAGCATGTGTTCTTTGAGTCAGTGAGCAGCTGCTCACCAGTTCAGGTGCCAGATTCATGTACATCACACACAGGGAGGAACAGCTTAAATAAGGTCTGTTTTTTCATCTACTACATTTAACTTTGCATATGTTACTATCATTCCCATACAGCTTTGAAGCCTGTGCAGTTAAACAACAAATGTAGCTCAATTGTTATTTTATAGTTAACACTAATTTTTAAGTCAAATGACAGAATAGTAAAACTCTCACTTGTGTCATTCATCTCTAACTTTTGTGACGTCGCTGTTAGGACTTTGAGTAAAATCTTAACTTTGCTTTGCACTTGAAACGAGAGTTAAGCAGCTTGTCTTATGAAGGCTCTTTAAGGAACAGACGTCCACATGGGTATCAACACTAGCAACATAACAAAGTTGGAAAGCAATGTCTCACATTCACCCTTCCTTTCTTTTCCTCTCAGCTTTAACGTTCAAGCTTAAAAAGAAGAATGAATGAATCGGATTATCTTTTGTGCTTCAGGACATGTTCATTAATCATATTAGCCCTGAATTATTTATTTAAAAATAGAAATAGTCATTTATTTAATATTTAAATAACATTAAATAGACCCTTCGTGGCTCAAAGGGCCAGAAGTGCCTATTCCACACTGTATAGACAAAATAAAATATTTTTAAAAAACGTTACTTGGTTATTTTGGCTTCATAGGGAAACTGCCATAAAAATCCCACCAGTTCACTCCTTCATCTACAACGCGTTTCCCATGCATACTGGCGAGGTGATAGGAAGGAGGTGGGAGTGAAATGTAAGGCAACAGATTTCCAACTAGATTAGCCATGTGTTAAACAGTCCAGACACAGGGCCTTCGGCCCAACTGCATCATGCTCACCGAATCCTCACTGCTGGTCCCAACTGCCCATGTTTGGCTCATAATTCTCCAAGACCCACCCCTCCATAAATGCCTCATAAATGTTGCAGTTGTACCTGTCTCGACCACTTCCTCTGGCAATTCATTCCAGATACTCACTACTCTCTGTGCAAGGAAGTTACCTCTCAGGTCCTTTTGAAATCTATGCACTCTTAGATTGTATCTGTGCCCTGTAGTTTGCACCCTAAACCTTGGGAGAAAACTCTGACTGCTCACCTTATCCACAAAAATC
This sequence comes from Mobula hypostoma, assembly GCF_963921235.1. NCBI lineage: Eukaryota > Metazoa > Chordata > Chondrichthyes > Myliobatiformes > Myliobatidae > Mobula > Mobula hypostoma. The sequence continues at coordinate 93,153,598 of NC_086099.1, read as the reverse complement.
ATGATTTTATGAAGCTTACATAATGCTTCTTATAAAGTTCAATTTCTCAAACTTCTGGAAATTGCACCCGTCCCTTCACCATCTCCCCCATCCTCGTTTCCACCTCTCACCTTTTCTCCTTATCTGCCCTTCACCTCCCTCCAGTTCTCCTTGCCCTTCCCTTCCTTCCATGGTCTTCTACCCTCTCTTACCAGATTCTTCTTTCTCCAGCTCCTTTACCTCTTTCACTAATCAACTTCCACGCTCTTTACTTCACCCCTTCCCCCTCTCCCAGTTTCACCTACCACCTACCACCTTGTACTTCTTCCTCCTCTCCCCCCACCTTTTTACTCTGAATTCTCATCTCTTTTTCCAGTCCTCTAGCCTGGAGAATTGACCTTCAACTGACACCTTCTGCTTCCTATCATTGAGGTAATTCTGAATCCACCTCACTAGCTCCCCCTGACGCCCATGCAACTCATAAACCCTTCCTGATCAGCCTATGGGATCTTGTCAAATGCCTTTAAGTCCATATAGACAATACCTACTGCCTCCTTTTCATCAGTTACCACTTCAAAAACCTGCAAACATTTTGTCGGACATGACTTCCCATGCACAAAACTATACGAGCTATTACTGATCAGGCTTCGACTGTCCAAGTGATGATAGACCCTGTCTTTCAGAATTCCCTCCTAGTAAGTTCTGTACAACTGAAATCCGGCCCTTTGACCTGTAGTTCCCTGGCCTGAACTTGCTGCTACTCTTGAAAAATGGAACAAGAATTGCCACCCTCCAAATGGCTGGAACTTCGCCAGCAGCTTATAATGAAGCAAAGGGCATCCACGATTTCTTCCCTGGCCTCTCATAAGGTTTGGGAGTGCTCCTTTCAGGCGAGAGGCAATCCACATGCTCAGTTCACCTGCCTTACCTACTAGGCCACAGGCAATGAAAGAAATGCCATTTAAAGCGGTGGTCCTATCTGCCCTTTCACTGTCAACTTGCCTATCCTGATTGATAGTCTTGCTCTCTTTGTTTGCTGCACATGCCCCTGGCTTCAAAGCACCAGAGGGAGGCGATGAGCAGATAAGGAGAGACAGTGAGAAAGGGAAACAGGAATGGGGAATGGTGAAGGAGTGGTGGGAGGCATTGCCAGAAGTTCGAGAAAACGATGTTCATGCCGTCAGGTTGGAGGCTACTCAGATGGAATATAAGGTGTTGCTCTTCCAACCTGTATGTAGCCTCATCACGACAACAGAGGAGGCCATGGACTGACATATCGGAATGGGAATGGGAAGCGGAATTAAACCAGGAGATCCCGCTTTTTCTGGCAGACGGAGCGTAAGTGCTTGGTGAAGCAGTCTCCCAATCTACATCGGGTCTCACCGATATACAGAAGGCCACACCGGGAGCACCGGATACAGTAGATGACCCCAGTAGACCTGCAAGTGAAGTGTCGCCTCACCTAGAAGTACTGTTTAGGGCCCTAAATGGTACTGAGGGAGGAAATGTAGCATGTGCTCTGCTTGCAAACAAGTCCTCTTTCTTCAAAGAAAGGGGCTCCTTATATGGCGGGAGGAGAAGATGACGACGCGACACAGCTCACAGCGGCCACTCTGGTGGTGATGTCAGTTATCTGTCAAGTAGGGTGCCGTGCACAATCCTGACTTGACGGAGGCGGACGTGAGAGCAGGGAGGAACATCTGGTGAAACTTCTGAAATGCCTGCTTCGCTGCTGCTGCTACTGTGTGGTCCGAAATCTCTGAAGGGGAAGGCCCCGAGTCCTCAGCCCCGAGGTTCGGCATGTGCATTCAGAGATGTTCTTCTTCACATCGCCGTTGTAACACGTGGTTATTTGAGATACCACTACCTTCCTGTCAGCTCGAACTAGTCTGGCCATTCTCCTCTGACCTCTCTCATTAACAAGGCGTTAATAGGACCACCTGCTTGTTGCTCAGCGGCCGGGGCGGGGTTGAAGCGCTCAGCAGAGGATGGTGCTCGGTCCTCGGTGTCGAAGGGCTGGTCGGAGGCTCGAAGTTTTCGGACGGACTCAGAGTCCGCTGCAGTCGGGTGCTTCCAATGGTGCGGCATCAGCAAGTTTGCGGTGCTTGGAGGTTCATGGCAGGGAGGGTTTCTCCCTTCTACTGTCTGAGTGAGATGATGAGGCTATCGGGACTTTGAGACTTTTTTTTTTGCCGTGCCCATGGTCTGCTCTTTATCAAATTACGGTATTGCTTTGCACTGTTGTAACTATATGTTATAATTATGTGTTTTTCTCAGTTTTAGTCTTGGTTTGTCTTGTGTTTCTTGTGATATCATTCTGGAGGAACATTGTATCATTTTTAATGTATGCATTTCTGAATGACAATAAACGAGGACTGAGTGTCCTCATAATCTAATCTAGTAATCTAATCTCTTCCTCCACCATCAACGCTGCCCTCAACCGCGTCTCTTCTATTCACACCCATCTGCCCTCACCCCATCCTCCACCCCCCACCCCCACCAAGGACAGGGTTCCTCTTGTCCTCACCTACCACCCCACCAGCCTCCGCGTCCAGCACATAATTCTCCGAAACTTCCGCCATCCCCAACGGGATCACCCCCACCAAGCGCATCTTTCCCTCCCCCTCATATTCTGCTTTCCCCAGGGTGGTTTTTCCTCCCCCCTCCTCACCCTCTGACTCATCTTTTTTTTTCCAGTCCTGCTGAAGGGTTTCGGCCAGAAGCGTCGACTGTACTCTTTTCCACAGATGCTGCCTGGCCTGCTGAGTTCCTCCAGCATTTTGTGTGCATTGCTCTGGAATATAAACTGTTGCTCCTCCACCCTGAGAATGGCTTCATCTTGACTCAAGAGGAGGTGATAGGCTGACATGTTGGAAAGGGAATGGGAATGAGAATTAAAATGTTTGGCCACCAGGAAGTCCCACTTGTGGCAGATGGCAAGGAGATGCTCACTGAAGAAGAAAGCCTCGCAAAGATCATGCATGATCTTTCACTCAACTGTAAAATAAAACAAGCTTCATACCATTGTTTATGATTCAAACACACCAGCTGCTTTACAATTTTAATTCTTTGCTTCAGCAGAGTATTCAGTGATGTACTTTGGAGCTAATTGTGCATTTACATTTTTTCAAAGGGCATGGAGTAAATTCAGGTCTCCTTGCACTTGTGACATAGTTTGTGAAGTTTTACAGAAAGTGAAAAAAAAAGAAATGAAATTAGAAACCAGTCCTGAGGATATTGCTAAAAGCTGTATAAAATATGAAGCCAGAGGTGCTTCAGTACAACAATCATTTTCTGTCTCTTGTTACCATCTGAGTTTCTTGGCAACTCTATAGTCTGGCTTTGGCAGCGGACAATTAGATGGCACCTTGTGGAATTCTCTTTTGGAAAAAGGATAGGGGAGTGACTATTTCATTTAGGCTCTATATAAGAATGGATTGACTTAACATATGCTGCATTTTGTTCTACACTTCACACCTTGGTCATCTGTTCATGATAAATCTCAGTCCCTCAAACTTCAATATGTGTAAGCTTGAACCCCGCTCATTGTGAAAACGTTCTCAATCAGCCAGCTGGCAATACTGCACGAGACAAGCCAAGAGGCACTATACAAACACAAGTTATTTCCATCCTCCGGAAAGGAACAGCGGTGCCATCAGAAAATGCCAGCCACTATTGACAATGCTTTTGTTTTAAATGTTGGAACATTTCCCACTCCGGCACGTTCCTCTCTTGCCTCCTCCTTCCTATTCACTCCAAGGTGCATCAACAATTGCATCCAAAGCATCTTCCTTGAGGATTCTTTACCCCCAAGGCCATCACAGTTATTCTGTCTCACTCACGCTCCATTTCCAGTGATCAGAAATCCTCATTTTCAATAACACAAGAGTATTGACGGATGCCCCCGTTGCTCCAACTACAGTTAGTTCAGCACACACCAGGGACTGAACTTAGGATCTTCTCTGCTCCATTAGATTTAGCAATGTAGGTGAGCCCAATGTGTCACTGTTCATCTTTACTGGCGATGTTTACATTTGCGGACACTTACCAATTATGACAAATAATGATTTTTATTACTGCTAAGCAATTTTTTAATTTGAAGTGCTATGGGGTCATTGATTGTCCCTTCTAGATTTTAGCTTTCTCTACTATGTTTGTAGCAGATGGGATAGCGATATGCATCAGCAAACAGTAATTGGAACAGCTACCATCACCACAACATGCACAGCAAATAGATTATCTATAAATCTGTGCTGCTACTTTATTAAACTGGGTAACTGCCAGACTCTGTAATATAAGAACAACTAATGTGATTTGTCCTAATCCTCTAAAAGTGACAAAATTTTACTTAACTTTATTTGACACGAATAACTAGGCCAGTTGAGCCGAGCTCTTTTTTCAACACCCTGTATTAGATTTCACTGACTTCCTCCCAGAAGGGCTAGGCCAGTACGGGAGTCAGCCAGGCTATGCTCCTGACAGAAGGGCTGAGCCAGTACGAGAGTCAGCCAGGCTATGCTGACCAAAGGGGCTGGGCCAGTACAGGAGTCAGCCAGGCTATGCTCCTGACAGAAGCTGCAGCTGTGCCCACCTCCTTCAGAGACTGGAACTCGTTTCCGGTACAGTGGAAAAGAAGCCAACTTGGCATGCTGGTTTTGGATTAGCATTCGGTCTTTAGAAAATGCCGACACCTCTTCATGCTTTCCAACTGATGTCTTGTACTTAGAAATCAGTGATCAAAGAGGGAAACGTCTGATATAAGCATATTTTTGACAGGCACCAATTTGTTCTTGAATTATTGTGTTAAAAAAAATTGTATAATTTGGACAGTATCTTACTGTATGTCTCATCGTTCCTCGCATACAATGAGATACTGTGAATCTCAACCACTCGATGCAACGTTTGTCATCTGTATGTTTTCACAAACAAGTGGTCCAATAACTAGATAATCAGTGCCAGGGAGGAATTCTCTGCTGAGACATGCCAGGGAATCTTTAACAACCAAATAAACCAAGGAACAGGCAGATCAGACCTTGGATTAAAGACTCAAAGACATAAAGTAATGCAACTCGTTCATTCTGGTGCTTAGCAAACTTATGTCAAAATCTGCTGCATCCAGCAAAGTTACAGCATATGGAAACATAAAATTCAATGCAATCGATAAAAAGGTCATATATGTTCCAAATTATTCATTGTAAGTTTGAAATTTCTTTCTAGATAGGAAGCTATACAGGTAAAACTTCTGAATTCACAAACATGAGCTGCAATAGACAAACATGTTTGAAAGTGACACACAGATTCAAGGAAACTGTATTTAAGTGACTTGTGTTAATGAGAAGTTGATAATATTATAACAGGAGACTAAGTCCAATAGACTACATGGTCATTTTGAATCCCTAAAGATGGATCAAATTTACAAAGTATGAATTACCACAGATGATTCACAAACTCATGTCCATTTAAGTTTATTTTATCAAGACTATTATTATTTTTCTTGCACTGTGCCAGTTTGCAAGCTGTAATGAGACATTCCTTTTACATCCTATTTTTAGTGCAATGACCCAGGGAGCTCATTCAGGATTTCCCACGTCACTTTCTTCCTCCGTGTCTGCTCTGTCTTAAAGAACATACCATCCAGCCTTCCATCCGAACAGCTTTCCTGCGTGTGCAAGTGGGTACTGAGAGTGTCGGCATGCTCTGCAACACCAAGGGCGCTGAAGTCCTATGGGTCAAAAATCTGAAAGGCTTGAGAAAATATCTCTGCCTTACCCCTGCTGATTTGTTCTCTTTTAAATGAGTGTCTCTTGTATATTTTTTTTTAAAATGCAGTTAAAATAAAATCAAAAGAAAGAGCTTTCCTCTTTTCAAATGACTTACGCTTTTTCTCATCCAGAAGACAATTTTGTTTGATAGGAAAGAATTGCTACATGGTAAAACAAATCCATTCCTTTATCTTCCTAAAAAAGATGCTTGGCTTTCCTTTCAGACTATTTGGTGCAGGAGAAGAACAGAATTACTCCCCCTGATCTTTTCTAATTAATGGTGTGAATGTGAAAATTGTTTATCAAACGCATTTTTATGCAAGCAGTGTCAGTGATCCTTTAAATTGGGTTTGAAACAAGTTGTGGACATGTGGACACTGAGTAAATGTGATGCTCAAAAAAAAGCTGAGAAATTAAAGTGGGCTTGCAGTCAAATGGCAAAGTTAGCTTAGTTTCTCTTAGTTTACTTCCTTTGGATTGAATGTAGTTAACTACCAGTCTACAAGGACAGTGCAGAGGACAAGCATGTGTAATGTCCAACACGTATGAAATTGTAACCTTAGCCGAGGAATGAAAGTTAATCCTGGGCATTTGCCTCACTCTAAACCGAGTGTTTGCAAAGTGTAAACTGCAGAATGGTAAATGGCCACTGAGTCTTGTTTATTGAAAAAGTGTGCAATTGCAGTGCAAAAAACTTTGCTTTAAATCACTTTTGTGACTAGCAGGGATAATGTAATGTCTGTCTTTGTTCTTTTCATTCAGTAGTTATGCCCCGTCCCCTATCATCTTCAATTTATTTTTCAGTGTGTCTCTGTACAACTGCTTCAAAATACAAATACCTCACATTCGCTAAAAGTCTTTCTGACGCTTGCCTGCTAATGAGAGTTTGTTTTTATCTGTGAAGATAAGACAAGAGGTGGCCCGAGGCTTTAACTAATTTGTTGGCGGTTTGTAAATTTCCCTCTTGTTCAGATGTGGCCTCCAAAGCACATTTTGCCCCACAGTCTGATTCAGATAAACTAGTTGCATCAGATCTTACTGAATACTGCAGATCAGACTAGAGTTATAGAGAACTTAAAAAGAGCAAACTGTTTCATGAGAAGTTACACGTACCAGAATTTAAAATTATTATAATTTTTACAAGAGAAACATCAGAGAATTCAAAAAGTTTAAAATGGATAGGGTCATGGTGTTCAAAAGGATTTACCTTGTGTTTTTCAATTAAAACAAAGAAGGTGAAAACTTCACTCTTACTAATATAGTTTTCCACCTTGGTCATCCTTTTAATTGAATAATGGTCAGATTCATTCGCAACATGCGATCGTAGTTATCAATCCAACAGCTTTTACTGAGACGAGCTAGTGATTGCCATGAGGTTTTAATGAATGCGAACTAACTTTGTAAATATAGTACTGCCAAAGCATTAGTCTAATTCAGTGATTGGGCCAGCGGTATGATCGTGGACTGTACAGCAGGCAAGGAATACAAATCTCTTGTGCAAACTGGGTCCTGAGCACTAATTAGTAGCCAGAGTGCACCTATTAATCTTAATTGAGCAGTTTGAAATGCTCCATTATCTTTTAACTGTATAAACTTCCCAAGTGACTTTCTTGTCACAAAATAGCACAGTGTTGAAACCTGCTTATTTATGTACCTTCAGATATACTAATTCACCACAAAATAAATTGATGGAAGATTTTCAGCTATCCCAAAGCTCATTCATCAGGAAAAAAGTTAACAGAAGGTAGTGGATAATGTGCGTAATGAGTCCTGGAGACCAGGAAACCCCCTGTTAAGAACTCCACACTGAATTCTTGATCTCATTTGCAGCAGCCACAAGGCTCTACAATTGTCTTCAATGTCTTTGAGGTAGAGAGCAGAAACATTCAGCCCACGGATTTCCCCTGTTCACTGGAAACAGAGGAAAAAGAAGGCGAAGTTATCACATCTAACATTCAGAAAAACGTTGCATCATAAGAAAGCATTTGGGAAAAATTAGCATTCCCTGGATTATGGAAAGTCACTGGCAACTCACATCCAATTTCCAATATGTGCTCTGTGTCAGGAAATCCAAAGATAAAACCTTACAACATACATTTCAAAATCATCCTTATAGAGCAATGGATTTGCCTGAATGTGTTTTGTCAAATTTGTTAGACAGAGGGATTCAATTTTTTTCTTGGAATGCTAATTCAATTTACTTGCCGATTGGTTACTGGAATAGTGATCGTTCAGGTTAAGTTTAGCTTGAAGTCTAAGGGCGACAGGCTCTCTGGTCTGTTGTGAGAAGAATCCTTGTCAATCTCTTTGAGATACCCTGAGGCAGCTAGTATAGGAAGGAAGAATTAGGTCATACTGCTACACTTGAGACTGAAGTGCATTTGGGGTCACTTTCTCTTTGACTGTCCCAAGACCGGAATGCCTGTGTCAGGAGAGCACACTGGAGTACTCACTTGTCCGTTACCCAATCTACCTAATTTCTTGCCGATCAAAATTAGCACTCTCCTCAATTCCTGAAATTCCAATGTGGGTGCATGTAACAGACTGTCAGATCATTATCCTGAAGTGGTTGTAGCTGGCCCTGGTGCACTCATTGCTGAGAGTGAAATATTGACAGTGACTGTTTCAATTGCAAAATCCCTCGCCCTGTTGTGTGCAAGAAGCTTTATTTCCATATTTCCTTATCACATGGAGGGAGGCAATCTGTCAAGTCGATGCCAAATCTCAAAGCAATCCCGTCAATTTCCATCCCCCCTTGATTTCATTGTAAACTTTTTTCTCTCATAGTTCCATAAATTCAGTCTGACTTTCGGGGCAACCATTGTAATTTACAGTAGTCCAGTAATCTACCGACTCTTTGATCCCCAGAATATGGGAGGAAAGAAAAACCTGAAGGATATTCGAATAGTCACAGGAAGAACCTGTGAATTCCACACGGATGGCAGCTCCACTAGATGTAGCAGTATGCGACCAGATTCAGACGCAGATTTATTTATTGAATCTACCTCGAAACACATGTGTCATTTACATTAACGACTGGCACACCTAAGGATACTCCGGAGGCAGCCTGCAAATGTCACCCACACATTCTGTCGCCAACATAGCCCGCCCACAATGCCCAGGAATGAGAAAGTCCACTTGGCCTTCACGCACACATTTGTGTACATCACAAGCATTTCTGAGTGACTGCCAGCATCGCATTGTTTCTCAGTAATATTGTGCTAAACAAGTCATTTTTCAACGTCCGTCTTCCATACGTAGCACTTCCAATCCAGTTTTTAATAGAAGATTAATTTTCTTCCTTTTAATAAAGAATACTAACTGGTGTAGCATTAAATGTCTCTTGACTGAGCAATTGTTAAAGTACTGAATTCAATAAATGAAATAACACTAAACTGCTTGATCCGTCTACTTTATTACCGTTATTTTAAATGTAGGCAACAAAGTAACACTAATAGGTAACAAATGCTCTAATTCTCAAATAATACTGAACTTCTCAAATAATAGTGCTTGGATTGGGGAGCATGCCTTATGAGAATAGCTGGAGTGTACTTGGCCTTTTTTCCTTGGAGTGTCGGAGGATGAGAGGTGACCTGATAGAGGTGTACCAGATAACGAGAAGCACTGATTGTGTGGATAGTCAGAGGCTTTTCCCCAGGGCTGAAATGACTAGCACAAGAGGGCAGAGTTTTAGGGTGCTCAGAAGTAGGTACAGAGGAGATGTCAGGGGTAAGTTTTTTTTTTATGCAGAGAATGGTGAGTGCATGGAATGGGCTGCTGGCGGAAATGATAGGGTCTTTCAAGAGACTCCTGGATGGCTACATGGAGCTTAGAAAAATAGAGGGCTGTGGGTAAAGCCTAGGTAGTTCTAAGGTAGGGTCCGCACAGCTTTGTGGGCCGAAGGGCCTGTATTGTGTTGTATTTTTTCCATGTTTCTATGTTTTCTTCATCGATTATTCCTAATTACCTTGGAGGAATTGAGGTGAAATGTTCTAAAACTCATTCCATCTAAAACTATGATATTATGTTATTGAATCAGGACAAATTTTGTCTTATTGATGGTGTTTTCCAAATTTTGATTATGAATTGATAGTAACTCCCACTTTGAGCTAACAATGTACTCCCACTAAAGCATTTACAACTGTTGTTTTTCAACGTGCTGACGAATGTTCTGGAAGTATCTTCAAAATGATTAAACAGGATTTAATGGCAATAGAAAACAGCCTCTCAAGTGTTTAATTATCTCTACAGGGTTGGAAATTTTCTTGCTAAAGTAAACCACATGTAGGTCATGCCTTCTGTTGTCATCACTGTTTGAGATTTCAACTTTGAAATGGCTGTCAATCGACAACTAGGCTCCCGAAACAACAGTTTTCGTATCTTGAAGCACGGAGGCAGACACTGTCACAATGAGTTCGGAACACCTGATTATTTCACTCCTTAACAAGCCTGGTATGGATCTTTCATTATTGAAGAGGAGTTTGTGATGTTGGGGAGATTTTAAAATGTGGACATTTAGCAGATAGGCCAGTGGTAGACTCCAAGGACTGACTCAAACTCAAATTCTTTGAAGGTTATATCATGTTGATATGTAGTCAGGGAACAGCTCAAACAGATGTCCTATGCAACACGCTAGATCAGGAGAGGTACAATAACTGCCAACAGCTCAGATATAGGTAAATGACACCGTTCAGACTATCAATCTCAAGGCTGGAAAATCTGAATAAAAAGCCCCAGACCAAATCCAATACTGGGGAGTACTCTTTTAAACTTTGTTTTACTGATAGGTTGGGGAAAGGCTCTCAATATCCCGGTTGGCTTATCCCAATCTACATACTCACGAGGACCCAATCTGATTTGTCCAGTCAGAGGAAAAGACTGTAGAGTTAAAACCACAACTGGCAGGCGTATACAAGAAACCATTTGGTGAGTCCTTTTGTAGTTTAAACATGTTCCCTTCTCATTCTAGTTTGGTACCAGACTTAAAATGTGGGTTGATGTGATTGCTCTTTTGAGTTGAAGTAGACACTATTCCATGAGTAAATCGCCATCAGACCTTTCGTTATGTATAAGCCACAAGATAGCAGTGCAACTGGAATACTCCCCCTCTGCATGGACTTACGCAACTCTGACCATGCTCAAGAAGTTCCACACCATAGCCCATTTTAGCCCATTTTATCAAGATTGAAGATTCAAGCTTGTTTAATGTGACTTACAGAAGCCAAGTGTAAAGAGAATGAAATCACTGTTACTCCAGATCCAATGCAGCACAAAAAAATCTTCACAAATGGTAAAGAACACAATAATGATAATTTTGAAAACACAATAAGTATAAATACCTAAGATAGCTTGATGTATCGATTGATCTATGTCCATAAGGTGATGCTAGGCTATAGATAAGGGGGCTGACAGGATAGTAGTCGAGTTAGTGGGTGGAGGTGTTGATCAGCTTTATTGCTTGGCGAAGGTAACTGTTTTTGGGTAGGTAGCTTACATAATGCACATCATGTTAGGTTACCCGAGTCATACACATTCATATCTTGGAAAGGCATTGCCGATCCTATGGCATCACTGTCACAATCCGGGAACTACCGAGGACTACATCCAGTCAAAGCATCTTCACTAAGTGCATTCAGTGGTTCAAGAAGGTGGCTCACAACTCCCTACTGGGGCAGGGAAGGGCACAAAAATTCAGACTTTGTTAGCAACCTCTAAGTTCTGTAAATGAATAGAATGCAGACTAGCAGTCATATTTTATGCAGCAACCAAAACTATCTTTCCTCAAAGAGGACCACAACCTTGAGTGATTTAGAGGATTGCATGCCTCAATGATCTGGAAAGCTCTGTTGGCTGGAGACAGGGCTTTATGCTTTGGCTCTTGGTACGGTCATCCATGCTGACCAGGTCAAAGAACAGACAACAGACAACAGTGGTCCACTGGTCCTCCAAGTTTGGGGTTCAACTCAGGGCTAACAACCCTGTCTGGTCAAATAGAATTGTTATGGAAACAGCAGTGAAGAATCCTTCTACATCTGAGGTTGACGGTATTCCTGAATCTCCACCTGGGACTTGCATAACTGATATTAGCGAAAACTGAGGAAGCTACTGACATGATGAAGGAAGCTCTGAACACCGCCAGAGATGGAGGACCTTCATTGCTGCCCTAAACACCAGCGGCGTCTCAGGCAGGAAGTAAGTGAAATGATCTTTGGCGGTAACACGTATTTAAACAGATTCCATTGTACCATAAATATGAATTTGAAATCTTCTGCAGATATTGTTCTCAAAATTATTACAAATGAAGACTGAAATGATTGATGTACTGCATATCCATTTGATGTTTTCTCAATTTTTATAATATTTATTATAAACTATCTATTTGATCAGGGCAATGAGCCTCGATCTGAAAGCTTTGCACAAGGATGTTTAATGTCCGAAATGGAAATTAACTATTGTCTTTGCTTTAAGCTTCAAATACATCAGCCAGTGTTTTATACCTTCCTTCTCCTCCCTATCAAATGCACCAAGCCATCAGCTCTCGATAACCTTTACATGAGTGACTCGAGCAACCTTCATACCACTTTTCTTCATTCATTCTTAATGCCTTAAGAATCAAAAATCTCAATTCTTCAAGAACTAGGGAGCACAGATTTATGGTGAGAAGCAAAATAGTTAATAAGACATATGAGAGGCAGGTTTTCCCACATAGAGGGTGGTGGTTAAATTGAACGAACGGCCAGAGGAAGTGTTCAAACTGATACAGTTACAACCTTCACAAGGCATTTGGGCAGGAACTGGATAGGAAAGGAATGGAGGGATATAAGCAAGTGGGATTGGTGTGAATAGGCATTGTGTTCAGAATGGATGAGAAGGGCCAAAGGACCAGCTTCTGTGTTGTACAGCTTTGTGACTGTGTGACTTTTCCCTGACTCGTTCTTTCGAAGAGATGGAAACTGTGGCTGTCCTCAGGTACCCCAACAAACTACACTCAGTGGTCACTTTATGTCCGTCTGTTTGTCAATGCAAATATCTAATCAGCCAATCATCTGGCAGCAACTCAATGCATAAAAGCACGCAGACATGGTTAAGAGGTTCAGTTGTAGCTCAGACCAAACATCAGAATGGGGAAGAAATGTGATCTAAGACTTTGACTGTGGAATGGCTTGGTGCCAGATGGAGTCGTTCGAGTTTCTCAGAAACTGCTGATCCCCTGGGATTTTCAGCCACAACTGACTCTAGAGTTTATAGAAAATCGTGCAAAAAAAAACACAAGATACCCAGTGAGCGACAGTTCTGTGGCTGAAACACCTTGTTAATGAGAGAGGTCAGAGGTGAATGGCCAAACTGGTTCAAGTTGACAGGAAGGCAACAGTAACTCAACTAACTACACATTACAACAATGGTGTGCAGAAGAACATGTCTGAACACATACCACATCAAACCTTGAAGTGAATGGGCTACAACAGCAAAAGACAATGCACATACATTCAATGTGGCCATTAAGTGTACGTAAGTTTGAACTCTGAATTGATCATGCTTAATTTCACTTTCTGGTTTCTTTGTCTTCTCCTGCTGGCTTTACAACTTTAATGCATCCTTATATCAGGGACCTTAGTATGAAACATCGGTGTCTCTGTAAAACAAGGTTGATGTGCCCGAGGAAAGATTCCTTAGTATGAAATATCGGTTTCTCTATAAAACAAGGTTAATGTGTCCGATGGAAGATTCCTTAGTATGAAACATCGGTGACTCTATAAACAAGGTTGATGTGCCCGATGGAAGATTCCTTGGATTCCTTGGCACTCAAAGGTAACTATGCCAAATACAGTGAATTAATAATCAATTCCAACGAAACAAATTTAGAGATGACATCCAAAATAATAAATTAGATCATCCACTTCTTTCTTTTTAAATAAAAAGAATTCCTGTGGCTATGGTCAAAGTCTCTTTCAATAATAATGTAGTCATTGGGTGAAATCAATTGTATAACTTTTGCTTTTACTTCATGTAGTCTCTGTGCTTCTTATGCTGCAGAGATTCAACCAAGACACAATGATTGCCTGTTAATGCTCCTGGTTAACACAAGTTGTGTACACAAGCGATTGCATTTATCATTCAACATGACAGCTTTGTTAGTTGTGTCTGCTGCTCAGACTCAAACAAAACATTTTTCATTACATATTGGACACCTTAACTTGAGAACATCCCAGTCAAACTTTTGATTCCTCACCATCTTTACCAGTACTTTATCATTTCTTGACACCTTTCTGTAAAGATTTATGCTTTAACTCCCTTGATCTAATTAGAAAGTGACATTCATTTCCGAATGTGACTTTGTGACATGTTCACCACTAAATCTACTTCATACGCCCAGAACAAGTATTTTAGTGGTTTCAGATGTAGATGTTGTGTCGTGTCATGACTACTCAATGAGCATGAAGCTTTACTCTCCATAAATCACAAGTAGCTACAGGCTGACGAACCTTACATCAGTGGTAGGGAAATTACTGGAGAATAGAATTTATGTACATTTTGAAACACAGGGGCTGATCAGAGATCACAACATGGTTTTCTCTGGAGGAAATTCCGCCTCACTAATTTGATTCAGCCTTTGGAGGATGTAACAAAGAACTGGTGAAGGTAGGGAAGATTCATTAGAATTGGAGGACTTTGCCTGTGGGGAGAATTTGGATACGTTAGTTAGACTGGAGCCCAGAGTGAAGGAGGCTCAGGGGTGACCAAATGGACATATTTAAAAGGACAGGAGGCATGGATGGTCACAATCTTTTTCACATGGTTGGGGCCTCATCAAAAACATGTGGACATGGGTTTAAAGCGAGAGGAAGAATATTTAGATGTGATTTGAGGGGAAGCTTTAGATGTTTCACAGGAAGTGGCTGATGTCCAGACGTTGCAGCCAAAGGAAGTGGGGTGGGGGGCATCAGTTACAATCATTGGGTTTAAGCTTCGTTTAGTCAGGCATTTCGAATAGGCAGGGTGTAGAGGAAAAAGGATCGAAAGCAGACAAATGGGATTAGTGCAGCTGGCCAAGGTCAGTATGACTATGGTGGCCAGAAAGCCTGTTTCGATGTGGGATAATTCTATAATTCAGACTCTATAACCAGTCTTCAGTCATGTCTCTACATAATCTATCTCTCACATCTCCTGAACAATTTAACCCTCATTACAATGAGCAGATCAGGAGTCACTTTTGCAATTACATATCGGAACATTATCTTCAAAGTCATTTCTAGGTGTTTTAAGTCTGAAGACTATATTCCTATGAAGTGCTGGTAGTACTGGTGTTACCATGGGGGGGGATACTGTGTACCATGGTTAGTAATGGGGACAAAGGTAGATTTTAATGTTAACCCCCTGAAATTCAATCAAACCCCTGGTTTTCAACATTTTAGAATTGAAAATGATGTTTTTCCAGATTCAAACCCCACCCAGATGTATGTTCCGGAAATGTGACTGGGAACAATGGTGTGCATGTTTCCCTTGAACTCGAACTTGACTTCCACGTCAGGGAGGTATCATTTTCCAAGATATGTATGTTGGACTGTGTTATCCCTTGAAAAAGCGTTTTTATCAAACTCACTCAGCCATATCCTCTCAACATTGAACTGTGGTCCATGTTAGATATGTCCTTTGCTTTAGTTCTTTGTCTTTACCCAGAGCCCACAAACACCACATATATCACTGCTGGCCACTCAAGCTCAGGCTGAAATTCCAACTGGGATTCCCCATGACCATCTGACATTACCATTCCATGTAATACTCAGAAGAGGCCAAAACCGCAACCAGTGCAACCCACCACCTCACCTCAGCATCACATCACCAGCCCCTGACTATGAATCAGGGCCCACCTTTTCAATCCTCGGTTGTTGCTCAGGTGGTGTTCATCTTGCCAGCTGAACCTCTTCCTGTGACCTCTGCGCCTTTCATGATTCTACTTCTCACTGCCTGAACCTCCCTTTGAAAATCCCCACAGCCCAACACCAGCACAGGCTCCAAATCTTCTCCTGCCATTACCTGTCCCCTTCCTCCCATTAGAAAATGCACCTGAGCTCAATTGGTCTGTCCTGAACCCCGACTCAACTCTAACTCAAAGCTGATGCACTTTTAGTACCTAAGTTATGCAGCTGAAGTTTGAAACAAAGGACCCATGGCCAGAATGGTGTTGTAACCCACTGCAGTATCCCTCTAAAGCACCCATTCCTAGGCCAAAGAATCTCCTTTATCAACGACCTCAAACTCTGGCTGTGCTTGTGGTTCTTTCAATTTAGTATAAACAGCCAGATTTTTCCTGCAGTCAATAGTGGCTTTATAATTGATAAATCTAGCCTTCTGCAAGCTGATTTTATCCTCAAGCCACTATTGTAACCTGACTTCTTTCTCATTTCAATTCACACAATATCTACAAAAAAAAGTCTTGACCTTTTAAAGGTCATCTGCAGTTTCCTGTGGTAGTTTATTTTCTCTAATAACATAACTTACACTCATGAACTAAAATACATTCAATGTACTGATAGAGCAACCAAAAAAAAAATGTGAGGCCGTTTTTCAAATCAAAAGGGAAAAAAAAAAGAAAACATTTTGGGTTAGGGTGACTAAGATTAAGAAAAGGTTGTCGTATCTTGAGCTTTGTCCAGTTAAAAGAGTTATACAAAAGTATATTTCATAAATCCTTATAAAGGAAATAATCCTTATTAGATATTGAAATGACCTTCAGCTTTCATGGTGAGGCAGTTTTAACTTCAGCACTAATGGGGTAAAATCATTCTGTAGATCATAACTGATTGAGATGAAACTCCAATATGTTAATTTTAATCTGTTTACTTTAACAGCAGATTCTGGGATTTATATGAACCCAAGTATTTTTTTTGTTAATACTTTGCAGATGATTTCAACCCATTCTGTGTATATTTTAAGTTCCTGAACCCTGGTCTTTATTAAGCAATCCATTATCATTCAGCAACTGAACATTAGGGTGAAATCTTTAATGAGCGATCTCCTCAAGATGGAAAGTTCCCATCTCTAGAGCTTACTGTTTTCTGCCACGTGCTATGTTCTGCCTTTGGGCTCAAACAGTTCAGCTTGTAAAAGACATCATTTTCACGAGCACCTCGACAGGATAATAATTTCAATAACAAAGAGAAGCAAGAATGGGAATCTAATGAAAATATTACAAAAGCTAATAACCCATGCAACTGAAGATCTGCATTATGTTTCTGTATATTTTCTACCATTTGTGAGTTACAGAAAAGCAAAGATTGTCATAAAATTAAGTAGACTGCTTCAAAGCTATCTCGCCTAAAATGAGTGAGTAGCAAGAAATGTAATGGGTTAATGCTCTCCAAATGTTAAGATTCTATTCACTAAATTGTTAAGCCATCAGTGCTGTGTCTTTTATCTGGGTTTCTGGCAGAGCGTGTTATGGTTTGGGAAGAAAAATGATTAGCCTTAAATGGCAACGAGGCACTTATGTAGCATAAGCGACCTGCACTCACGCAACATCAGAGCAGTTGCCTCTGGGTGAAAGGTAAATGGGTGAAAATAAACCACCGGCCAACAGTTCACATGTGTGGCGTAAAGAATGATACAAGGAAAGCAGCTGTGTGTGTCCTTGCAATAAAAACAATGGGACCGCAGGCAGGGTGGAGTGTGTTCTACTGGATGGTGGTCGATAAATTCAGTATTTAGGCACACTGCATATTGATGTCAGTTGTGCAAATAATTTCCACTTGTTCACAGAAAAATAAGTGTGCATTTATATATAATGTACACTTATATATGTATATATTGTATATACTGTATAGAGGAACTTTCCTCAGAGGTTTTCCGGTCATCCAATGTGTCAGCAAGTTGTAGAGTGTTGGATACCTCTGGAGATGGGAATTACACTGACCATCCACCAGCCTTACTCTGACTGACCGGGAGAATTTCTCTCACAAATATTACTCCGTGTTAAAGTGGGATGGAAGCAGGAGTTGGGTCAGGTTTCATAAACAGGAGCAGCCGGCCTGTGGGCTGCAGGGGGGCAACTTCACTTCCACCTCTTGGGTTTGACAATGCCCAGCACAAGACACCACGGCACTGGAAGCTTACGGCCTCAACTGCACTTTGAGAATTCAAAGTACGTTTATTATCGAAGTATGTATGAAGTGTACAATCCTGAGGTTCATCTTCCCACAGACAGCCACAGAACAAAGAAAACCCTGGAACCTGTTCAAAGAAAATCATCAAGTAACCACCTGCACCCACCCCCCCCAGCACATATTTGGGGTTCCTCTTAAATACTAGTGGAACATTAATATGTTTGCCTGAGTTTTCTAAACATTTCATGCCATAAAGTCAGAGAGAGAGAGAGATACAGTACAGAAACAGGCCCTTCAACCCACTGAGTGGGTGCATACAATCAAACACCCACTCACACTAATCCCATTTTATTTCCCTCGCTTTCTCATCCACCCCTCCTTCACACATTCCCCCTCCCATTTTCCCACTCACCCAGACATCGGGTCAATTTACGATAGCCAGTTACCCTACTGAGCAATGCATCTTCGCACAGGAGTACCCAAGGGAGCCCCATGTAGCCACAGGGAGAATGTGCCAACATCACCGACAAAACCCAAGGTCAGGATCGAACCAGGGTCTCTGGAACTGTGAGGCAGCAGCTCAACTAACTGTGCCACAGTGCTGCTACTTTAACCACAGGGGAATACTCTGTGGGGACCAATAAGCCCCTGCATTCAGGGATCTTCCTGCACCCACATTGAACTGCCCTGACAGATATCACTCTGCGTCGTCTGGGGCAGCACAGTAGCACAGTTCGTTGTGTGCTGTGTCGTACTGACGTGGCTGATCAGGATCTTTCTATAACCATGATTGTTCTTGGAAAATATTTCTACATAAGTGGTTTGCCATTGCCTTCTTCTGGGCAGTGTCTTTGCAAGACAGGTGACGCCAGCCACTATCAATACTCTTCAGAGAATGTTTACCTGGCATCTATGGTTGAATAACCAGGACTTGTGATATACACCAGCTGCTCGTATGACCATCCACCACCTGCTTCACTTGACCCTGACCGGGGGGGCTAAGCAGGTGCTACACCTTGCCTGAGGGTGAGCTGCAGACTGGCGGAGGGAAGGAGCGCCTTACACCTCCTTTGTTAGAGATGTACCTCCAACACGTCACCCAAGTAGCATCGTAGAGAGTGTGAAGCTATTATAGTGACAGCAACCCAGGTTCAATGTCGCCGCCATCTCTAAGGAGTTTGTATATTCTCCCTTTGACCACATGGGTTTACCCCTGGTGCTCTGATTTCCTCCCACCTTCCAAAGATGTACGGGTCAGTAGGTTAACTGGCACATGGTGGCACAGGCTTGTTGGTCTCTAAATAATTAAAAAGAACTCCAGTTCAAAACCTTCAGGAGGAATACATACAATGCTGCCACTGCTGTAACTACTAAGGTTTCAATGTGGTAGCTGGCACGTGAAAGGACACCAGCAGTAACAGCCTCACTAGTGTGTCAGTCAGCAATGTTAACCAGTGCGTGGGCTGCCGGGCCTTGTGGATTTACATTCCTGACGTCGATCAAAGCTTGGGGACTTCCTATGCTGACAAAAAACTCTTCCAGCGGGTAACACTACCCAAACAGACAAGGACGTGAAGGTTGTCATGGGTTACAGTCAGACATTAATAGGATGCAGAGCCGGGCCGAGCTCATTCTGGAAAAATGTGAAATGATTCACTTCGGAAGGGTGAAATTGAAGGCAGAGTACAGGGTTAATGGCAAGATTCTTAACAGAGTGGAAGAACAGAGGGACCTTGGGGCTCTTGTCCATAGATACCTCAATTTTGAAGCTCAAGTTGACAGGATGTTTAAGAAGTTGTATGATGTGTTGGCCTTCATTTATCAGGAGATAGAGCTCAACAGCCGTGAGGTAATGCTGTAGCTCTATAAAACTCTGGTTAGACTACAGTTAGAATACTGTAATACCGTGTTCAGTTCTGGCCACCTCCCTATACAATAAAATGTGAATTATCGGGATTATCCTGGATTGGAAAGCATGTCTTCTGAAGATAGGTCAATTGACACAGACATTTTTCCTTTGGAGTGAAGGAGGATGAGAGGTGACTTTATAGAGGTGTACAAGATGATGAGAGGCATAAATCGATTGGACAGCCAGAGACTTTGGAAGGAAAGTATAGGGAGATGCCAGAGCCAGGTATCTTTTGCACAGAGTTATAGGTGTGTGGAATGCCCTACCAGGGGTAGTGGTAGAGGCAGGTACATTAGGGACATTTGAAAGACTCTTAAATAGGTACATGGATGAAAGTAAAATGGAGGGCTATGTGGGAGGGAAGGGTTAGATTGATCTACAGTAGGTTAAAGAGTTGGCACAACATTGTGAGCCAAAGGAACAGTCCCATGCTGTACTGTTCTGTGTTTCATGTTCTACTCTTCCACCTGGAAACAGTTCTGAGTGCAGATTGGCAGCTGTACTCACTTCCAACAGAGCAGCAGTCAGTGGGCATCTAGGTTGATCACTGAAGAGCTTTCGGGCTTGAATGAGTGGTAAAACAAGGTATTATCTGTAACAAGAATTCCCATAATTTGTAGGAGCCTTCATAAAAAGGAAAACAATTTTCCCTGTTCTGATTCAGCATCACACAAATCAACAATTAGTCCTGTGAGCCAGCACACCTACGCTCATGGCTACAAATTAGGGCTTCAGTTTCTGTTTCCGAAGTGACAGATGACATCCTCATGAATAATACCAGCCTCTCAAAGTATCCCCATGCCTACTGCTCATTCCGTTTTGCAAATGTCAAGTCAATAAAAGAGCTGCAAAGTGGGAAAGCTGCACATAATCCTCAGCAATGAAGCAGAGTGAACTACATGATTCCTTACAGCCATGGGTTATCCAGGATCAGAAAGTTCGTGTAAACATTTCAAACCGGACCTCAAGCGGTAAGCTGCTAAACAGAGCACCGTCTTTCTGCCCTTAAAGCAGAAAGCTTGAAGCTAAGCAGCAGAAATCAGGTTAAAAACGTGCTTTATACATCCCCTTGCATTTTCAGGACATAGAAAATCTATCACAAATGATCAACTATTTCTGAAGTCCAGTCCACTGGGAAAATACCTCGGAAATGGGTTATCACTTTTTTTCTCTGATAACGTTTGCAGGAAGACGGCTGGTCAGAACTCTCTGCTGTGGCATTTTGATGTCCAGCCATAGGGTGCCACCTCTGACTCTCCACCCCCATCAAGGCTAGCAGAGCCGCTGCCACACTGTGCCAGGGTCCTGGGAACAACCCTGACATCAGGTGCCAAGATGGAGGGGTTTATATGTTCCCATTGTCACCGTGTGGGTTTTAATTGATTCTTCCAGTTTCCTCACACGTGTTGGGTGGTAGATTAATGAGCCACTGTAGATTGTTCCAATGGGGGTAGAATGTAGGGGCTGGAAGCGTACAGGTAGGACTGGTGTAAAATTGAGTGGGTAAGAGCCTATTTCTATGCTCTATGATGCTAGAGCTCTGTGACAACGATGTACTAACAGTTATTAACTAACCTAAGCTCTGCTGGTAAATCCAACAAATCCAGCAACTACCAGGGCATGAAATTCAGTTTCACTGAAGTTGTGAACATGTTGCCAGTGCTTCCACAAAAAGGCAAATTTCAGACAAATGCAAGAAATGAAGAAACATTCCCATCACGTTATCGTCAGCCTGAGGACCCACTTCTTTCCATTGGTGGGGAAGGATGTTTGCCAAGCCACTTAAGGCAACACAATCCTGCATGTTCTCTGTAGGCACGAGGATGGGTTTACTCACAGCATTAACCATACTACCTCATCCCTGTGACAAGCAGGAAGTGATTGGGAAGACATCAGAGAGAGAAATGGTCATACAGATCATGTGAACTCCACCGCCGCCCCCCCCCCCCCCCCACCGTCATGGAGAACCCAAGTTAGGCTCATAAAACTTACCTGCGCAGTGGAAATTCATTCTCCAGCACTCCCTGGTAAGAGTGCCTTTCCACACTCTCCAGACAGCCAGTCCTCCCTGTGGCTGATGATCTTTTCCTCCGCCAGTCTGAACTGCCACCGCTCTCTGCACTGAGCACCTCGCCATTCCCTATCCTGATGGCCACTTTCACTCCCACCACCCACTCTCCACGAACTTCTTGGATCTCCATGATATCTGTGAATCCCTTAAGCTCTCCCAGCCTCCCAGAGATTTACCCGTCTGGGTTGACTGTTCCCTGCTTGCTCTCAGGTATCTGTTCAGCAATTTTTGCATTTGATCGGGATACCACTCAAGCCACAGTGAGCACTTGTTGTCTGCCATTGTCCAGTGTGATCAGGCAGGGATTGTGGGAGCCCCAGCTCCTCCCACATGCTGCTCCAGTTCTCTCAAAAACACGGGCCCAATGACGTGATCAAGACCGCTTCGATGGTCACCGGACTCATGATAGTCACAGGATCCATCTCTATCAGCAACCCCACTGTTTCCTTCATCCATAAACTGCTTCGTCCCTTCTGTGTTGATGCCTAATACCATATTAACCCACCTCAGAAGAAGGCAATGGAATTTTATTAAATACAGTTACTGGCCTTTGATGGACTGGTAACCTTGGCTGACAAGTTAACTCTAAGTCCACCCTCCTTATCATTCTCCTCAAATATCTAACAGAGCAAATTAAAGATTTGCATTTGTGTCTACTCATCTTCAAACTCAACCATATGGTATTCCCATGGGTCAGTTCCATAAACTTGTTTCTGAGATACAAGGAGGCCACTGACTCATTGGCCTTGCCTTCTTGAGTGACTAACAATCTGTAACGAGTAATGTGTCCTGCCTATGACAGTTATAACATCCTATCATCTTGGTTCAAATTATGAGCCCTGGCACCCCCTGAGGGAACTGTGACAAGGTCTTCCTCTTGCATCCACATGATCCGCAACTCTCCCACATTTTGCCTTCCGTGGTTTCCCATAGAATCGCCTTTCAGTCCCCCAGTGACATCGACGGGAATGAATGCTGCCATCCACGTAGGCTTGTTCTGTGTGCCCATCTCAGAACTGTGCCCCAAACTAAACTGCTGTGCACTTCATATGTAGTTCTTGTGGCAAATTCACATACATCCTGCAAGTGTCCGCTATGTTGAAGCAGTGGGCGCTCCTGTATTGCCGGATCGACATAGATCTGAAAATTCCACACTCTTCTCAAATTTATATTCCATTCTCTCGTATTTTCCTGCTGCAAAGGAGGAGACCATTTGCTTCATCAACTATATCCCGGGTCAAAGAGTAATTCGTTCAATCCCAATCCCTTATTTCTCTGTAATCTATTCTCTCTCACACGTCCATCAGCTTCACTGTGATTCTCCTTCCTCTCACCTATATAAGGGGCAGTCTTTCAGTCCCCATTTAACCTGCCATCTAAAACATTGTCGGGATGTGAGTGGAACCCAGATTGGTTAAGGGAAGCGCGCACAGTCACAGGCAAAACATGCAAACTCCACATAGACAGCACCCAAGGTCAGGATTGAACACCAGTCACTGGAGCTGTGGAGCTATGGTCTATCAACACTACCTGATGCTCCCCGGGGCGTGCTGTGGGATCCCGAGATAGGGGAACTACTCATAAGTCCATTAGTTGCACAAGCTTCCAGGGAGGCATCATGTGAGGATATTGTGCAGCACTTGAAGGAACATTCTGAGCTGGTACCAGTGATTTTTTGCCAGCATCTTTAGCAGGACATGTGTTTGCCCTGGGCTTCCTCCAATCTTTGCTTCCATATGCCAAACTTACAATTCACAAAAGTCTGTGACGATGCCAGACTGAAATGTTTCAACCAGGACTATACAACATCCTCACACAATGCCTCAGCAATCTCTCGAGGAACCAGTAGTTCATTAGTCTTTGACTTTACTGCCACTCACTCTCCTCATGCAACACTGTCTTTATCAACTCTGCATTCCTCTGCAGGACTTCAACAATATCCTGATCCTTGAAGAGTGTTTCTATTCATCCTGTAAACAGGAAAAATAATCCCTTCTGCTTGTATTTTGAGGGCTCCATCCAATTCAAAATGTCCACTGCTCTCTAAATCTGTTCCAACTTATAGAATACTGTTCTCCTTAGAGACGGTCACTCACAACAACATAATTTCCAACACCAATGTTGTGCCTGTAAGTCTTTCTTTACTTTTCTGCAAACATTAGATATCAGACTGGGACAGGTGTAGAAGACAACATCAATTACTGAAGGTAATAACTTTGCATTGGACAGTCAGTGTCAGGGTATAGCAAGCCTCAGAGTTGTAGCATGTGATAGAAGCCAGTTCTAAAGGGTGTCCACACACACACACACACTCACACACTCACACTCACTCACACACACACACACACAGACACACACAGTCACTCACACACACACACACACTCACACACACAGACAGACACACACAGACACACACACACACACACACTCACACACACAGACACACATACACAAACTCACACACACACTCACACAGACACACACACTCACTCACACACACACTCACACACACACTCACACTCACACACACACACTCACACACACACAGACACACACAGACACACACACACACTCACACACACAGACACACATACACAAACTCACACACACACTCACTCACACAGACACACACACTCACTCACACACACACTCACACACACACTCACACTCACACACACACACTCACTCACACACACACATACTCACTCACACACACACTCACACACACACACAGACTCACACACACACCCACACAGGCACTCACACACACAGAGACACACGCACACTCACACACACAGACACACACACACACAGACACACACACACTCACTCACACACACACAGACACACACCCACACTCACTCACATTCACACACACACAGACACTCACACACAGACACACACACACACACACACACACAGACACACACACACTCACACACACACACAGACACACACTCACACACACACCCACACTCACACACACACAGACACACACACATACTCACTCACACACACTCACACACAGATAAACACACACTCACACACACTCACACACACAGACACACACAGATACATACACACACTCACTCACACACACACTCACTCACACACACAGACACACACAGACACACACACACTCACACACACACACACACACACTCACTCACACACACAGACACACACACATACACACACTCACTCACACACACACTCACTCACACACAGACACACACACTCACTCACACACACACTCACTCACACACACTCACACACACAGACACACACACTCACTCACTCATACACACACACAGACACACATACACACACACTCACACACACACAGACACACACTCACTCACACACACACACACAGACACATACACTCATTCACTCACACACACACAGACACACACACACTCACTCACACACACAGACACACACACAGACACACACACACTCACTCACACACACACTCACACACATTCACACACACAGACACACACACAGACACACTCACACACACACTCACACGCAGACACACTCTCACACACACACACAAACACACACAGTCACACACACACAGACACACACACTCACACACACACACTCACTCATTCACACACACTCACACTCTCACACACACACACTCACACATTCACACACACAGACACTCACACAAACATACACACACTCACACACACACAGACACACACACTCTCACTCACTCACACACACTCGCTCACTAACACACACACACTCACTCACAGACACACACACACTCACACTCACTCACACACTCACTCACACACACAGACACATACACTCACTTACACACACAGACACACACACACTCACTCACATACACACAGACACACTCACACAAACACACTCACACACACTCTCACTCACACACACACTCACACTCACACACTCACTCACACACTCACACACACAGACACACACACAGACACACTCACACACCCGCACACACACTCACACACACAGACACACACACTCACACACACACTCACACACAGAGACACACTCAGACACACACACACCCGCACACACACTCACACTCTCACACACACACACTCACACATTCACACACACACAGACACTCACACATACATACACACAGACACACAGAGTCACACACACACACTCACACTCACTCACACACACTCACACACTCACTCACACACACACAGACAAATACACTCACTTACTCACACACACACACACTCACTCACTCACACACACACAGACACACACACTCACTCACACACACAGACACAGACACACTCACGCACCCGCACACACACACACAGACACACACACTCACACACACTCACACTCACACACACTCACACTCTCACACACACACACACTCACACATTCACACACACAGACACACACACACACTCGCACACACACACGGTCACTCACAGACACTCACACACACACAGACACGCACACAGACACACACACACAGACACACTCACACATGCACACACTCACACACACACAGAAACAGACACACACTCGCACACTCACACACACATGCACACAGACACACACACACTCACTCACACACACAGACACACTCACTCACTTATACACACACAGACACATACACACACTCACACACACACTCACTCACACAGACACACACACTCACACACACACTCACACACAGACACACTCACACGCACACTCACACACACACGCACACACAGACACACACACACTCACACACACACAGACACATACACAAACACTCTCACACACACAGACACACACACACTCACACACACACACACACACAGAGAAATACACACACTCTCACACACACACAGGCACACACACACACACTCACTCACACACACAAGCACTCACATACACATACACACACTCACACACACGCACACACATACACACAGACACACATACACAGACATACACACTCACTCACACACACACTCACACACACACAGACAGACACACACTCACTCACACACACAGTCACACACACACACTCACTCTCACACACACACTCACACACACACGCACACACACACGCACACACACACTCACACACTCACTCACACACACGCACACACATACACACACACAGACAGACACACACACTCACCAATACACACACACACTCACACACACACAGACACACACACACACTCAGTCACACACACACACACTCACGCACACACACACTCACTCACACAGACGCACGCGCACACTCATACTCACTCACACACTCGCACATGCACACACACGCACACACACACACACACTCACACACACACACATGCACACACACACACACACACACACACATACACACACACACACACACACACACACACACACACAAACACACGCACATGCACACAGAGCATCAGAACTACTTAGCATGTCTAAAAGTTGTTCTTAAACCATGTTTTCTGGATCCTGGTTACTCAGCAGAATTGTTTTTTTTACTTTGTAAGAACTGCATAAATGAGGATCACATGATGATAGGTCTCTGATATCAATTTAACTACCAGGAGGCTCCAACTGTGAAGCTAACAGGTGCCTTAAATAGAAGCACTTGCATTAACCTTTTGCAATCAGGCATTGCAGAGAGTTCTACTGTCTTTCCTTTAATCTTTCCCCAAGCTGATTTTTTTTAACCATCCAATATTGCACTGTTGGAGAGGCAGTGGCCCGATTGGGGGTTTGAAGTACGCGGACGAGGGCTGCTGGATTGCTAAATCAACCCTCGTTCAATTGGCCCTCAGCGCATTCCATCAGTCAGATATCCAACACCCACAACACCGTTTCTTTCTGCTGAACTGGAGAAACCTTTTGTTGCCTTCTGGGGTAAGGCTGCTGCCATTTCCTTTCAAAATTACTGCCAGTTACCCTCTTGCTGAAGGAAACAAGCAGATGTGAAAATGGCATAAAGGGTTTAGAGCTAATTCATCTTCCCACAGACAGAGACAGACAGACAGATGGACACACACATTGACGTACACATGGAGACACACACATCGTTATACACACAGAGACACACTCGTTGTCGTACACACGGAGACACACATGTTGTCGTACACACGAAGACACACACGTACACACGGAGACACACACGTTGTACACACGGAGACACACATGTACACACGGAGACACATGCGTTGTACACACGGAGACACACACAGCGACATACACACAGAGACACACACATTGATATACACACAGACACACACACACGTTGTCGTACACACAGAGACACACACGTTGACGTATATACAGAGACACACACATCGTACACACAGAGACAAACACATTGACATACACACAGAAACACACACATTGTCGTACACATGGAGACACACACGTTGACATACACACGGAGACACACGTGTTGATATACACACAGAGACACATGTTGACATGCACACAGAGACACACACTTTGATGTACACAGGGAGACACACACATTGACATACACACGTTGTCGTACACACGGAGACACACAAAGCACAGCACAAAAACTGTCACCTCAGCCCACCACATCCATGTTAACTATTTTACCCATTCAAACTAATCCCATTTGACCCCATTACGTCCCTTCCCTTCTCCACCTTGCCTATCCAAATGTTTATCTAAATCACTCTTAAACATAGTGACTGTATCTCTTGAAGTAAGTTCCAGATATCAACCTCTTCTGTGTAAAAACATTTTCTCCTTTAATCTTCATTGAGCCTCCTCCTCTCACCCTACGCCCACTCTCTCCTGTTTCCCATACGCCTGCCATGGCAATGAATTTCTATCTCCCCCTATTAGTTTCATATTCCCCTGTCAGGTAATCTCTCAGTCTCCTTCATTCAATGCCAGCCTATCCCTAGCCACAGTCATCCAATCCAGACAACATCCCGGTGAGTCTCCTCTCTTTCCTCAGTACCCTACCACTTATTGCACATGTCCTGCCCCTACTTGACTTCCCAAATGGCATCACTTCACATGATTAAATTCTACCTGCAAGGTCCTGCCCAATTTTCTCCCTGATTTACATTCTGCTGTTGCCATAGACAGCCTTTCTCACTATCTAGACCATCACCAATTTACGAGGGGTGATTGATAAGTTCATGGCCTAGGGTAGGAGGAGTCAATTTTAGAAAACCTAGCACATTTATTTTTCCTACATTTACACACTTAGTCCAGCGGTCGTGGAACATACGGATCCCTTCTTTGTAGAAGTCGGCATCTTGGACCTCCAGAAAGTGGTCCACAGCAGGGGTGATTGATAAGTTTGTGGCCTAAAGTAGATGAGGAGAAACTTCAAACTTTCTGCATTTTCACTCAAAGAGTTGATCTGCACGTGCATGTAACCAGAGCTGGATAACTCATCTCCTTCTACCTTAGGCCACAAACTTATTAATCACCCCTACTGTGGCCACCTGGAGGTACAAGAGGCTCTCGTTAAATGCACGTACAATTCAACTCTTTGAGTGATAATGCAGAAAGTTTGAAGTTAATGACTCATCTTCTTCTACCTTAGGCCACAAACTTATCAATCACCCCTGCTGTGGACCACTTCTACACAGAAGGGATCCGTATGCTCCACGACGGCTGGACTAAGTGTGTACATGTAGGAGGGGACTACGTTGAATAATAAATGTGCTAGGTTTTCTAAAATTGACTCCTTCTACCTTAGGCCATGAACTTATCAATCACCCCTTGTACATGTCATCCAGAAATTTAAAATCGTATCTCCTACATTCACGTTTAAGAGATTAACAAGCTCTACATCACAAACAAGGGTCCCAGCACTGATCCCTGTGGTACTTCCAACGACAGACTTCCAAGCAGAAATGCTTCCCTCCACCACTACACTCTGCCGCTTATCACCAAGCCAATGTTGGATTGAATTAGCCAGCTCCCCTTGACCAAATGTGCTTTACCCTTCTTGGACTGGCTTGTCATGTGTAATCTTGTCAAATGTTTTACTAAAGTCAATGCTTACCACTCTGCCTTCATAAGTTTTCCAAAAAACAACAAATTAAATTAGTTAGTCTAGAAGAGGCTGCTATCTGGGAATCTGGAGCAAAAGGAAAATTAGCTGGTGGAGGAATTCTGCTGGTCAGGCAGCACCTGTCGAACGAGCCTCTGCCTCCTAGCAAGTTCCTCTAGCAGCTTGTGCTTTGCATTAACTTAGTGGAAAATAATTTTTGACCATCCCTAATCAATCACTACCTTTCTAAATGTGCATAAACCTCATCCTCTGGAATTGTCTCCAATAATTTCCCTACCACAACATAAGGCCACTGGCCAATAGTTACCTGGCTCAATCCCGTCTACTTTCTTAAACAAAAGAACAATATTAGCTGTCTTCCAGTCTTCTGGCACCCCAACTGTGGCTAACGAAGAGGCAACAATCTTCACCAGGGGCCAGCTGTTTTGTCCCTCACTTCCCATAGAAATCTGGGATTGATTTGGCCTGCCCCTGGGGAATTATCAACCCTAAATGAATCTAACAGCTTCTCCTTGTTACTGACTTGCTTTGAATTACCTGTGTATCCCCTCCATGAACTCACCATCTTCATGTCCTTTGCTGAATGCAGATGAGAAATGTACACATGTACATAGACATAAACACACACACGGAACAACACAGACACACACGAAGATGTACACACGGAGACACACACACACACACACACACACACACACAAATGCACTTTAAGCTTCACACTGACTGAGCTGTTGCATCTGTTCAACATCAGCTTTCAGTTTGAACCAGGCAGACTGAGCAAAACATTCTGGAAAATTATTGTTCTCTGATATTTGTGAATATGCATATTTTCCCAGTGAGGCTCCTTTCACCTTTTACGTACCATTGCAGAAATAAAGACAGTATTAGCAGGTCACTCCTTTGGAGAGGAAATGCTTCACATTATCACACCAGCACTGTTTGCCTGCAGACTTCCGGCAGGTATTTACGAAAGAGAGCATTCAAATTTTAAGAAGCTGAATACCTGACATCTTCCATCTGCTCTCCTTCAACTTTAAAATGACCAAATTTAATATTTATTATTATTCCCAGATGAACCTGAGCATTTCCAAAACAAAAAGCTTCTGGCAACATGCTGTCAACATTTGTTGATAAGTAATACCTAATTACATCGAATGAAACTAATATTGTGGGTTATTTTTTCCAAATATAATACATCTGTGGAATTAACAACAGAAGCCTTTCTTGCTTCTGCAGTAGTTTATGTGTGTGTGTGTTTTTGTTCTCCCCTTTCAAAGGCTTGAAGTTTTTATGAAGGTGAAATACGTTGCACAGACTGAAGAACCTAAAGCTAAATTGATGATATCTTTTAAAGTGAATAATATCTATCAAAAGTTTTTTAAAAAGTTGAAATTAGTGAAAAATAATGCAAAAGATAGCGAGAACATTCACCAACTTACAATCCTTTTGACATGTTTAAATATTTGAGGGGGGGTGCAGTAATGTTCCCTCTAAAGTGTGACCGTGTGCTCACACACACATCTTTTGCTACTAGTGCACAAAGGAACTTAAACTGCGCACAAAAGGTTGTCACCCTCTGCCTGACTGGCATGTTAAGTATATTTCACCATCGTGCACAATCACATTCCCTTTTCCGGTTTCTGATGCGGACGGTGTTGACAACGTGGAGTTTGCGATGATTTGTCTGCAGATTTTAGAACTGGCTTATTTATACTGTTTTTATTGAAGAAACTATTGATTCACTATGTCTTCCAAAGAAGCAAAGGGCGTGAAGCGCAAAAGAACTGCTAATTCATTTACAGTGGAATGGCTTAATGAATCAGAAGAAACTTCTACACCGAAAGCTGATGAGGTCAGGAATGTGCAGCGATGAGAAATACTGATGTACAAAGCAGAAACTGGTGTCACCAGTGCGTATTGTCACGATGCAAAAGCCGCTGGAGAATTTGCAAGTGGGAAGAAGTGGAGAGATATTTGGAGACTTGATTTTTTAAAGCGTCATTTAGCAAGCAGATCACATATGGACGGTGTGCAAATGCTCTTAAGTTCCTATTGACAATGTTTTGCAAGCTGTTAAAATGAAAACCCTTATACATAAAATTCACTGAGCACACGTTGTCAATGGGCAAAAAATTGGACAGCACAAGATTTTTGCATACATTGGTCATTACAAATTAGAGGGAACATTGGGTAGGAATAATTAGACAACAGGAGGGTGCTGAACCACTTTCCTACTGTGTACTCTGAAGAGTTATTGAGTCAGCTGAATAAACCAATAGTTACCTATAGTTTGCAGGACAATGTATATCAGTGGTCACTTTATTTGGTATCTCCTGTTTCGAATAAAGTGGCCACTGAGGCTACATCGACACTAGACCGGATAATTCTGAAAATGCCAGTTTCGCGTAAAAACAATAGGCACCCACACCAGGTGTTTTTGAAAATACCTCCGTCCACATTAAAACGGGTATTTGGGCGAACCTCCTCCTGCTGGGCATGCGCAGGACACATCTACAGAAAACAAGCAAAGAGGAAACGGTATACTTGGTGCGCGTTTGTCTAGTTACTGACTAGAAAAACTTAAAAGGAAATTGCCAAACGACAGACAGCTGTTGGCTCTCGTGCAGGAGGACTTAAAACTAAAAAAAACAAATACTGGAGCGTATGGAGGCAACCGACGGGGAGTTCACGGACAGTATGACCCAGCTGACGGCGAACATTAAAAAACTGACTAACTCTGTTGCAGACGGATTTGCAATGATGAGAAATATGATGGCTCCCACCCCAGTACTTGTCACCGCCACAATACCAGCCTCACAGCCACTACAATAGCTACACATACGGACACACAGACCCCCGGGTGGCCCCACCAACATCTTCCCCAGTCCCACAGAGGGGTCATCCTGGAAACATTTCCTACAGCCATAGTCTCTTCACCGATGAAAGGGACGACAGGTTTTATAAAACCTCTGGTTATCCTGTACACACTACAACGCCCAACCGGCATTTTCAGATTTAAACACTCTGGAGAGCGTTTTAGAAAAGCTCCGTTTTCAGGGGAGGAAAACGCTGTTTCAGTGTGGACGGAGGATCAAAACAAAGAGAGAAAGCTTCGGTTATGGATTTATCCTGTCTAGTGTGGACATAGCCTAAGTGTATGTTTGTGGTCTTCTGCTGCTGTAGCCCGTCCACGTCAAGGTTCGAAATGTTGTGTGTTCAAGGATGTTCTTCTGCACACCACTGTTATAACACGTGGTTACTTGAGTTGCTGTTGCCTTCCTGTCAACCTGAACCAGTCTGGCCATTCTCCTCCGAACTCTCTCATTAACAAGGTGTACTTGCCCACAGAACGGCACTCACTGGATATTTTTTGTTTGTTTTTCATACCATTCAATGTAAACTATAGAGATTTTTGTGCGTGAAAATCCCTGGAGGTCAGTAGTTTCTAAGATACTCTAACCACCCCATCTGGCACCAACAATCATTCCACGGTCGGAATCACGTAGATCACATTTCTTTCCCATTCTGATGTTTAGTCAGAAACTCTTGGCTCACAACTGAGCCTCTTGACCATGCTTTTATGCACTGAATTGCTGCCACGTGACTGGCTGATTAGATAGTTGTATTGAACTGGTGTGCAGGTGTACAGGTGTACCTAATAAAGCGGCCACTGAGTGCATTCCGGACCTTGACACATGCATTCTGCAGCACAGAAGTATGGAACGCTTTTGAAGTCAGGTGCAAGCATGACATCACTAGCCCTCTGGACTCACCATTGAATCCAGAAGTGTTTTGCAATATACCATGCTGGGTGGTCAGATGCCTTGGTTTTAGGCCATCTGCAGTTGACACATCTGGCATGGTCCCATTCTTGTGAACAGGGCTACTGACTTCATGAGAACAGTAATGAGAAAATGTGGTTTATTTTTGACTGATGTTCAGATGCTTAGTGTCGCTTCAAATGAATTTATTATTTATTTATTAACTTTTAACATTATTTTAATTGTTTTTCAACCCAATAGAAGTTTTTGACTGTCAGAGATTTTGGGAAAGAAGAGAAACAGCTTACAACTGTACAAACGACTAGAAAATCATCAGGCTGAAGAGTGGGGGAGCCACAGGATGGTGAAGCTAGTTTCTATTCTTAACCACTCTGCTTCAGAGGAAGCCATGGAAGTGATGTGCAGGGTACAGGCAATACGGATTTAAGCGTGACTTAGTGCCCAGCCTAATTTATTAAATTGTTTTGAGGGGCTGCGAACATAACCTTGGGTCAGGCCCAAAAGAACCTATATCCTTGAGAACCTAGAGCCAAGGAGGAACCTCTTCGGCCAATGTATTCATTCCTTTCCACAGGATGAGCGTATCAGTCTCTCGTTTCAGCGGCTGAATGGAGCAAATCTTTTTGTAGCTGCCTTACTGCCAAGGTTGATTTTATCTTTGTTGGATGGTGAAATGTTTTGCAATCTGCAAAAAAAAAACCCTGTTTTACCAAGGCCTCTCTCTTTCAGCAAGCTTTCCATATACTGGTCACCTAATCGAGTTGGTGAAGGGAATGTAAAGGAACTACATAGGCATAGGGACAGGGGGGTTAAAAGATGGCACTGAAATGAAGTGCCAATATTTATTAGTTATTTGATTTTAACTGTTTTTCCTCACTTTGGTAGGAAAAGCAGTGATACCAAATAACTAGCAAACATTGATGTGCAAAAGGATTTTGAAGTACACAAAACACCAAACTGCAGTCTTTCTGCTTTATCCCTGCTGTTACGAGGTAAATTATTACAGTTGTCTTTATTATAATGTAATTGGGGAACGTTAATGTGTTGGGACAGGGCTTTGGTGAGACCGCATTGAGATTTAAAGCTTAAAGCTTTGGACTTTGTATTTATTAAAGGGTATATTTAGATTTGGTGTCAATCCAGTGTAGATTGATTTGTCCAAAGAGGAGTATTGCATTTGACAGAGATAAACCCACACTTACTGGAGTTTAAAAAGAATGAGGTGATCTCATTAAGAGATTCTGAGAGTGACTGACAGAACCATGGTCAAGGAAAGGAGTTGGTCAGTTAGGACATAAATAAGAAATTTCTTTATACAGCATCCTTAGATTTTTACTCGAGATGCCAGTGGATCCTCAGTTCAAAAGCAAGATCAACTCATTTTCTGCAGAATATGGGAATCAAAGGATTTGTGAATCCTCTGGGAAATTAAGCATGGGGAGCAGGATTGGATGAAAACATATCTGAGGGGTCAAACCTTTCTTATGTCCTCAGACTATTGTAACAAATTCCAGCCCAACCAAGGTCCCCCAACCTCTCAGTGCCAAGGTCCTGCTTAATCCCATTTTCACCATGCCTGCAATTAATGGCTACTTAATATACTTGTTGGTTTATTTGCAAATTTCTGTTGCTCGTACCAATAAAAAATGTTTTCTACTGATTTGAAAAGCCCTCACACTCAAATCGATATTACCTGTGATGCCTTGAATTAAGGGAAAATCGCACTCTATCAAGATGCTTTCTCACAGCAAGCAATGAAAGTGTGACTTTTTAAAAAATGATTTATTGAGATACAGTGCAGAGTAGGCCTATTCAGCCCCTCAAGCCACACCACTCAGCAATAACCTGATTTAATCCTAGCCGAATCACAACACAATTTACAATGGCCAACCGGTAGGTCTTTGGACTGTGGGAGGAAACTGTAGCACCCGGAGGAAACCGTGGCACCTGAAGGGAACCCACGTGGTCGCGGGGAGAATGTTCAAACTCAGGCAGCAGTGGAAATTGAACCCAGGTCTCTGGGACTGGAAAGCGTTGTGTTAACCAGAACGCTACCAAGCCGCCCATGTAGACATGTAGATTTTGCTTCATACATGTGAGGACTGCAGGCTGCTTCATATGACAAATATCACTTGGGACAAACTGGAAGAATGCAGAAGTGGGAAAACTTCATGGTGTGCTCTGCATTACTGCCACAGGAAGGCTGTTCCTGGCTGCAGATGGCGCAGCTCTAACAACCTGAGCTACGAAATTGGCAGCATGGTAATTTCCAAATGTTTGAAAGTTGCAGGCAGTGCTGGGTGTGTGCTGATAAGTCATGAATATGACTTTCCTTGGCAGGAATGCCAAAATCCATAGAAATATCTCACTTTATATGATGTGAATTGAATGCCAGCAACAACTGAGAATCATAAAAAAGACAGGAAAATACAAATATGCAAAATACAAGTGCAAATAAATAAGTCTGTTTATATGCCGACAATGTACAACTCAGCCTCAAGTGTGTTTATATGTCGACAATTTACAACTCAGCCTCGAGTGTCTTTATATGCCGACAATATACAACTCAGCCTCGAGTGTGTTTATATGCCGACAATATACAACTCAGCCCCGAGTGTGTTTATATGCCTACAAGGAACAACTCGGCCTCGAGTGTGTTTATATGCCGACAATGTACAACTCAGCCTTGAGTGTGTCTATATGCCTACAAGGAACAACTCGGCCTCGAGTGTGTTTATATGCCGACAATGTACAACTCAGCCTCGAGTGTGTTTAGATGCGGACAATGCACAACTCAGCCTCGGGTGTGTTTATACGCCGACAATATACAACTCAGCCTCGAGTGTGTTTATATGCCTACAAGGAACAACTCAGCCTCGAGTGTGTTTATTTCCCGAGTACAACTCAGCCTCGAGTGTGTTTATATACGGACAATGTACAACTTAGCCTCGACTGTGTTTATATGCCGACAATCTACAACTCAGCCTCGAGTGTGTTTATATACGGACAATGTACAACTTAGCCTCGACTGTGTTTATATGCCGACAATGTACAACTCAGCCTCGAGTGTGATTACATACGGACAATGTACAACTTAGCCTCCACTGTGTTTATATGCCGACAATGTACAACTCAGCCTCAAGTGTGTTTATATACGGACAACGTACAACTTAGCCTCGACTGTGTTTATATACCGACAATCTACAACTCAGCCTCGAGTGCGTTTATATGCTGACAATGTTCAACTCAGCCACGAGTGTGTTTATATGCCGACAATGTACAACTCAGCCACGACTGTGTTTATTTGCCGACAACGTACAACTCAGCCTCGAGTGTGTTTATATGCCGACAATGTACAACTCAGCCTCGAGTGTGTCTATATGCCGACAACGTACAACTCAGCCTCGAGTGTGTTTAGATGCCGACAGTGTACAACTCAGCCTCGAGTGTGTTTAGATGCGACAATATATAACTCAGCCTCGAGTGCGTTTATATGCCGACAATGTACAACTCAGCCTCGAGTGTGTTTAGATGCTGATAATTTACAACTCAGCCTCGAGTGTGTTTATATGCCGAAAATGTACAACTCAGCATCGAGTGTGTTTATATGCCGACAATGTACAACTCAGCCTCGAGTGTGTATATATGCCCACAATCTACAACTCAGCCTCGAGTGTGTTTATATACGGACAATTGACAACTCAGCCTCGACTGTGTTTATATACCGAGAATGTACAACTCAGCCTCGACTGTATTTCGTTGCCGACAACGTACAACTCAGCCTCGACTGTATTTCGTTGCCGACAATGTACAACTCAGCCTCGAGTGTGTTTAGATGCCGACAATGTACAACTCAGCCTCGAGTGTGTTTATATGCCGACAATGTACAACTCAGCCTCGAGTGTGTTTAGATGCGACAATATATAACTCAGCCTCGAGTGCGTTTATATGCCGACAATGTACAACTCAGCCTCGAGTGTGTTTAGATGCTGATAATTTACAACTCAGCCTCGAGTGTGTTTATATGCCGACAATGTACAACTCAGCCTCGAGTGTGTATATATGCCCACAATCTACAACACAGCCTCGAGTGTGTTTATATACGGACAATTGACAACTCAGCCTCGACTGTGTTTATATACCGAGAATGTACAACTCAGCCTCGACTGTCTTTCTATGCCGACAATGTACAACTCAGCCTCGAGTGTGTTTATATGCCGACAATGTACAACTCAGCCTCGAGTGTGTCTATATGCCAACCAGGAACAACTCGGCCTCGAGTGTGTTTATACGCCGACAATGTACAACTCAGCCTCGAGTGTGTTTAGATACCGACAATGTACAACTCAGCCTCGAGTGTGTTTATATGCCGACAATGTACAACTCAGCCTCGAGTGTGTTTATATGCCGACAATGTACAACTCAGCCTCGAGTGTGTTTATATGCTGACAATGTTCAACTCAGCCACGAGTGTGTTTATATGCCGACAATGTACAACTCAGCCACGAGTGTGTTTATTTGCCGACAATGTACAACTCAGCCTCGAGTGTGTTTATATGCCGACAATGTACAACTCAGCCTCGAGTGTGTCGATATGCCGACAGTGTACAACTCAGCCTCGAGTGTGTTTAGATGCCGACAATGTACAACTCAGCCTCGAGTGTGTTTAGATGCCGACAATATACAACTCAGCCTCGAGTGCGTTTATATGCCGACAATGTACAACTCAGCCTCGAGTGTGTTTAGATGCTGATAATTTACAACTCAGCCTCGAGTGTGTTTATATGCCGAAAATGTACAACTCAGCATCGAGTGTGTTTATATGCCGACAATGTACAACTCAGCCTCGAGTGTGTTTATATGCCGACAATCTACAACTCAGCCTCGAGTGTGTTTATATACGGACAATTGACAACTCAGCCTCGACTGTGTTTATATACGGACAATGTACAACTCAGCCTCGACTGTGTTTATATGCCGAGAATGTACAACTCCGCCTCGACTGTATTTCGTTGCCGACAATGTACAACTCAGCCTCGAGTGTGTTTATATGCCGACAATGTACAACTCAGCCTCGAGTGTGTTTATATGCCGACAATGTACAAATCAGCCTCGAGTGTGTTTAGATGCGACAATATACAACTCAGCCTCGAGTGCGTTTATATGCCGACAATGTACAACTCAGCCTCGAGTGTGTTTAGATGCTGATAATTTACAACTCAGCCTCGAGTGTGTTTATATGCCGACAATGTACAACTCAGCCTCGAGTGTGTTTATATGCCGACAATCTACAACTCAGCCTCGAGTGTGTTTATATACGGACAATGTACAACTCAGCCTCGACTGTGTTTATATGCCGAGAATGTACAACTCAGCCTCGACTGTATTTCGTTGCCGACAATGTACAACTCAGCCTCGAGTGTGTTTATATGCCGACAATGTACAACTCAGCCTCGAGTGTGTCTATATGCCAACCAGGAACAACTCGGCCTCGAGTGTGTTTATACGCCGACATTGTACAACTCAGCCTCGAGTGTGTTTAGATACCGACAATGTACAACTCAGCCTCGGGTGTGTTTATATGCCGACAATGTACAACTCAGCCTCGAGTGTGTTTATATGCCGACAATGTACAACTCAGCCTCGAGTGTGTTTATATGCCAACAATGTACAACTCAGCCTCGAGTGTGTTTATAAACGGACAATGTACAACTTAGCCTCGACTGTGTTTATATGCCGACAATGTACAACTCAGCCTCGAGTGTGATTATATGCCGACAATGTACAACTCAGCCTCGAGTGTGTTTATATGCCGACAATGAACAACTCAGCCACGAGTGTGTTTCGATGATGATAATGTACAACTCAGCCTCGAGTGTGTTTATATGCCGACAAGGTACAACTCAGCCTCGAGTGTGTTTATATGCCGACAATGTACAACTCAGCCTCGAGTGTGTTTATATGCCGACAATGTACAACTCAGCCTCGAGTGTGTTTAGATGCCGACAATGTACAACTCAGCCTCGAGTGTGTTTATATGCCGACAATGTACAACTCAGCCTCGAGTGTGTTTATATGCCGACAATGTACAACTCAGCCTCGAGTGTGTTTATATGATGACAATGTACAACTCAGCCTCGAGTGTGTTTATATGCCGACAATGTACAACTCAGCCTCGAGTGTGTTTATATGCCGACAATGTACAACTCAGCCTCGAGTGTGTTTATATGCCGACAATGTACAACTCAGCCTCGAGTGTGTTTATATGCCGACAATGTACAACTCAGCCTCGAGTGTGTTTATATGCCGACAATGTACAACTCAGCCTCGAGTGTGTTTATATGCCGACAATGTACAACTCAGCCTCGAGTGTGTCTATATGCCGACAAGGAACAACTCGGCCTCGAGTGTGTTTATATGCCGACAATGTACAACTCAGCCTCGAGTGTGTTTAGATGCCGACAATGTACAACTCAGCCTCGAGTGTGTTTATATGCCGACAATGTACAACTCAGCCTCGAGTGTGTTTATATGCCGACAATGTACAACTCAGCCTCGAGTGTGTTTATATACGGACAATGTACAACTTAGCCTCGACTGTGTTTATATGCCGACAATGTACAACTCAGCCTCGAGTGTGATTATATACGGACAATGTACAACTTAGCCTCGACTGTGTTTATATGCCGACAATGTACAACTCAGCCTCGACTGTGTTTATATGCTGACAATGTACAACTCAGCCTCGAGTGTGTTTATATGCCGACAATGTACAACTCAGCCACGAGTGTGTTTATTTGCCGAAAATGTACAACTCAGCCTCGAGTGTGTTTATATGCCGACAATGTACAACTCAGCCTCGAGTGTGTTTATATGCCGACAATGTACAACTCAGCCTCGAGTGTGTCTATATGCCGACAGTGTACAACTCAGCCTCGAGTGTGTTTAGATGCCGACAATGTACAACTCAGCCTCGAGTGTGTTTATATGCCGACAATGTACAACTCAGCCTCGAGTGTGTTTATATGCCGACAATGTACAACTCAGCCTCGAGTGTGTTTATATGCCGACAATGTACAACTCAGCCTCGAGTGTGTTTATATGCCGACAATGTACAACTCAGCCTCGAGTGTGTTTATATGCCGACAATGTACAACTCAGCCTCGAGTGTGTTTATATGCTGACAATGTACAACTCAGCCTCGAGTGTGTTTATATGCCGACAATGTACAACTCAGCCTCGAGTGTGTTTATATGCCGACAATGTACAACTCAGCCTCGAGTGTGTTTATATGCCGACAATGTACAACTCAGCCTCGAGTGTGTTTATATGCCGACAATGTACAACTCAGCCTCGAGTGTGTTTATATGCCGACAATGTACAACTCAGCCTCGAGTGTGTTTATATGCCAACAATGTACAACTCAGCCTCGAGTGTGTTTATATACGGACAATGTACAACTTAGCCTCGACTGTGTTTATATGCCGACAATGTACAACTCAGCCTCGAGTGTGTTTATATGCCGACAATGTACAACTCAGCCTCGAGTGTGTTTATATGCCGACAATGTACAACTCAGCCTCGAGTGTGTTTATATGCCGACAATGTACAACTCAGCCTCGAGTGTGTTTATATGCCGACAATGTACAACTCAGCCTCGAGTGTGTTTATATGCCGACAATGTACAACTCAGCCTCGAGTGTGTTTAGTTACCGACAATGTACAACTCAGCCTCGAGTGTGTTTAGATGTCGACAATATAGAACTCAGCCTCGAGTGTGTTTATATGCCGACAATGTACAACTCAGCCTCGAGTGTGTCTATCTGCCGACAAGGAACAACTCGGCCTCGAGTGTGTTTATACGCCGACAATGTACAACTCAGCCTCGAGTCTGTTTAGATGCCGACAATGTACAACTCAGCCTCGAGTGTGTTTATATGCCGACAATGTACAACTCAGCCTCGAGTGTGTTTAGATGCCGACAATGTACAACTCAGCCTCGAGTGTGTTTACATGCCGTCAATGTACAACTCAGCCTCGAGTGTGTTTATATGCCGACAATGTACAACTCAGCCTCGAGTGTGTTTATATGCTAACAATGTTCAACTCAGCCTCGAGTGTGTTTATATGCTGACAATGTTCAACTCAGCCTCGAGTGTGTTTATATGCCGACAATGTACAACTCAGCCTCGAGTGTGTTTATATGCCGACAATGTACAACTCAGCCTCGAGTGTGTTTATATGCCGACAATGTACAACTCAGCCTCGAGTATGTTTATATGCCGACAATGTACAACTCAGCCTCGAGTGTGTTTATATGCCGACAATGTACAACTCAGCCTCGAGTGTGTTTATATGCTGACAATGTACAACTCAGCCTCGAGTGTGTTTATATGCCGACAATGTACAACTCAGCCTCGAGTGTGTTTATATGCCGACAATGTACAACTCAGCCTCGAGTGTGTTTATATGCCGACAATGTACAACTCAGCCTCGAGTGTGTTTATATGCCGACAATGTACAACTCAGCCTCGAGTGTGTTTATATGCCGACAATGTACAACTCAGCCTCGAGTGTGTTTATATGCCGACAATGTACAACTCAGCCTCGAGTGTGTTTATATGCCGACAATGTACAACTCAGCCTCGAGTGTGTTTATATGCCGACAATGTACAACTCAGCCTCGAGTGTGTTTATATGCCGACAATGTACAACTCAGCCTCGAGTGCGTTTATATGCAGACAATGTACACCTCAGCCTCGAGTGTGTTTAGATGCTGATAATTAACAACTCAGCCTCGAGTGTATTTATATGCCGAAAATGTACAACTCAGCCTCGAGTGTGTTTAGATGCCGACAATGTACAACTCAGCCTCGAGTGTGTCTATATGCCGACAATGTACAACTCAGCCTCGAGTGTGTTTATATGCCGACAATGTACAACTCAGCCTCGAGTGTGTTTATATGCCGACAATGTACAACTCAGCCTCGAGTGTGTTTATATGCCGACAATGTACAACTCAGCCTCGAGTGTGATTATATACGGACAATGTACAACTTAGCCTCGACTGTGTTTATATGCCGACAATGTACAACTCAGCCTCGAGTGTGTTTATATACGGACAACGGACAACTTAGCCTCGACTGTGTTTATATATCGACAATCTACAACTCAGCCTCGAGTGTGTTTATATGCTGACAATGTTCAACTCAGCCACGAGTGTGTTTATATGCCGACAATGTACAACTCAGCCACGAGTGTGTTTATTTGCCGACAATGTACAACTCAGCCTCGAGTGTGTTTATATGCCGACAATGTACAACTCAGCCTCGAGTGTGTTTATATGCCGACAATGTACAACTCAGCCTCGAGTGTGTTTATATGCCGACAATGTACAACTCAGCCTCGAGTGTGTTTATATGCCGACAATGTACAACTCAGCCTCGAGTGTGTTTAGATGCCGACAATGTACAACTCAGCCTCGAGTGTGTTTATATGCCGACAATGTACAACTCAGCCTCGAGTGTGTTTAGATGCCGACAATGTACAACTCAGCCTCGAGTGTGTTTATATGCCGACAATGTACAACTCAGCCTCGAGTGTGTTTAGATGCCGACAATGTACAACTCAGCCTCGAGTGTGTTTATATGCCGACAATGTACAACTCAGCCTCGAGTGTGTTTAGATGCTGACAATGTACAACTCAGCCTCGAGTGTGTTTATATGCCGAAAATGTACAACTCAGCCTCGAGTGTGTTTATATGCCGACAATGTACAACTCAGCCTCGAGTGTGTTTATATGCCGACAATGTACAACTCAGCCTCGAGTGTGTTTATATACGGACAATGTACAAC
Organism: Mobula hypostoma; assembly: GCF_963921235.1. Classification (NCBI taxonomy): domain Eukaryota; kingdom Metazoa; phylum Chordata; class Chondrichthyes; order Myliobatiformes; family Myliobatidae; genus Mobula; species Mobula hypostoma. Next base: position 93,110,101 of record NC_086099.1, on the reverse strand, counting down.
TCAGCCTCGACTGTGTTTATATGCCGACAATGTACAACTCAGCCTCGAGTGTGTTTATATGCCGACAATGTACAACTCAGCCTCGAGTGTGTTTATATGCCGACAATGTACAACTCAGCCTCGAGTGTGTTTATATGCCGACAATGTACAACTCAGCCTCGAGTGTGTTTATATGCCGACAATGTACAACTCAGCCTCGAGTGTGTCTATATGCCGACAATGTACAACTCAGCCTCGAGTGTGTTTATATGCCGACAATGTACAACTCAGCCTCGAGTGTGTTTATATGCCGACAATGTACAACTCAGCCTCGAGTGTGTTTATATGCCGACAATGTACAACTCAGCCTCGAGTGTGTTTAGATGCCGACAATGTACAACTCAGCCTCGAGTGTGTTTATATGCCGACAATGTACAAATCAGCCTCGAGTGTGATTATATACGGACAATGTACAACTCAGCCTCGACTGTGTTTATATGCCGACAATGTACAACTCAGCCTCGAGTGTGTTTATATACGGACAATGTACAACTTAGCCTCGACTGTGTTTATATGCCGACAATGTACAACTCAGCCTCGAGTGTGTTTATATGCTGACAATGTACAACTCAGCCTCGAGTGTGTTTATATGCCGACAATGTACAACTCAGCCTCGAGTGTGTTTATATGCCGACAATGTACAACTCAGCCTCGAGTGTGTTTATATGCCGACAATGTACAACTCAGCCTCGAGTGTGTGTTATATGCCGACAATGTACAACTCAGCCTCGAGTGTGTTTATATGCCGACAATGTACAACTCAGCCTCGAGTGTGTTTATATGCCGACAATGTACAACTCAGCCTCGAGTGTGTTTATATGCCGACAATGTACAACTCAGCCTCGAGTGTGTTTATATGCCGACAATGTACAACTCAGCCTCGAGTGTGTTTATATGCCGACAATGTACAACTCAGCCTCGAGTGTGTTGTATATGCGACAATGTACAACTCAGCCTCGAGTGTGTTATATGCCGACAATGTACAACTCAGCCTCGAGTGTGTTTATATGCCGACAATGTACAACTCAGCCTCGAGTGTGTTTATATGCCGACAATGTACAACTCAGCCTCGAGTGTGTTTATATACGGACAATGTACAACTCAGCCTCGACTGTGTTTATATGCCGACAATGTACAACTCAGCCTCGAGTGTGTTTATATGCCGACAATGTACAACTCAGCCTCGAGTGTGTTTATATGCCGACAATGTACAACTCAGCCTCGAGTGTGTTTATATGCCGACAATGTACAACTCAGCCTCGAGTGTGTTTATATGCCGACAATGTACAACTCAGCCTCGAGTGTGTTTATATGCCGACAATGTACAACTCAGCCTCGAGTGTGTTTATATGCCGACAATGTACAACTCAGCCTCGAGTGTGTTTATATGCTGACAATGTACAACTCAGCCTCGAGTGTGTTTATATGCCGACAATGTACAACTCAGCCTCGAGTGTGTTTATATGCCGACAATGTACAACTCAGCCTCGAGTGTGTTTATATGCCGACAATGTACAACTCAGCCTCGAGTGTGTTTATATGCCGACAATGTACAACTCAGCCTCGAGTGTGTTTAGATGCCGACAATGTACAACTCAGCCTCGAGTGTGTTTAGATGCCGACAATGTACAACTCAGCCTCGAGTGTGTTTATATGCCGACAATGTACAACTCAGCCTCGAGTGTGTTTAGATGCCGACAATGTACAACTCAGCCTCGAGTGTGTTTAGTTACCGACAATCTACAACTCAGCCTCGAGTGTGTTTATATGCCGAAAATGTACAACTCAGCCTCGAGTGTGTTTATATGCCGACAATGTACAACTCAGCCTCGAGTGTGTTTATATGCTGACAATGTACAACTCAGCCTCGAGTGTGTTTATATGCCGACAATGTACAACTCAGCCTCGAGTGTGTTTATATGCCGACAATGTACAACTCAGCCTCGAGTGTGTTTACATGCTGACAATGTACAACTCAGCCTCGAGTGTGTTTATGTGCACGCAGTGTACTGCCCAGACTCAAGCAGAAATTAGTACAGAACCAACGACACAAAGCCGAGAGCATGACTGGTGGTAATAGAGAAAAGAAGTACGAGGGGTGATTGATAAGTTCGTGGCCTAAAGTAGAAGTAGTCAATTTTAGAAAGCCTAGCACACTTGTTTTTCATCATAGTCCCCTCCTACATTTACACAATTAGTCCAGCAGTCATGGATCATACGGATCTTGGACCTCCAGAAAGTGTCCACAGCAGGGGTGATTGATAAGTTCATGGCCTAAGGTAGAAGGAGATGAGTTATATAGTTCTCGTTACATGCACATGCAGGTCAACTCTTTGAGTGATTACGCTGAAAGTTTGAAGATAACTCATTTCCTTCTACCTTAGGCCACAAACTTATCAATCACCCCTCGTTGATGATTGAACCCAATTCGGCCTGTTCCCGATCTGCAGTGAACACTTCGTGTTGACTGAAGTGGCTCAGGTAGTGTAGCTTCATTCGCCTGTTTGAACCTACTCTGCTCTCTTTAGGCAGCTGATTCTGCCAAAGGTCAACTGATACTTAGCAAAGTACATTCAGCAAATAATTTCTTCTACATTCAGTATTCCTCCACACTCTGCTCTTCCGGTTCCACAGCTAACCAAGTTGTCCTGATGGTGCTTGATTGCAGCATAGTACACTGCTGAAATGAATTTCAATTCATTCTTTGGTACCAGAGGTTGCTTTCTGTAAATTGCCTGCTCTTCCTACACAACTGACAGTGGCCAGTTTCAGACAGATGGTGCTTCATTACATTTGTAGTGGGGCCATTCTTTCATTTTCTCTTTGGAAACGAGGCAGCTACCCAACCCTCAACAGTCACTGATGTTCGGATTTCCTGCATGAAGCCTTCAGGAAAAGTGCTACATGAAAGTTACTACACAGAAGAGGCACCAGTGGGTATATTTCATTAGGAGTTTAAAAAGATAAGGTATGTCACCAAAGACTCTCAAAAATTTCTACAGACATAATGTGGAGAGCATCCTGACTGGTTATGTTATGGAAGTGCCAAAGAACAGGATTGAAAAGAGTTGCACACAGCTGTAAGCTCAGCCACTCAGCTTCAAGGACATCTTCAATACCCACTGTCTCAAGATGGTGGCATCCATCATTAAGGACCCTCTTCTCATTGCTACCATCAGAGAGGAAGTGGGGACGTTTTAGGAACAGCTTCTTTCCTTCCTGCATGGACCATGAACCCGGTGAACACAAGCTCACTTTTTGCTTTCTTCTTTGTTATATTGCATATTGTAACCTATAATAATTTTATGTATTGCATTGTACTGCTGCTGCAAGACAACAAATTTCATAGCATGTATCAATGAAAATAAACCTGGTTCTGATTCGGATATTAGCTGAGGGAATAGAAAGGAAAATTTGAGAATACTGTTCTCAGTGGAAAATCTGGGAACAACAATGCTCGTTGTCATATATGAAAATGTATAAGACATTGTTATTAAGTTTGCAGATGATACCAAGGTAGTTGGCATTACTGACAGTGAAGATGACTATCAGGATTTATAGAGGGAGCTTAATTAGCTCGGTAAGTGACTGTGGGTAGATCCGGTAGATGGAACTCGTCAGCCTGGGAAGGCAGTCCATCTAAGAAAGGGAAAACTCTGATTTCAAGCCTCCGCTGCCTTGCGGCCATACCCACTCACGGGAAAGGCTTCGGGAGTAAACCCTGAGGACAAATCCAGAGCTGGAGTCTGGCAACTCCTTTGACGACACCGGTGCCAAGCTGTATCGGCTCTTGCCTTTCCCTTGGACAACATCGGTGGCATGGAGAGGGGAGACTTGCTGCATGGGCAACTGCCAGTCTTCCATACAACCTTGCCCAGGCCTGCGCCCTGGAGAATCCAGGCGCAGATCCATGGTCTCGCAAGACTAACGGATGCCACCAAAGTGACTGTGGAATGGCAAATGGAGATTGATTAGAATGAGTATGAGCTGTTAAGTTTTGGGAAGACAAATAAAAATAGGACTTTCACAGTGAACGACAAGGCCCTGTGGAATGTTGTAGGACAGAAGGACCTAAGAGCACAAGTACATAATTCCCTGAAGACAGTATTTCAGGTAGACAGGGTAGCAAAGGTAGCTACTGGCAGCTTGACCTTCAAGAGTCTGGGCATAAAAAGTGGGATGCTATGTTGCAGTGGGATACGACTTTGGTGAGGCCACATTTGGAATATTGTGTTCAGTTTTGGTCACTCTGCTATAGCAAAGATGTCATTATCCTGGAAAGAGTGCAGAGGAGATTTATGAGGAAGTTGCCGGGATTTGAGGGACTGATATGAAGAAAGGACTTTTTTTCATTAGAATATAGGAGAATGCCAACAAAAAGATAGTAATCTCAGGGCTGTGTATGGTGACATATATGTAACTTGATAATAAAATTTACTTTGAACTTTTGAACTTTGAGAATGAGGGGGGATCTTATCGAGGTATATCACATTATAAACAACATAGACAAGGTGAATGGACATAATTTTTTCCCAGGTTTTGGGAATCAAGAACTAGAGGGTGCTGGCTTAAAGTAAGAGTGGAGAGGTTTAATAGGAATGTGAGGGGCAACTTTTTTACCCCAGAGGGTGGTCAGTGGATGGAATAAGCTACCAAAGGAAGTAGTTGAGGCAGGTACTTGGACGAGTACACCTTTAGGATTGGTTTAAAAAGTACTTGGACGAGTACACAGATAGGGATGTTTCAGAGGGATTTGGACCAAACACAGTCAAAAGGACAAGCTTAGGCAGGAACTTTGGTTGGCTTGGATCTGCTGGGCCAAAAGTCTTGATTGGTGTTGTATGACTGTGACTCTACAACTTTGCATTAATCATCACCACGATCGTGATGATTCAGGGCATCCCTTCTGTGGATCATAATCAATGCTGGTACTGACCTGGGAGAAGATTGCTTGTCACTACTCTCCCATGATCAATTTCCACACTGATGACAAATGAACTGAAGCCTGGACCGAAAACGGGGGGAGCGACAGTGGCCGTGCCTCTGGCACAGAGCCTGGCCCTGTAGCTCAGAAGGGTAGAGCAAGGAAGAGGAGGGCAGTTGTGATAGGGGACTCGATAGTAAGGGGGTCAGATAGGCGATTCTGTGGACACAGTCCAGAGACCCGGATGGTAGTTCACCTCCCTGGTGCCAGGGTCCGGGATATTTCTGATCATGTCCAAGATATCCTGAAGTGGGAGGGTGAGGAGCCAGAGGTCGTGGTACATATAGGTACCAATGACATAGGTAGGAAAAGGGATGAGGTCCTGAAAGGAGAATATAGGGAGCTAGGAAGGGAGTTGAGAAAAAGAACCGCAAAGGTAGTAATCTCGGGATTACTGCCTGTGCCACGCGACAGTGAGAGTAGGAATGCGATGAGGTGGAGGATAAATGTGCGGCTGAGGGATTGGAGCAGGGGGCAGGGATTCAAGTTTTTGGATCATTGGGACCTCTTTTGGCGCAGGTGTGACCTGTACAAAAAGGACGGGTTACACTTGAATCCTAGGGGGACCAATATCCTGGCAGGGAGATTAGCGAGGGCTACTGAGGTGACTTTAAACTAGAATGGTTGGGGGGTGGGAATCAAATTAAAGAGGCTAGGCGTGAGGAGGTTAGTTCACAACAGGGGGATGGGAACCAGTGCAGAGAGACAGAGGGGTGTAAAGTGAGGGTAGAAGCAAAAAGTACTAAGGAGAAAAGTAAAAGTGGCAGGCCAACAAATCCAGGGCAAGCATTAAAAAGGGCCACTTTTCAACATAATTGTATAAGGGCTAAGAGAGTTGTAAAAGAGCGCCTGAAGGCTTTGTGTGTCAATGCAAGGAGCATTCGTAACAAGGTGGATGAATTGAAAGTGCAGATTGTTATTAATGATTATGATATAGTTGGGATCACAGAGACATGGCTCCAGGGTGACCAAGGATGGGAGCTCAATGTTCAGGGATATTCAATATTCAGGAGGGATAGACATGAAGGAAGGGGAGGTGGGGTGGCGTTGCTGGTTAAAGAAGAGATTAGCGCAATAGAAAGGAAGGACATAAGCCGGGAAGATGTGGAATCGATATGGGTAGAGCTGCATAACACTAAGGGGCAGAAGACGCTGGTGGGAGTTGTGTACAGGCCACCTAACAGTAGTAGTGAGGTCGGAGATGGTATTAAACAGGAAATTAGAAATGTGTGCAATAAAGGAACAGCAGTTATAATGGGTGACTTCAATCTACATGTAGATTGGGTGAACCAAATTGGTAAAGGTGCTGAGGAAGAGGATTTCTTGGAATGTATGCGGGATGGTTTTTTGAACCAACATGTCGAGGAACCAACTAGAGAGAAGGCTATTCTGGACTGGGTTTTGAGCAATGAGGAAGGGTTAATTAGCGATCTTGTCGTGAGAGGCCCCTTGGGTAAGAATGACCATAATATGGTGGAATTCTTCATTAAGATGGAGAGTGACATAGTTAATTCAGAAACAAAGGTTCTGAACTTAAAGAGGGGTAACTTTGAAGGTATGAGACGTGAATTAGCTAAGATAGACTGGCAAATGACACTGAAAGGATTGACGGTGGATATGCAATGGCAAGCATTTAAAGGTTGCATGGATGAACTACAACAACTGTTCATCCCAGTTTGGCAAAAGAATAAATCAAGGAAGGTAGTGCACCCGTGGCTGACAAGAGAAATTTGGGATAGTATCAATTCCAAAGAAGAAGCATACAAATTAGCCAGAAAAAGTGGCTCACCTGAGGACTGGGAGAAATTCAGAGTTCAGCAGAGGAGGACAAAGGGCTTAATTAGGAAGGGGATAAAAGATTATGAGAGAAAACTGTCAGGGAACATAAAAATGGACTGTAAAAGCTTTTATAGATATGTAAAAAGGAAAAGACTGGTAAAGACAAATGTAGGTCCCCTGCAGACAGAAACAGGTGAATTGATTATGGGGAGCAAGGACATGGCAGACCAATTGAATAATTACTTTGGTTCTGTCTTCACTAAGGAGGACATAAATAATCTTTCAGAAATAGTAGGGGACAGAGGGTCCAGTCAGATGGAGGAACTGAGCGAAATACATGTTAGTAGGGAAGTGGTGATAGGTAAATTGAAGGGATTGAAGGCAGATAAATCCCCAGGGCCAGATGGTCTGCATCCTAGAGTGCTTAAGGAAGTAGCCCAAGAAATAGTGGATGCATTAGTGATAATTTTTCAAAACTCGTTAGATTCTGGACTAGTTCCTGAGGATTGGAGGGTGGCTAATGTAACTCCACTTTTTAAAAAAGGAGGGAGAGAGAAACCGGGGAATTATAGACCGGTTAGCCTAACGTCGGTGGTGGGGAAACTGCTGGAGTCAGTTATCAAGGATGTGATAACAGCACATTTGGAAAGCGGTGAAATGATCGGACAAAGTCAGCATGGATTTGTGAAAGGAAAATCATGTCTGATGAATCTCATAGAATTTTTTGAGGATGTAACTAGTAGAGTGGATAGGGGAGAACCAGTGGATGTGGTATATTTGGATTTTCAAAAGGCTTTTGACAAGGTCCCACACAGGAGATTAGTGTGCAAACTTAAAGCACACGGTATTGGGGGTAAGGTATTGGTGTGGGTGGAGAATTGGTTGGCAGACAGGAAGCAAAGAGTGGGAATAAACGGGACCTTTTCAGAATGGCAGGCGATGACTAGTGGGGTACCGCAAGGCTCAGTTCTGGGACCCCAGTTGTTTACAATATATATTATTGACTTGGATGAGGGAATTAAATGCAGCATTTCCAAGTTTGCGGATGACACGAAGCTGGGTGGCAGTGTTAGCTGTGAGGAGGATGCTAAGAGGATGCAGGGTGACTTGGATAGGTTGGGTGAGTGGGCAAATTCATGGCAGATGCAACTTAATGTGGATAAATGTGAAGTTATCCACTTTGGTAGCAAAAATAGGAAAACAGATTATTATCTGAATGGTGGCCGATTAGGAAAAGGGGAGGTGCAACGAGACCTGGGTGTCATTATACACCAGTCATTGAAAGTGGGCATGCAGGTACAGCAGGCGGTGAAAAAGGCGAATGGTATGCTGGCATTTATAGCGAGAGGATTCGAGTACAGGAGCAGGGAGGTACTACTGCAGTTGTACAAGGCCTTGGTGAGACCACACCTGGAGTATTGTGTGCAGTTTTGGTCCCCTAATCTGAGGAAAGACATCCTTGCCTTAGAGGGAGTACAAAGAAGGTTCACTAGATTGATTCCTGGGATGGCAGGACTTTCATATGAAGAAAGACTGGATGAACTGGGCTTGTACTCGTTGGAATTTAGAAGATTGAGGGGGGATCTGATTGAAACGTATAAGATCCTAAAGGGATTGGACAGGCTAGATGCAGGAAGATTGCTCCCGATGTTGGGGAAGTCCAGAACGAGGGGTCACAGTTTGAGGATAAAGGGGAAGCCTTTTAGGACCGAAATTAGGAAAAACTTCTTCACACAGAGAGTGGTGAATGTGTGGAATTCTCTGCCACAGGAAACAGTTGAGGCCAGTTCATTGGCTATATTTAAGAGGGAGTTAGATATGGCCCTTGTGGCTACGGGGATCAGGGGGTATGGAGGGAAGGCTGGGGCGGGGTTCTGAGTTGGATGATCAGCCATGATCATAATAAATGGCGGTGCAGGCTCGAAGGGCCGAATGGCCTACTCCTGCACCTATTTTCTATGTTTCTATGTTTCTATGAATGGAAGGCAGGTCTTTCAGGATTTTATCAGCTTTGATGGACGTAGATGGTTCTAAACAGAATCAAAAGGTATCCATAGATGGCCACTCTTTCTGTCAGTGAGTACAGTAATCTCAATCAATCAATGGATTGCATCATCTAACCACGTCATCCATATAAACGTGATGAAGACGTACAGCACGGATCAAGCCCATTGCTCCATCGAATACATTCTGCCCTCAAACTACCTATCCATGTTAATCCCTTTTCCCAGCTTTCTGTGCCCTAGCATTTCAACTCTGCAGTTCCTAAAGTCAATGAGTAACACAGATTCCAATCACCATCTGAGTGCAAAAATTTTCCTCAAGTAATGTCTAAATCTTCTACCCTTCAATTGAATCCCATGCCCTCCGGTCTGCCTGCTCAGAGGAAAGCTCCCTCGCTAGCTGCACTGTTTCTGTCATTTCACTATTCTGCATAGATCATTCCGGCTTTCTCTGCTTCCGAGAAAACAAACCCAGCTTATCCATTCTCTTCTCATCATTGAAATGCTCGTCCTGGGCACTGCACTGTTGAATTGCCTCTGCATTGTAACCACATCCTTCCTATGGAATGGCAACCAGAACTATTCCAGCTGTAACCTGTCTAATGATTTACACAGTTGTTCCATGACATCTCCATCTTTATATTCTATGCTCAAGCTAATGGATGCAAGTATTTAATTTGCCTTCTTAAGTACTTTATCTTCCTGTGCTGTGGCCTTTGGGCATCCTTGGATGTGTTCATGAAATCCCTTTGTTGGTTCATACCTTTCATGGTATATATCCCGGTCTTTTTTGTCCTCCCAAAGTGCATCATCTCCCATCCTCAAGATTAAGTTCCTTCTGCCAATGAAGTGCTCATCCTACCAAATGACCAGTATCGTTCTGTAGCTGAAAATTAGCTTCCTCACTATCAGCAAAATCACCAATCTCCCTGTTATTTTCAGATCTAATCCCCCTCTGGGAGGCTGCTTATGAAGACCTTGACTGTAAGTTATCACCATCGCTCTGGCCAAACACAAGAAGACGACATGCTAATGCTCTCATCCAGGGAGCGTGCCCGTTGAAAGTGGAGAAGAAAATATACTTTAAAGATCGTTACATAAAAGATTTACAAGCAGGATCTGGTATAGAATCCTGTAAGATTATTTAAAGGCTTTCATTGTATCTGCAAACTGCAGTGCTATCAGACATCATCTGAATAGATGTTTCCATCTGTTTTTCTTTATTTCACCTGGGCTTCTTCTTTTCCTAAACCTTGAAAGATGGATCAAATCTATCTCTTCAGGTCACTGTTCAACACGCTATGAAATCATTGAGATTTACTCAAAGTGCTGGCTAGCCTATTTTAGCAGACAGATTATTGGCTTCTGACAAGCATTTCATTTCTATGATCTGGATCCCGGATTTTCATTCCCTTCCACAGAAATTCCTTACAGCCTTCTCACAATACTCAATATTATCACCTTTTATTTGGCCAAGAGCTAAGTACAATAGCTAATTAGTTAGAATCTGCATTCGCTAAAACATTTTGAACCATCCAAATGCTTTTATCATCTTCCAAGGCCAGAATAGCTCATCAGACAGCTTTATCTTCCACAGCTATTTAAAGCTACTTGAAGCCTTCCAATTCCAAAGGGCAGCTCAGAAGATTTTCGCAATCTTGCAAAGTGAAATAATGGGTTGTCATGAAAGTGCCAAAGAAATTAAATCCACTAGACCTTACATGGAACACTTTCAAAACTTCAAGTTGGGAAACTATAGATGTTTTTATAAATGGGTTTTGAATAAAAATAATTTCTTGGCCCACTAAAGTTGTTAAGTACAACCATTCATCAGACTATTTCTCAATTAACCATCATTAGCTCAAGTGATTAATTTGATTTTTATTCAGCAAGAGTTTTAATTTGTTTGCATAAGACGTAGTTTCTGCAGCAATTAGCTCACTCAAATCAATTAGCTTTTATGTGTTGCATCTCCTTCCTATGTTCTGACATTGTTAATGGAGCTTCTGTTAGTGTTTCACACATTTTGATCGACATTTAAATAGTCATAAGAAATTGCAGACTATTTTCCATGAGCTAACTACATTTCATCTACCGATACTTCAAGACTGATCTGCACCAAATCTCCAAGCTCAGTGATTCAGAAATGATCATAACTGACACTGACACCTTATATGATTCAATAAAGCTATGCCGTTTAGAACATCTTGATCAGAGAATTCTCTTGTTCAAGGATCAGCCCGGTGAATCTCCTTTGGACTGCCTCCAAAGTTCCTCTATCCTTTTTGAGGCAACCGGATCAAGACTGTGTGGCTTCACCATTACCCTGTACAATTGTAACAAGAGCCATCTAGTTATTAATAGAATAAAGAAAGTTGGAGGGAGGGGGGTGGGAGAAACAACAGGCGAACATGCTGGAACTGTGCGATCAATGAAAGCAGTTGTTTGAAACCTGAGAGAAAAGAGAATGCTGGAAATACCCTGCAGCTCGGGAGAGGGTAAAACTGAGTTAATGTAACAGACGGATGTCTCTACATCGGCACTCACCAGTTCCAATACAAATAGGAAAGACTATTTATCCGAAATTGATGAATTCAATATTAACTCACAAGTCACACGGGCTGCTCTATGCCCACATGGATAACAAGGAGCCATTCCTCAAACTAACCTTGGTCTTTGTTAGAACAATCTGCAAGGTACAGAGGGCAGAATCTGCATTTGGTTTCTCTTGAGGAGACCACATTGGACCATAAGACTGTACGACACAGGAGCAGAAAAGGCCATTCGAGTCTGGTCTGCCATTTGATCATGGCTAATTTATTATTGCCCCTTAACTCCATTCTCCTGCCTTCTCCCCCTAACCTTTGACACCTTTACTAATCAAGAACCCTCTGTTTTGAAGACACCCAATGACTAGGCCTCCACACCTGTCCATGTCAATGAATTCCACATATTCATCACTCTCTGGACTAAGAAATTCCTTCTCTTCTCTGTTCTAAAGGGACGTACTATTATTCTGAGGCTGTGCCCTCTGATCCTAGACTCTCTCATTACTGGAAACATTCGCTCCTCATCTATTCCATATATATTGATGGTGTGAACCACAAGGTCCTCACGGAGTGTGCAAAGCAGTTGTGTGGAGTTCTCCAGCGCATTTTCAATCTGAGTATCAGTCTGGAAAAGTCCCGACTGTGTGGAAACCATCATGTGTGGTCCCAGTACCTGTTAAGGGCCGACTGAAAGCCCTGAATGACTACCGTCCAGTGACTGCGCCCTCACACATCACGGAGATCCTAAAGAAGCTGCTCCTAGAGTTGACGATGTTGTTGTCTACCTGCTGAACAGAGCCTACTCCCATGAGGATTAGCAGGGCAGCACTGTGAGGATCAAGTTTTTTGATTTCTCAAGTGCTTTCAACACCATACAGCTCTCATTGCTGGGGGAAAAGCTCTGTTTAATACAGATTGGCACTTCCATTGTATCCTGGATAATGGACTACCTGACTGGCAGACCACAGTTTGTGCAAATTCAGAGCTATGTGTCAGACATGGCTATAAGCAGCACTGGAGACTGTATTAGCTCCCTTCCTGTTTACCCTGTATACCTTGGACTTCAGATACAACACTGAATCATGTCATCTGCCGAAATTCTCTGATGACTCAGCAATAGTAGGGTGTATAAAAGGAGGAAAGGAGGATGAATACAGGGCCCCAGTGGAGGAGTTTGTTGAATGGTGCAACTGAATCATCTGCAGCTCACTTCAGTAAGACAAAGGAGATGGTGATGGGCTTCAGAAAGACTAAGCCTACATTGCTCCCGGTTACTATTGATGGTGAGGACGTGGATGTGGTGAAGACCTACAAGTATCTGGGGGTGCACTTGGATGACAGACTTGAGTGGAGCACCAACACAGAGGCTGTGTACAAGAAGGGCCAGACTCGTCTCTACTTCCTGAGGAGACTGTGGTCCTTTGGAGCATGCAGGTCTCTCCTTCATATGGACCACCAGTCTGTTGTTGCCAGTACAATCGCCTATGCGTTGGTGTGCTGGAGCAGTGGCATCAACACGGGTGATGCCAACAGGCTCAATAAACTGATTAGAAAGGCTGGCTCTGTTATATAGTCAAACTGGACACACTGGAGGCTGTGGCAGAACAAAGGATCCTACGGAAATCCGGATAATTCTGGACAATGTTTCTCACCCTCTTTTGCCACCTTGGCTGAACAGTGGAGCTCCAAAGAGTGTGAAATGAGGTCATTCTTACCCTCTGCATTAGGCTCTATAATGAGTTAACTTATAGTCGGGGAAGTGGTGACCCCCTTCACTGTTTGAGGTAACTTATTTTTTATTCTTTCTTATTTCTCTTCTAATATTTGTATATCTGTGCATTTGTAATGCTCCTGTGACACTTCAATTTCCTTTGGGATCAATAAACTATCCATCTATCTATCTACTCTGTCCGGGCCTTCCAATGATTGGTAGGTTTCAATGACATCCTTATCCTCTTCGACCTTCTAAACTCCGGTGGCTGCAGGAGCCATCAAACGCTCCTCATATGCTAATACTTTCATTCCCGGGATCATTCCCATGAACCTCCTCTGGACCCTGGAAAATTCCAACCAAAACTGCTCTCAATAATCCAAATGTGGTCTGACCAATGCCTTACGAAGCCTTAGCATTATATCCTTGCTTTTATATTCTAGCCTGCTCAAAATAAATGCTAAAATTGCATTTGCCTTCCTTATTAAAGCAAGTTAACCTTTAGGAAATCCTGGACCAGGACTCCCAAGTCCCTTTGCACCTCTGATTTCTGAATTCTCTCATCATTTAGAAAATAGTCTACGTCTTTATTCCTTCTACCGAAGTGCTTGACCCTGCACTGCCCTTTGCTGTATTCCATTTGACACTTGTTTGCCAATTCTTCCAAACTGTTCACTTCCTTCTGCGGACTCCCTGCTTCCTCATCACTACCTGCCCTTCCATCTATCTTTGTATCAACTGCAAACTTTGCTACAAAGGCATTAATTCTGTTATCCAGAGCATTAACACATAACCAGAAAAGTAGTGGTCCCATCACTGACCCTTTTGGAACACCACAAGTCTCTGGCAGCCAAATAGAAAAGGCCATCTTTATTCCCATTCTTTGCCTTCTGCCAGTCATCTAATCTTCTATCCATGCTTGTACCTTACCTGTAATACCATGGGCTCCTACCTTGTTTAACAGCCTCATTTGTGACAGCTTGCCAAATGTTTTCTAAAAATACTGTATGTAGCAGGCTCCATTGGAAGAAGTGCAAGTGAATTGCTGCTTAACCTTGAATAACTGGGTCCCTGGATGCTGGGAAGTGAAGGGTCGAAAAGGCAGGTATCACATCTCCAGCTGAAGGTTCCATGCGGAGAGGAGTAACTGCTGAAGATAGTCAACCTGCGATTCATTGCAGGAATAATGCTGACAGTGGAGGAGAAGGGAAGATGTGTTTAGTGGTGGAGACACACTGAAGGTGGACAAAATTGCAGAGGTGGTCTATCAGATGTGGAAGCAGTTGAGCTGGAAGGTAACAATGAGAACAGTTCTATCTTTTGTTTCACTGGGGGCAGAGGGGATGGAATTAGAAATGTGGGAAGTAAACGAGAAACAGCAAAGAGTTCTGCCAACTGTGATAAATTCCTTGGACCAGGAGACTAGGAACTGTATCAATGAACATAACCGCTAAAAAGGTGGTTTCATCAGAGATGAACTAATGGTACTGTAATGACCTTACATCTCAGTACAGTTGCTACTTAGAATAGATTGAAGAAAAAAGGCAAAACAAAATGCAAAAAGCTTTATTTATGTTAGTTATGTTTGAAGTCATACTAACATGGATAATTAGATCCAGTGATGATATTGAACTGCACATTTGTTTCGTCTAAGTGCTGATATTGGAAATAAAAACCCATCAATATTTCTCACATGGACTTATTTTGTGAGAGAAGATGAAGCATGTTTTAAATGGTCACTGCGTTCACAAAATAGACCCTGAAATAAGAGCACTTTCTGTTCCTCAAACTGTATTAGTTACAAAATCTACAGAATTTTAAAAAATTGCCACTATGTTTTCTTATGCTCTAATCAAGTCCACATTACTGCTAATTTTCCTTCTTTTCAGTAATATTTTCTGGAAAAAAATTGTTGGAAGTAATCTTGAAGCCTAACAGCTGTTACTTGATGACTTACAGTAAATACTTGTTTCAGTCACATTTATCTCTTTTCCAACTTAACTAATAATATAACTTAATAGCAAAATATTTACATGTGCTTATTTGTAAAGCACTTCTAACTGCTGGTTTGAGTTGGTTCAGGAACATACATGTCAACTTACTCATCGATTGTTTGATTTACTGCCAACATTTTTGTACAAAAGCAATTTGTGCTCTCTGTAGATGTGGCTGTTCAGTCTGGCCTGGCTTTCCATAGACTATTTTCTCCTGCACACACTAAATACTTTTTTTGTGGTACATAAATTTCTTTCAGGATTGTTAATTATGCCAATCTTATAGACAGGCCTAAAATGTGATTTGCTCAGGTAAGACACACGAAAAATAGTACTGGCCAAAGGTGTCATTCATGGAGTGCAATATTTCATTGGAGCACCAATGGAATACCCCGTTCACCACAATTCGTCATTTTGATTGCAGGCTCTCAGTATACACGAAGCACTATTGCACAGGCGGTTTGACATGCACAGGGGTATCCAGCAGTTACAGAATGCATAGCTGGAAACCCTTTCCATAAAATCCACTCATGTTCTTGTGGCTTTCAGATGGTGTGAGGTCAACGTCAGCGAACCTCAATGGAGAATAAATATTAAAAAAAAACTACATATGCTGGAAATCTGAAATAAATGCAGACAATGCTGGAAGCACTCAGTAGATCAGGTACAGATGCCGTCTGACCTGCTAAGTGTTTCCAGCAGTTTCTGGATTTATAATATTTAACGGAGAGTTGTCTGAGGAGTCATAGGATCATACAATATAGATATACGTAGGTCCTGCTATCCACACTGACCATCAGCTGATCATTTCCACTAATCCTACGCTAATCCCAACTTTATTTTTTCTCACATTCCCATCAATCCCCCCCCCCCGGATTCTACCACTCACTTGCGCACCAGGGTCAATTGAACTACCGACCTGTGTATGTCTGAGACATGGAAGGAAACCACAGCACCTTGTGGAAACCCAGGTGGTCATAAGAAGAAACCTGTAAGCTCCACGCAGCGGGCACCAAAGGTCGGGACTGAACATTGGAGCTGCGAGCTGCCACCTTGTGCAATGGAAACAGACTCTAGCAAGCGGTTCCATGTAGATGTCCTTGAAACTTAAAGCTTACTCCTTATGGTATGAAGACCCCATCATACCAATACATCACAGCCAATCACCTCCTTAACACTCACTAACCATATCTCAAGCTCAACTCTAATCCAAATGAATTACAAACTCTAATTCCATCCCCAATAATTGTTGGTGCTACCTACCCCACCCAAAAAAAAACACTCAGACCTCTTCAACTACTCCATCTTGACCACCCCGCCCACTGTGATCCACCACCCAATCCCTCACAACCCAGATTCAAAATCCATCCGGTTTTCCTCTGCTCGGTCTGCAGAGGAGATATCACCTCTGAGAGCGTTCACACACCAGTCAATTTCACTCCGCCAAAGCCCTGACCCTTTGTTATGTGGAGAAAAATCTCACACAACCTGTATGCTGACCTGCCATGTTTTGCGCAGTTATTACACCTTTCTCAGCATGGTAGAACTGCTTGTTAAATTGGTAAGTTTAACAAGATCATTTCATTACAACAGTGCATTGAGGAAGCTCAAGGTAGAACAGGATAAAGTGTTATAGTTACAGACCCAGTGCATTGCAGGTAGACAATAAGGTGCAGTGTTATAGTATGGTATATTGTGAGATTAGCAGTACGTTTGATCATACTAGGAGATCATTCTAGGGTCACATAACAGCAGGTAGAAGCTACCCATGAGCCTGATGTAACATGCTTTCAGGCTTTTGTACCTCCTGCCTGATAGGGTGGAGGAGAAGAAAGAATGTCTGGGGTGGGTGAGGTCTTTGATCATGTTGGCTGGTTTAGCGAGGCAGCCAGAAGTGTAGACATCACTGTCATTATTATAGTCATTTTGAACAACTATCTTTATAGAATTTGTGTAACATAATTTCAGCTAATTTAAAAGTACAGTGGTTTACTCATGGAGTCACAACGTTAAGCAGTGCAGAAGAAATCCTTTAGCCCACCCAGTTTGCACCAACCATCAAGTACCCAATTACACTATTCCTACTCTAATTCCACCTGCCATATTCCTATCTCTCCTCATAGATTCCACCTGCCATATTCCCATCTCCCTACATATTCCACCTCCCATATTCCTACCTCTCCCTACAGATTCCACCTCCCATATTCCCATCTCCCCACATATTCCACCTCCCATATTCCTATCTCTCCCAAATTCCACCTGCCATATTTATATCTTTCCCAAATTCCATCTCCCTTATTCCCATCTCTCCCTACAGATTCAAGCATTCATTTGCACATTACATGCAGTGGCCAATTAACCTACCAGCATGTCTTTAGGATATTGACGGAATCTGGAGTATCCAAAATAAATCCACAAGACTTTCGGGGATCACCGAAAGTCAGGATTGAACCCAAATCTCCGCAGCTCTAAGTCTGCAGTTCTATCAATTGCACCACCAGCACTAAAATGGGAAATGTTTGGAGCTGATAATATCTGATCCAGTTTGGTTGAGTGAAGTTCTGCTACCTGCCATTTGAACACAAAATGCCTCCAATGTGCTGCTTCCTGAACGGGTTTGTCCCTGGGCATTACTTGAATATCGCCAAATGCGGGACATTAAATACCGTAGTGCTAAATGGTTGCTTCACTAGAGGTGATAATGTCAAAGTTGATATGGCTAACATTAGCCACTACAAAATACTGTAAAACTTAAAAAAACAGATGCAAAAATATACAGCAGAGTACTGTGAAAATACTGCAAACGTCAATCCTACTCACGGGCCAAATACTTCTCATTCAGAAATGGCACAGTCCAATTATCTAGGATCACAAACTCTGCACTGTAATTACAGCTACAAAATTATACACCCAGTCTCAATTTGGTAGGCAGTAACTGATCTCATGTTACTATACAGCTCAGGAGTAATGGAAACATTGCAAGCTGAACGAACTTGCACAAAGTACCACAAACTGGAACACTGAGAGCCAATGAAATCAAACATGTTACTTTCATAATTAAGCTGAGCATTGTTTAGAATATAAAACATATGCTCCACCTATACTATTGACAAATCACAATGAAAGACTTCAGGCTACTTAAGCTTATCTGTTCAATGTTCACGTTCAGCTTCCTCTAAATCAATTTTAGCAATCTTTTGTTCAATAAACATATTAAATGCCACTTTAACACGATTAGCAGCTTAGTAGAGATCAGTGCATGCTTCCTGCGCCTTTTCTGTGACTGTATGAAATCAGTCATTGTAAAGATGAAGTCCATATCCATCTAACAACATTCGCTTAAAAAGCTGGTGTTCATTTGGGGGTTATGTACCCAAAATTAATTCGGCTTTGGCTGTCCAAGAAAGAGGTTGGAAAGAGCAGTAGGGAAAAGTAAATGTCCCCCTGTTGCACTTATGATCAGTGCCCATTCCCATCTGTCAATGAATTTACATCTCGGGGATCCAAAAACACTTCTGCTGTTGGAAACAAAGTGCACAATGTAGGCTACAAAAACCTTTTACCCTGCCCATGTGGAAAGCACCTACAAAAAGCCCATCCCAGACGGAAATCAATGCCTGATAAATAAATTGCTCCAAAGCCACTCTTTCCTCACAGCTGACGAAGAAGTGACTAAACATCCAAACACATGGCCACTGGGTAGAACTATGAAGTCTTGTTGAGGGGTGTGCAACCTTCTTTGTAATATCTTTTAACCTATGTCAGGGAACACTGTGGTCTCCAACTACGCACTGAGGCACCCAGAAAGTTTATCCATGTAGTCTCTAACTATGCATTGACGCACTGAGAAAGTATATTTGGGGAAGTGTCCTGTAACGAAATTTGTATTTTCTCAAAAACAAATACAATATGTTTTTTTAAAGTACTACTGGCTAAGAGTACATAAGGTGATATAAATGAGCCAACGTTATATATGTGGACTTCAGGAAGGCACAGGTCAACCACTCTCCATTGCACATTACTGGAGAGATTGAACAGTACCAAGCCCCTTGGTGAGCACATAAGGGATGATCTAACCTGGACCCACCACACCTCCTCTTTAGTCAAGGAAGCACAACGGCATCTGCACTTTGTGAGGAGACTGAGGTGTGCAAGGCTCCCCGCCCCCATTCTAACACCCTTCACAGGAGCACAGTCGAGAGAGTCACTGTGTGGTACAGAAGCTGCAAAGCATCTGACAAAACCCCAGTAAAAACTGCTGAGAGAATCACCGGGGTTTCCCTCCGCCCGATTTGTGACATTTACTGGGGCCATTGCATATGAAGGGCCTGAAGCATAGTTGAGGATCCCCAGCATCCTTCCCACAAGCCAGTTTGACCCACTGCTGTCAGGAAGGAGGTACGGGAGCACCAGGACTAGGACTGTCGGATTGGGTAACATCTTCTTCCCTCAGCTTCTGAGACTAATGAATACCCTACCACCACCGAGGTCTCATCACTAGGACAGTGAGATGTTTACTGTTTATTTGTGCTGCGCACTACATGCATTTTGAATTGTATTTTACCAATTTATCTGTGGTAATATTATGGTTTATTCCCTCTGTGTAATATGTGCTTTTTGGGTGCACTGTAGCAGGAGGAATGCTGTTTCATTTGGTTTTATATATGTACCATCAGATGACAATAAATGCAAACTTGAACTTAATGATTTACAATAATAAGTAACTCTCATGAAACGTGTAAAAAGGATTGATACAGACAGTGTCTTTCCAATGAACTTCTCTTTGAAAAACAAACACCTCTGTATTGTAGTAATTAGATTTCCTATGCTGTACCAACATATTACTAAGTTTATTTAACAATTTAACATATTTCTCACTTTGGTCCCAACTTAGAGAAGCTGACCATCGCAATTTTACATCGTTGGAATGAACAGGAGGATAATCAAGGCAGGGGATGTTGGTGTGCTGGGTGCATCCAAATTCTTTGGTGATCAAGGATCTGCACTAGGAGGTTCCAATTGTGAAATTATCCCCAAAGTAGGTGTAGGAACCCATTTGGTTATTGTTCCCTTGTCAGAAGAATGTTTCATTAATTGTTCATAATTCTTGGTAATGTAAAGCACCAATTACAAATATCCCACTGTCACATTCTCTGTTTTCCTGCAGAGAGATTTGCAGGAAACAGCGCCAATGTTTACCTCCCTGGACATCTAATAATTGCAGTGGTGAACAAGGTAGCAAAGTTCTCAAAGTTAATGTCCTAGATTTCTATCATTGAGCATTTGAAACCTCCAGTCTGAAGGTTTGAGAAGAAACTAGGCAAGCTGTAGTTTGCCCAAATGCAATCCAGCAAATGGTATTATCCCAGACTCTATGCACGAATGAAACAACCTCTGTAGGGCAAGATTCAGGGTTTGACGTGAAGCTTCTACAATTCCCTTTGCTGCTGAACCCACTGAGGTCTAGTGTGAAGGACATATTGTGCTTACGTTGCTTTAGGAGGTTGATCTGAGCACAGGTACCCAGAGTGGACAGGGGTAAGATGTTGTATCCTGTCCATTAACTTGCCTTTCCCACTGAATATGTAGAATTCCTTTTGGCCTTCAATCGCTGCTCGTACGATACCCCATTCATTCCCGGAATCATTCTCGTGAGCCTCCTCTAAACCCTCTCCAATGTCAGCACATCCCTTCTCAGGTAAGGGGTCCAAAACTGCTCACAATATACCAAATGAGGCCTCCCCGGTGTTTCATAAAGCCTCTGCAATACTTCCTTGCTTTTATATTCTAGTCCTCTTAAAATGATTCTAACATTGCATTTGCCTCCCTCACCAACTCAGCCTGCATGTAAACCTTTAGGGAATTCTGCATGAGGATTCCCAACGCCCTTTGCACCTCGGATATTTGAATATTCTGCCCACTTAGAAAATAGTCTACACCTTTCTACCAAAGTACATGACCATACACTTCCTTACACTATATTCCATCCACCACTTCTTTGCTCATTCTCCAAATCTGTCAAAGTATTCTGCAGCTTCCCTGCTTCCTCAACACTACCTGCCTCTCTACCTGTCTTCGTATCATCTGCAAACTTGGCCACAAAGCCATCAATTCTATCATCCAAATCATTGACATATAATGCAAAAAGAATCTGTCCCAGCACCAGCCCCTGTGGAGCACAACTAGTCACCAGCAGCCGACCAGAAAAGGCTCCCTTTATTCCCACTCTTTGTCTCTGCCAGTCAGCCAATGCTTTCTCCATTCTAGAATCTTTCCTGCAATACCACGGGCTCTTAATTGCTAAGCAGCCTCATGTGCGGCACCATGTCAAAGGCCTTCTGAAATTCCAAGTACACAACATCCACCAATTCTCCTTTGTCTATCCTGCTTGTTATTTCCTCAAAGTATTACAACAGGTTTGGCAGGCAAGATTTTCCCTTGAGCACTATGGTCTATCTTATCACGTGCCTCCAAGTAGTCTGAACATCGACTCCAACTTCTTCCCAACAACCGAGATCAGACTAACTGCCTTATAATTTCCTTTTTTCTGCCTCCCTTCCTTCTTGAAGAGTGGAGTGACATTTGCAATTTTCCAGTCCGCCGGAACCATGCCAGAATCTGGGGTTCTTGAAAGATCATTAACAATGCATCCTCAATCTCCCTAGCCACCTCCTTCAGAATCCTGGGATGTCGTCCATCTTGTCCAGGTGACTCATCCACCATCAGACCTTTCAGCTTCCCGAGCACCTTCTCCCTAGTGATAGCAAATGCACTCACTTGTGTCTCTGACACTCTTGAACTTCCGCATTGTACTTGGGTTTTCCACCATGAAGGCAGATGCAAAATACTTTTTTTTAGTTTGTCGTCCAATTCCTTGCCCCATTACTGCTTTATTTAGTGATACAGTGCGGAGTTCAAGCACGCCGCCCCATCAACCCCAAAACCCCGATTTACCCTAGTCTAATCATGCAAAAATGTAAATGGACAATTAACCTACTTGGTACATCATTGGACTGTGGGAGCAACCTGGGGAAAAACCCATGCATTCGCTGGGGAGGGCGTACAGACCCACAGGAATTGAACTCTGAACTCTAGAATTCCCCAGGCTGTAATAGCACTGTGCTAACCATTACGTTATCTTGACGACCACAGTATTATTAGAGTTATTTCTCTAATGGACACCCAGGGGTGTAAGTGCAACAACATCGATGTGATTTTGAAGAGTTTCCATACATCATGCCATCAGTCATGAAAATTACTGAAATAATCCTACCAAATACCCTCTCTTTGTCCTGGGTGTAGCTTTTAATAGTCTTTTTAACATTTGAACACTGTGCTCACCGAAACATTGATGATTTTTGAAAAGCTAGATTGCCAGTGGCTGGTACCGTGTTATTAAAAATTACAAAAGTGCTAGTATAGAAATTTGTCTGTGTTTTGGCCAATTTTCCTGAAATAAAACTATGCTATAAGATACATTTCGTCCAAAGTTCATGGAAAATGATCCCCAAGCTTATTCTTGGGATGGGGAAATTGCTATATGAGGAGAGGTTAAGCAGATTGGTCAATACCTTCTGGAGTAGGTTTCCCACTCTGGGGTCCACAGACCTCTCGGTTAATGGTAAGGGTCCATGGCATAAAAACGGCTGGGAACCGCTGTGCTAGAGATTGTAGTCTCAGGAAGTGATCTCATTCAAATACACAAAATTCGAAAAGCCAAAACATACAGCCGGAAGTAACTGGATTCCACATCCCACTTCCTTTAATCCCACCTGGTTCACTGGAGAAAGTATTATACTCGTGTGTGGCAGGTAAAGGAAGGGAAATAAATGTGTGTCAGACCAGTAATAACATCCAATTGTCCAGAAAATCTACTGGTCTGGCTCTACCAAAACCCGATTTTTACTGCGCTAAGACACTATTTGCTGGTCTACATTATAGAACACAACACAGGAGTGTTTCCTCCTGTTAATTCAATTAATAATCTACACATCTCAATGTCACTGTTGACTTGCATATTACTAATCGTTATTTCAGACACATGTGATCAGCTGCATGTCTTTAAAAGCCACTCCGTTATTTCAAATTCTCTTTTATTAGACGATAAGACCACTTGATGTCGGAGCAGAATCCGGCCATCCGGCCTTTCGAGTCTGCTCCACCTTTCAAATGTCCTTCATATATTAAGCAACATTATGTTATATGCACAAAGAACAGGGGGGAAATGTCTCCCTTGTCCAAAATGAAACTAATCCTTGCTACTTCTATACAAAATTCAGTCAAGCAGCATCTGGGAAAGTTTATATATTAATAGAAGAAACAGAATAAATCTTAGAAATAGGACAGATTCCATACAGAAAGAGGAGGAGGGTGGATGATTTCAGATTTCTTCATATTTAGAGTTCTTGTTTTATTTTCAGAGCAGGAAAACTTCCAAAATATAATATCTGGCTTCTTTCTTAAATCTAGTTAGCAATCTCCCTTACATTTACAAAATCTTTATTGCCAGTCTATGGAAACATTCATCATTCATCAATCACAATCCAAATTTGCACTAATGCCTCTCATCATTTCAAACCCAATACATCCAAAGATCTTCCATATTAGGACTCCATGGAAAAGTAATTTCTAACAAAAGTCAGATATGGAAGCTTAGCTCAGTTTTCCAGAGCTGAGGAAAATGAGCAGCAATTTAATCAGGCAAATCCACTCTGTTTTAGCAGTCCTTCCAGAAGTTTGGCGCTATAAAGAAAGCCCATTCATTGGAAGCCAGCCAAATGAATTTCTCCAAGTGACATCATTAAAGCCCTTTCTTGAAACATTGAGAAAAAGTGAATTCTAGCAATAGACAATATCCCCCATTGTCAATCTTCAAAAGGCTACAGTTAAAAATAATCACAACTCAGGCCTATATAACGTCCTTTATTGCATATATCCCAGCTAGGTCAAAAAGTTCAAAGTATTTAAAACATGTTCAGTCAGAAGAGATGAAATGCCTGTGTCACTGTAGAAAACAACCATTATCCTTATTTATTGAACTGGAAAGAATATTTTGTAGCAGTCAAAATAGGCACTTAAAGCACAATATCACTTAACACATTAGCTGGATCTTCACTCGCCATTCATAAATTTTGTTGTTTGAATCTAAATGAATTCATTTGACATTTGAATATGCCGATGAAAGATAAATATCTGTTCCTAGAAACTCGTCTCTGGCGGATAGCATAAAATAGACCGGAAAAATTTAATGCTACTGAATAGAGCTGACTATTTTGGCAATGTTCTTTTCTCATATAAAGGTCAAACAAATTATGACAGAAAGTTCAACAGCCAAATATTTTCAGCCAATTTCCAGGATAAAGAAGCAGGACACTGGAATTCCCTGGGATCACAGGAAGTTGTTGAATTTTGTAGTGCAGCTCAGCTCAAAAAAGAGCTATAACATAATTAATTGGGTAGCTTTGATACAAGTCAAAATTATTAACAAGAGAAAATCTGCAGACACTGGAAATCCAGGCAACACACACAAGATGCTGGAGGAACTCAGCAGGCCAGGCAGCATCTTGGAAAAAAGTACAGTCAAAGTTTCGCACCAAAGCCCTCCAACAGGTCCTGCTCTAGGGTTTTGGCTCGAAACGTCAACTGTACTCTTTTCCGTAAATGCTGCCTGGCCTGCTGAGTTCCTCCAGCATTTTGTGTGTGTTGGTTGAATAGAAATCATTATTTGTTAGGACGGCAAATTAGATTTAAGGTTGTGCTAGGATTAGGACTAAGTATTTTTCTGCTGGATTGTGTTCAGCTTCTGACCACTGGTCAGGCACCAAACCTACAGTCGAAGAAGAAAACTGTAAGTAACAGTAACTAGAAACCTCAAACAGCCGGAAATGAGAAGGTGAAAACAATGCTCAGTTCTGCTTCCAATGTTAACATCAAATTTATCTTAATGCTAGATTTATAACAAGATTTGTAAGTGGCACAGTCAAGTCTGAAGTTTATTGAGCGTTTTCCACTGTTATTCTGCAAGCATAGAAGGAAATGATGACTTGCAGGATGCCAGCAGCCTGGGATGGCAAACCTATGGCAAGTGTGCTCAAAGCAGCATGTGCAAACATTTTGTTGGCACATGGCACGCAGTGCTGCTCTCGATTCTATAAACCCCATCCATAATAAAATGGTGATTATCTTCACTGCCAAATGAGTCAGCAAATCATTCTTTTACAACCCAAGAACAGTGAGATGTTTTCACAGGAAACATAACTCACTGGCTTGGTACCAACTAGATAGTTGCGGGAACATGTGATATTGGATGATGCATTTTGAAATCCTCACAGACCTGGTGTATGCATTAATATCTGCATAGTTAACTTATGGACCTGTTGGTATTGGTTTAGCTCTGATTAGGTTTTTTCTTCTGTTATTGGCGAGTGAACACTGGATATTCAATGATAAAATGGTAAATACTGTATGTGGTTTAAAACTAAATGAATATTTATTTTTTCACAATGAAGAATATTTTATTTATCTTAGTAAAACTATGTTATTTACATTTATTGGTGAGATATTTTAAAATAGTTTTTTTTTCTTTTCAGCACCTTCAGGATATCAGACGCACCAGGAAAGAAAAAAAAATGTTCAAATGATGGGAGAAGCAGCAGAGATTTTTGAGAGTGGTACTGTGAAAGAATTGGCGTAATTAAAAAGGGTGATAAAGCATATGCATCCATGTTCTGAAACAGTGGTTTGCATCCTTCCTCTGTAAAGTGGCATTCTGAAACTGTTCATAAATGGCTTTGCAATAAAAGTAAGTGAGAACAAAAAGGACACATTTCTCAAAATTTCAGCAACAAAAATATGCAGTCAAATATTTTGATGAAATTTATTCCAAGTAGTTCCAATGTAGTTGCTGCTGGTTTTGAGGTTTCAAAGATCATTAATCAATATGAAGACTACTCGGTGATGGGGAATATGTTAAAGAATCATGGCAAGAGTTTGCTCCTTTATTTTGATGGTTTCTAGAGAGGAATATTTAGTGCATTAAGGATTTGACAGTGAGCAGAAACACAGTAAAAGATAAAATACTAACGCTAGGAACAAACATAGTGGAACAACTAACAAAAAGATATTAGATTTTTTTACAGTAAATTTCTTTCCACTTGCTTTGACAAGAGCACTGATGTTGCATCAAGAGCTAGGCTAGCCATTAATGCTGGATTTTATAGGGGCAATGAAATATGCAAAGTACTGGTTAACTTAGTAACATTACTTGAACACACCACAGGGGTTGAAATGTGTAAAATAAAATGTTTGGTCAACAAGTGAACACTTCAATAGTAATTTCTGTGACAACTGATGTTGTTACATCAGCACGATCAGCAAGAGGTAGATTTTTAAAAATCTGTTTGCTAAATATGTCGCCCATCTAATGATAGGTTCCATTGTGTACTGCACAAGAAGGCTTTGTTTGAAAAAGCTGGCCTAAAGTAACTTGAAGGAGTGATGAAAATTGTAACTGAGGCAATTAGATTTATTTTTGGACATGCTTTGAAAAAAAGACAATTTCAAAATTTACTGAGTGAGATGAATTTGCTGTATTCAGAACGACTTATGTACAACAATGTTCAGTGGCTTAGGAGAGGTTCTGTCCTTAAATGATTTGTTGAATGTTTGGATGAAATTCATCTGTTTTTGATGAATGAATATTTTTCTTGCTAAGAATTATATGACATTTGGATTTGTAGGTTGTTGCGTTTAAGCAGATTTCTTCTCACATTTAAATGACCTGAACACAAAATTACAGGGATCTGGCAAAGCACTTGATGTTATGTTGTATACTTTAAAGACCTTGAAATCAAATTGGAAGTATTTAAATATGATGCTGAAAATGGAACTTTCAAATATTTCCCAAACCTAAAAAAAGCACATGATGGATATTGAAATTCCTGAAAAGACTGATAATTAGACCTTTGTAATGCAAGTTTTGAACATCATTGGTTAAACGACTAGACAATTTTCCTTACGATTCACTAAGTTCAGTTAATTTAAATAAAATGCAAGAGTCACCAAGTATGCAGGCAGCGTAGCATTAGACAACCTAAGCTTGGAAATGTTGCAGTGAACTGATTTGGATAATTTTGGAATGCAGTTGACAATTTACAAAGCAGCTCAATTTGGAGGCAAAAGTTTGTCAATTTAAGAGCTGAATTAGAAAAAAAACGAAATAGATCTGTTAGTGACTGGATGAAAGCATAAAAATCCAAACAATAATGCTCTGAATCTCTAGAATTCTATTGCTGAAGCTTTCAACTGTCTGAGTACCTTGCAATAGCAATATTAATAGTATTTTCATTGACATCTTCATGTGAGTCATTTTGTTCAGTGATGAACTTGGCCAAATCCAATTGCAACAGTAGATTTACTGATGAGACTAATGCTTCCTGCTTGCTCTCAAAACAACCAAATACAAGCCGGATATAAAATATTTGTCAGTGTTAGTGTAGCAACAAAAGACCTTATACTGAATATTCGTGATATCTCAAGAGCTGCATTATTACATGGACTGATTTCTGGACAATTATTTTTGGTTTCTTTGTTATTAGTATAATTATTGAGATAATTTTCTTGCTATACCTTGTCTCAGATCGCAATGTTCATTTAGGATGTGGGAAGGACCAATTTTAATGTAAGTGGTTGGAGGCTGGCTTGCCTAGTTTAGAGATAATGCAACTGAGCTCTCATTATCAGTCTGACCTGTTTGTTTATTCCATCGACGTCCTGTTTGATTTTGGATAGTGTTGGTATTACATATAGGAAGATCAGCCTGATCAAGAGGTGGCATTCTGCCAATAGTAGAATGAGGATGAACCTCATCCCAGGTATCTCTAATCAAGTTCTTATTGAACAGAGCTAACAACTGGGAGTCAGGCAATCTAAGAGCATGTTTAAGCTACACCTTACCATTTGCTATTTTGTAAAAAAACACAAACAATCAGAATCACACCCACTATTAAATTTTTCAAGTACATGTTTGGGCTCACTTTTCACTGCAATCTTTGCTTCCCAAAATAAACACCCTTTATCCTTTTGGAGGTGCTCCAGACTTTCAGAGTCAGCGCTTTGAAACCATCCGAGAAACAAAGAGAAGCCAACATTTTTCACTTTCACAAGGCATTCTGCACCTGATCCTAGTTAATGGTTAGAGGGGAACATCCAAATGATAAACAGAATGAGCTGCAGGAAGCTCAAACAGATAGACTCCGAAGCCCATATAGGAATCATGAAAAACTTAGATGTTCTCAATGTTATTTTCAATGGGCTTTACTGTTCATTATTGGATGCCTTGCTACTTATTGTATTAATTAATGGAATTTTTATTGGTATAATCTATTTGTTCAGTTAATTACATAATTTATTCCATATGCACTACTCAGGGCATGAAAAACATCTGCCTTGATACCACAAGAAAGCAGCAATTATACAAAATGCAAGTTACTCTAAAGATGCGGTCTTGTTATAATTTACTGCTAATATTACTGGTTTTGAATACATTTTCTCATTTCTTTTGATCTGTTTGCATCCAAGCATAGAGACATAACTGGTTGTTAAAAGTCAGTCTATAATCACTCACTTATCTGCTGATGTCTGAATTTCTGTCATCAGCACACACAAAATGCTGGAGGAGCTCAGCAGGCCAGGCAGCATCTGTGGAAAAGAGTAAAAGAGCTGACGTTTCAGGCCGAGGCTCTTGGTCAGGATTTGAAGAAGAGACCCCTGTTGAAGGGTCTCGGCCTGAAACGTCAACTCTTTTCCACAGATGCTGCCTGGCCTGCTGAGTTCCTGTGTGTTGCTTGTATTTCCAGAATCTGCAGATTTTCTTGTCTTTCAGTCATTGAACTATTTACCAGAGAGATTCAATGCCTAGCAGACACAAGTCTCAAGCTCTTCTTTCCCTATCAGTCAGAAGGACTTGGCCACAGCAGTAATTTTTACACAATATTTTGTGTGCTCTCTGAGGATTATTGCACCCCCAAGCCATTTCAAGTGATAGGAATCAAAGTCTTGAACTTGACAATTCACCCCCCCAGCAACCATCACATTCCATTAGACTGAAACCAAACGATCTAGATGTATTCACTGATTCCGAGTCAGCTGTTGAGAAAGCTTCTTTTCTAGTCATACATTAAGTTTTGAAAGACTTTTGGTTTCATGTTAAAGCCGCACTTTCACTTAACGGTGCTGATATGGTTTGGAGGCATGGTCCTTTGAGATTAACACTTAGGATGCGTACCTGCTCTGGGGTGGTAGTAGCAGCCACAACAAGTGTTTCTGAATATTGCAAAGTGAATCTTCCCCCAGTTGCAATATCCGATCAAAATACCAAAACAGGAAGTTAGTTCAGCAAATTCTGACCGGGTGATGGGCTTGCGTATGTAGGTGGTAACAACATTGTGAATGAGGCAGCAGAAGAGAAGAAATTATACTTCTACAGTGACAACGAGTGAGTTACTGAGGTTCTAATGAAAACAACTGCTACTTTAGTGTACCTGGCAGTGCATTCCAGACACCTACCACTCTCGGTGTAAAAAGAAAACAACTTCTGACATTTTCCCTGACTTTCCTCTACTCACCTTCAATGAATGTCGTCTGGTATTAGCCTTTAGTACCCTGGGGAAAAGGTGCTGGCTGCCCAATCTATCTACTCCTCTCATAATATATATAATGAGGTGACCAGAAATGAACACAATACTCCAAGTCTGGTCTAACCAGAGATCTATTGAGCTGCAATGTTATCTCATGGACCTTGAACTCAGTCCCCCTACTAACTAAGGCCAGCACACCATATGCCTTCTTAACTGTCCTATCAACTTGCATGGTGATGCTGAAGCATCTAAGGAGACAAACCCCAAGATTCTTCTGTTCCTCCACACTGCTAAGAACTCTGTTACTAAGCTTGTACGTCACCTCAAGTTTAATCTGATTGATGGACTTCCAGTCAAAGACTATTGTGGCATCAGGGACAGGTAGAGCCTCAGCAGTCAGTGACACTTGGTGTTTTCCAATACTTGTGTGCCAAGTACAGTTCGATGTGGCTATACATAAAGCTGGCCAGTAAGATGAGAAAATTTTGGGAAGGTATTTCTCCCCTTTCTCTTGAGAGTTATACATTAAAGCCCGGCACATGCATTCTATCTTAAATCTCCAGATGAAATGAAGACTGGCTTGGGCAACTGCTATGTCAGAGGATCTAGATAAGGGCCACACCTGAATGGTCTACACCACCAAGAGAACCTCACACATGAGGGTAGATGCAAATCAATCTGCAGACAGGTCTCAAATCCACAGAGTCATCCACTTATGGAAATGCTTTGGTCTCTTTCTCCCACCACTTGAGGTTATCACCCACTTGTCCCTCCTGAGAGATCCAGAAAAGGACTCCAAACATGAAACGAACAAAAAGAGGAAAGCAGGCAGCCTTGATGACTCCTCATTCAATGGAGAAGCTTTCTACTCCCCATTAATTCAGTCAGCTGATGTCTGTGGGGAGCAGTTTGATCCAATCTCAGCTTCCCTCCCCACAGCTCTCGGGTGGACAGCACGTGCATGATAGTCTATCAAAATGCCTCCTCTTGGTCCAGACTGGCCAGGAAAGTGTCTTAGCCACGTAGCACATAGGGAACAGCATCCCAGGCTGCCAAAACTTTTCCAGCAAGGTACAGCTGGGGTTTGGTCCACGGTGGCCACGTGTCCCAGAGAAGACCTGACCCAATTGGCAGTGACATTGGACAGGATCTAGTAATCCAAATCCAACAGTGAGGTAGGCTTCCATTTCCTGATGTCCCCCCTCTGTTTGCCCTTCATCATGGGTTCTGACATGCCTCCATGCTGAAGCAGCTCAGTAGGACCCAGTTGGTAAGCTGTCACCTCTGGGAGTATTCCTCAGTTCAAGGGAATAACCTCATCAGCTCCTCCAGAGTCGAAGACTGGTCCAAGCCCTCCCGCTTGCTGACCCCAGAGAATGGAGAACGGGAAGATCCAGGAGACATGTGCTGTTTGTGATGTGGTTCTGTCATTCACAACACGTGGAAGGATCTGCAGATCCTCGGCACGTAAGACTATGAGGATGTTGCTGGCCGATTCTCCATAATTTCCTCTGTGAACAGAGCCCTAAAATGAAGAACTGGTCAGCACTCATTGCTGGAGGAAGTAGCATCAGCATGCTCCAATAATTGGAAGATGATCATGGGGGATTCAAGTCGGGGGTGAGGCTTGCAGGTGACAGGATAGTATCATGGTTAGAGACCCACTATTGTGATGCCAGTGACCTGGGTTCAATTCCACCACAGCCTGTAAATTTTCACCAATTTCCTCCCACATTCCAAAGACATATGGTTAGGGTTAAAGCTGATTTATACTTCTGCGTAAATGGATGCCGTAACCTATGCAAGTGGCCTACACACGTTGTGAACATTTATACTTGTGCGTTGGTGTGTCTGTGTCGTTCTGCAATTCAGGCACATCACGCATGTGCGCACACCTGCCCGTGCAAGGCTTTATGGTCACGGTAGTCTTTCTCGGGGTAAACAAGTTTAAAGCGAGCGTCTTTTTTTCGTAAAAGTGAAATGTGTCCTCCATAATTTCGGAGGTCTGTAAAGCTTTATGGAAAGCATTGCAGCCAGAGTTCCTTCCCTGCCCTTCAGTCGCCCAATGGGAAGCTATTGCAGCGTAGGAGGAAATGCGGTGCGACCAAGCAGACCAATCACAGTTGTTGCGGTCTGCATTGCCGTGACATTTTGGGAGAGGTGCGCGTCAGGCTACGGCGTAGGGATCTGTGTAGGCTCTGAATAGGGTTCGCGGCTACACCATACCTCCGGCGTCGATTTGACGCAGAAGTATAAATCAGACTTTAGTGATGATATATTGGCACTAGAAGCGTAACGAAACTTGTGAGCTGCCTAACGCAACCCTCACTGATTTGATTTGACACAAAACAAAGTATTTCACTGTGCTTTTCAATATTTCAGGGTACAGGTGAGAAACAGAGCTAATCGTTCTCTTTATCTCACAGGGTTCCACAAACACATCTGCCTCCTCGACAACAGCAAGAGCAGATCCTGCACACTTTTCCGAAGTTGACACAACCAACATTCCCTCTAGTTTTTAGCAGTCAGTGTGCGCAAAAGTCTTACGTTGTGCAAATTTTTTTTCCTGTGACAAAAGTATGTGCGCACTGAATGTACACATGGCACAGTTTATGTAGGTTTACAAAATATTTGACATAAAACTGCACAGAATAACAAAATAACATACATATTTAACTAAATATATACTAAATGTATATACAAATATATACATATTTAGCTAAAAGGTTATTATCAATAAGTATAATTATTAATTACTACATTGTTTTAGGCAACTAACCTTTTGTGCGCACATTAATTTCCTTTATGCGTTGATTGAAAAACGTGTGTGTGCGCGCACACGCGCACAGCTTAGAGGGAACATAGGACACAACTCCCTCAGGCACTCTCTTGCTTACTACCCCTTTTCTGCGAAATAGCTTTGGAAATCCAAGGCATTATTTTGTGAATGGAGTGCTATCAGGACCCTGTGGTTTGCTCCTCCTTTTAACGGATGTGACAGCTTAAGACTGAGTACTAAATTGCAGTATTTCTCATTCTTATTCCCAGGTCCCAGTACTGGTGTGAATGCAATTGAAGGAAATGGGAGTATGGACAGGATAAGTCACACCCATGAAAACGCTGTAAAGCTTCAACAGCCAGCTAGGTTAAAACCCACCCTCATCTCTGCACGTCACTTGCAAATGCTTTATTAAATGATTCTTAGCTGGTTATCACATCTATTAAAGCATAACAAATTTTACACACACATACACACACATATACATATATACAGTACATACAGGAAATGGCATGTTATGTCGAAGTTGTATTAGACATTGGTGAGGCCTAATGTGGGGTATTGTGTGCAGTTTTGGACACCTACCTACAGGAAAGATACAAATAAGGTTGAAAATTTACATAGTGTCGCCAGGACTGGAGTTATAAGGAAAGACTGAATAGAATAGGACTTTATTCCTTGGAACGTAGAAGACTGAGGGGAGATTTGACAGAGGTATACAAAATTATGAAGGGTATAAATAGGGTAAATGCAAGCAGGTGTTTTTCACTGAGGTTGGGTGGGGCTACAACTGTAGGTCATGAGCTGGGGGTGAAAGGTGAAAAACTTAAGGGGAACATGAGGGTAAATATCTTCACTCAGAGGGTCGTGAGACTGTGGAATGAGCTACCCGCACAAGTGGTGCATGCAAGCTTAATTTCAACAGTTAGGAGGAGTTTGGATAGGCACATTGATGATAGGGCTATGGAGGGCTATGTTTCCGTTGCAGATCAATGGGAGTAGGCAGTTTAAATGGATTGTCATGGACTAGAAGGGTCTGTTTCTTGTCTGTACTTTTCTATGACTCTATGTAAGTACTTTGAAATATTTTAAAGTATTTTGATAAACTCAATTAAAAGATGAATGAATGCTCACCTTAATCCCACACAGCCTGTCTCCTCCAGTGGAACAATGAAGGACAACATCCTGGGCAGCTCTAACCTGAATCCAGTGCTAAGAGTTGCTTTCCCAGTTCAGACTAGAAAAAAAACTTAGAGACGAACCTTTTTTGGTTATTTCCTTGCAATATTGCACACTTGTCTCCTGTCATGTTAACCAAAAAGCTAATTATTTACAATCACCTAAAATTTGCAGCAACAACACAGACAATTGGCAACTGTTGCTACTCAATGATCACGTGACTCCACTTATTATCATTTTACCCATTTCATGTAAACAGGAAAAATGGTCACACAGGAAAAACAAGTCAACTAGGAACACCCATAACAACTGTACCAACAAAACATGCCTAAATCTTACCATTTATTTACAAGTCATTATAACAAGCTTTCTTGAAATAAGTAAATCAACTGTGTGCGCTCTCATTTTGTGGGTACTCTGTCCTTACATAGTTAGCATACAACATGATATCATATTAAACAGTCAAGACTACCAAAGGATAAATTCTGTTCCCAAGTGATGCCTTCCTTGTTGTTGTGATCAGTTTTCCTATTTAATTGTGTTACTTGTTAACCTTAGTTGAGAGTATCAATTATTCAACTTTCCAGATCAAACGTAGTGCCAAACTGTAAGCTTAACGAACAAGTTATGCAAAATTTCAAAAGATGGGAATAAATAATTTATGGTTTAGGAATCTGGAAACGTTTAATAACTATATAGTATGTTCTAAATACAACAGTTAATTCAGTGTGGATTCACAACTTCAGTCTGCCTCAAGTTCAAGAAAAGTTTGCCCAGATCAGAAATAATTACAAATAAAAGTAAGTAAGGCTTCAAGTTTATCAATGGAGACATAAGGAGTTATTAACTGTTTTATAAAATCTTATTACAGTTAGTAATTTGATTGTCATACAGAATTAGTTCCCAAGGTTATGTTTATATCAGTGGGGAAGGAAGTCATCTAGAATTGTGATATTTTCTGAATTCCCTAAAATGCAGTGCGATCCTATCTAATCTTAGAAGTTTGTGTGAAATCACATGAATGAACTGTGGTATTTAGACAATCAATAATCCTTTGCCAACTATATCCTGTTACAATAGAAAAGTAAGAGAAATTTGGGGATAAATCAAAGTTATTGCATTAGCTTGTAAATGTTTTTATATTCTTTATTATAATACATTTCTTGTTAAATATGCCATAAATTTGTTACTTTCTCTAATGATTGTTCATAATTTTCCTACACGGTCCTACAATAGTGATCTCAAAATGTGCTCTAAAACAAAAGAAACAGACTAGTAGTGTTACTGGACAATAATGATATATGGTAGTGTAGCACCATGGTACTATAGATAGAACAGTATGGTATATAGCCCAACAGAACACAGTTAACTACAAAGGAGGTTTGTGGAAATTCAAAGAAAGGGGAAAGGTCTGGTTAGTCATCTCCAGAAGATGAAATCATACATTCCACTGCACGAGTTAAACCCAAGTTGCAATGTTTTTGGCTTTACTGTGGCCTTGCCAAGCCATGACATGTCTGCACAGATTTGCTGCTTTCTGTGGAGCCACTTTTTGAGTCGTAATTAAGCACCTGAAGGTTATGGGATATGGAAATCATGGAATCATCTCATTAGCCTACGCTGTTCTTTCTCTGCAAGTAATTAGGTGGGAAAACTTAATCATACAACAAAGTGCTTATTCACAAACTGAGAATGCAAGGGTATTATCAGGGTCAAAATGCATAAACCACAAAGTAAGTGCAGAGGTTATATTGTGACTACCAAGACACCTTGACCCATTGCAACCAATGCGTGAAATCTGTGTTGCCAGCTCATTATAATGAATTTAGCAGCAAGGCTATTACTCACCTTTTTTCCACATTGGGGTTCAGCCCTAGTTGTGGTAAACACCACATCCAGTAAGACAGCAAGGATTAAAACCAACCCCATACTTCTTGCAAGAGAGATGCTTGCAACTGCAAATTCCACAGGAGCTTCCAGGCAAAGATTTTTGCACACGGCAATCTGCAAGCATCCTGATTGTCAGATCATAGCCTGGACAACCTGTCTTTTGAGGTGAAGTGAAGAAGCAAGGAATGAGGAAAAGAAGAAGAAAAAAGAAAGAAAGGAGGGACAGAGAGAAGGAGAAAGGAAGGAACAAAAATGGGCTCTCTTCTCATCTGGTTTCGGGAGGTTTTTAAGTGGGAAGAGGCTGTTTTAAGTTTGACATGAGTAACGTGGTTTAAGACATGGATGCAGAGGTCACGAACATGATCAAATGAAAACATCATCAGGATCCATCTAGCATGCCAACATAACTACTGAATTTCTGCCAACCAGGTTACTGAACCATCATTTGAATCCCAAACCAGGGAATGACCATTTCCAAAGTTAGAGAGCTATTCCTCTTCAATTTACCATTCTCATCACCACCATCAACAGCCCTGGGTCACCATCAGCTAAAACTTTAACAGGCCTAAACAGGCTGGCTGAGCTGTGTTGATAGAAACACGGTACCTTTAAAGATGAGAAGTGACCTTCCACTCAACTTCATCATGACTCGTCAGAGCCTTGCCACTATTTTCAAGGCATAAATCTGTAGAGCAATCTAATACTCTCCATTTATCTAGATGAGAAGACGTCCAATATCTATCAAGTAGCTCCGCTTCATAAACTAGTAAATAATGTGCTTGTTAGAATACACAGCTTTAAACATTCACTCAGTCCAACACTGGCACTCAAAGGCTGCAGTGTTGACCACTCACAAAATGCATTGCAACAACTGAACTCCTTAATTTCTGCAACAAGGTAGACCTATGACATCACTTAGAAATGTCACCACCTACAACTTCACACTCAAGACACATAGCATGCTGACTTGGAAAGTATTGCCAACTCCTCATCATTGACAGAGCAAAACCCTGGGGCTCCTTACCCAACAGTGCGAAAACCACACCAACTAGGTTGGCTCAAGAAGGCAACATCCAAGAATAACAAAAAATGAATTTACGTTATGAATAGCCACAGGGGCAATTATAACATCTAAAAGTCTGCTTAAGGAAAAGTTGTGCCATAAATTTCAGACTCATTATTAAACCAAGACCAGATTAATGTATTGGCAATGTACTACTCCAAAGCTAGCCAAGAAAATACATTAAAGACCACAACACTTTAAGTATGTTGGTGCAAATCATGCTCCCTCTGATTCCACCCATCTGTGACTCTTCCAAGAAGTTGTAACTAGTTTTGGTGCTCAGAATCAAATGTAATCAGAAAGTGTAATTTTGTAAAAGTCATATTTTCATATTTCTAGAGCTGGGTTAACCATCAATAACTGATCATCCATTAAACTATTCCTCTTTACAGTAAAACACTTTCACCTGCATGAATCAAACCATGCTACGTGCCATTCTTAAATGTTGAAAGAAATATTTTTGAAACCTTCTGTAGCATTGAATAAACATCCTGTTGATGGGTCTCAACCTGAAACACTGACTGTCCATTTCCCTCCACTGACGCAGTCTGACCCATTGAGAACTTTGCTCCATATTCCAGCATCTGCAATCTCTTGCATCTCCATTCTGTAACACTGCCTGATTACATTCGTTGGTGAAATTATCTGATGATTTATATTGACTTAAAAGTTAAAAACCACTTCTCAAAAGTACAGGTAATGGAATTTGAAATGTCAATGCCAGCCAAAAGGTATTATATTCTAACATCTTCTCATAGAATTGGCAACCCACTTAGATGGTTATAATAAATATTTTATGCTGCATTGGTGCAGCAGAAGGACATTTCTCTCAATTCTTGCTTCCGCCATTATCGTATGATTCCTGCCTTTGAGAGCATTTGTAAAGCTGTTGGGGATTTGCTCATTAACAGTTGATATTGGGCATGTCTGTTGCAGACTTTGTGGACAGACTCCATTGCACCACTGGCCTTACATC
Organism: Mobula hypostoma; assembly: GCF_963921235.1. Taxonomy (NCBI): domain Eukaryota; kingdom Metazoa; phylum Chordata; class Chondrichthyes; order Myliobatiformes; family Myliobatidae; genus Mobula; species Mobula hypostoma. Next base: position 93,072,519 of record NC_086099.1, on the reverse strand, counting down.
AATCGTTATGAGGAATATCGGTGGAAGATCACAATTGTCACTCCCTCCCAGAAAAAAAACACCCAAGGCTTTGAATTACTGTAGACCTCAATATATCAGGCACAATTAGTGATGAATAGAAAAGCAGTTGCTGGACAAACTGAGCAGGCCGAGCAGCATCTGTGCGGTGGGGGAGGAAGGAACTGTTGATATTTCAGGTTGAAATCTTGCATCAGTTCTGCTACTCCAGATTACATGGACTGTTCGTTTCTCACCACAGATGCTGCCTGACTTATTGAGTTCCTCTAGAGATTCAGAAATTTATGTCAAAAGAATAGCTCTCCCCATAACAGCCCAATAATAAGCAACAGAGATCTCCGCTTAGTTTTTAATGATTTTTAGGATGTGAACAACATTACCATGTTGATCCAGAGGATACTAGGAGCCAAGCACACTGTCTGGAACTAGTGTGATATAAAGATGAGACGTGGTAAAAATGGCAGAGTACGACCTAAGAAAAACATTAATCAACCACTTTGGATTTTATCGTGTCAGCTCTGAGTGTGTGTTGGAATACTCGAAACGTGTTTCTGATCAAGTCGAATGAGCTGGCCGCTAGGGAGCAGAGTATTGCATTGCGCACAGGAGGAGGCAGAGGGAGAGGGAACGAGGGCACAGCTGACCATAGTTGCCACTCGCTATGTGCACACCGATTGCACCTTTCCTCTGGTAGCTCACTGACCCAGATCCTTGGGAGAAGCCCATCAGTGCAAATGTGAAGGTACCAGCATATGATTCGTTTCAATGATTCATTAATCACACCTTGTTTCTCCTAACTCCAAATCTATTTTTCTCATATTTTGTATGCTAACAACTGCACCATAGAGTGTAAAATCACAGGTTCAACTTAAATTCCATCTTTGGTCAACAGGAATGCAGTAGGTTAATGTGTTCATCCAGGTACCTTTCAAATGTTCAAGGGCTTCTCTCCCTTTCAAGCTGTGAACTCCAGCTCCTGCTGCTCAAAAATTGAACTAGTTTTTCTGAGTCTCCTTAATTTCTTCTATCAACTAACTTCAAGCAATGCTCACTGATTGCTGACTTCTCCACTGAAGGAAAGAGTTCTTTATTGGAGACACGCAGATGCTGGAACGTGGAGCAGCAAGCAATCTGCTGCAGCAACTCAACTGGTTGACAACTATCTATGGGGTGGGGGGGAGAAAGGAATTGCTGCAGTATTCTTTTCCTCCTAAAGATGCTGCTTGACCTGTGGAGTTCTTGGGCAGATTACTTGTGGCATTAGTTCTTTACAGTTTGTTTTGTCTGGATCTCGCATAGTTTTACACTCTCATTCTCCTTTGTCTAGACCAGATTTGTTATCTCTGGAGCAATCTTTCTTCCTAACTGTATCTCTACAGTCCTAGTTATATCTTTGTAAACCTGGACTGTGACTTTCTAGTGCCTGCACATGTCACCTGTGGGGTGATGAACAGAACTATACAGATTACTTTAAGTAGTGTCTTGTATAATCATTGCAAGCTTGATCAACAAAAGGCACACCTTCTGTGCCTTCTTAACATTATAGCCAACTTGATTTGGGGGATTTGTGCATGTACTTCAAGGATCTTCCTTTACATTAGTTAAAATCCTTTCATTTAGCACATGATCCCTTATCTAGTTTGCTCTCCCCAAATACAGTACTTGTTCTCCTCCATTTGCAACTTCTGTGCTCATTTATCCAGTCCATTAATTCCTAAACTTCTAACCTTTCTTCCCCCTCTGTCACCCACGTGGCACTGTCATCTCCTCAAACCATTCACTCATGATAGTCAGATCTGACCTTCCTCTGAAAACTCCAAGATGATTATCCTTGATTAAGCTGCACATCTTAAGAAGCTTGTTTCATTCCCATCCCTCTAAAAGTTTTGCCAACCGCTTGCTCACAGACTGGCTCGGCTCATTTAATCCAGAACTATTAGTGTGGAACTCTTAGCACACAGCCCCATGACTACCTGTGATTCAATAACTATTATTGTGTGTTCTGTATATACATCTCTTCCTTCCTGGGAGCTTAGATGTCCAATTTATATAGATAGGTTGATGACCAAAAACTACTGTATATTAGTATAATTCTAAAAGAAAGAGGATGTCTTAATCATATCACTGGAAGCCAAATACAGTGCTAATCAGATAAAACAGTATATTTTCCCAGATAAAGTACATATAGTTACACCTGTTCAGCCATGCAGCAAATCAGAACATCAGCAACCCTCATGTTGCATCCAACAGTTGCGATGCTCCGGCAAGTGAACACTCACAAATACCAATGAATGAATGAATGCTGTTAACTGGATGTAAATTCCTAACCTGGTAAATCAACTGGTTTTGTTAAGCAACATGGTAAAGAAGTAAACAGATGAAGACTGGATTCTGCAATTGAGGGATCAAGTGGAAATTTGACTTCTGATTTACTAAACACACATTCAAAATTAACCAAGACTTTTTATGCAGTGACAATGATTCAGCGATTCATTACAATCTTGTTGTCAGCATAACAATCATTTAATCCACAGAATTGATAAATGGACAGAGCAGTGTTCTTGTAGTATAATTAACAAGTCTCTCTGTTGTTTTCATTAAAATATGAGTTGAAAACATCCTTCATTTACACATTAAAATATATTATCTGAACAATCCAATGTGTAAGCTAAGAACGGCATAAAGTTCTTTAGGCACAGTTCTACACAGTATCAAACAATGCACTGATTCAATGCTGCTCATAGGGTTTCATTGATTTTAAACTTTAAAACCTTGATGAACAGGATTTATAACAGACATAAATGAGCGCAATGCATTTCATCCATATCAGGAAAGTACGTGCATCAAAGTTTCAAGTGAATATATAATGTTTATTTTAATTGGCAACACGGTCTTAATAAGCATCTACCTTGCAGACCCCATGCAGTCCTGATTGCAGAGAAACACATCAATCACCAGGCTCCAACAGACAAGTCATTACTGTAGGCAATTTCTAAAGATGGTTCTAAACCATTTTGCAAAGAGCCCCTCATAACTGATGGCTAGCAAAACAGAACTAGCATTAATTCTGTGGGTAATTACAGGCTATTCAGCAAAAATGATTTATTTTAAATTTCCTGTACAGTCATTACTACAAAATTACCTAATTCTGGCTGCAGAAATATGATAGCCTCCTTAATGCCCGTTCCTAATTTGTTTGTATCTGGTAGCAAAGTGATGTCAATATCAACATTTAACGTTTCAGCTGAGTAGAAGACTATTTATTCATAAAATCTTCATGCAATCTAGCACAAAGTAGATTGGTCAATATTTCTGCTTTTTTCACTTTATCAGCTGTGAATACCAGTGTTATATTATGTCATTGTGAAACAGAGGAATAGAAATATACTCTCCATTCAGGACCCTGGTCAGACCCAACTTGGAGTACTGTGCTCAGTTCTGGTCACCTCACTACAGGAAGGACGTCGAAATGATAGAAAAGGTGCAGAGGAGATTTACAAGGATGTTGCCTGGATTGGGGAGCATGCTTTGTGAGAATAGGTTGAGTGAACTTGGCCTTTTCTCCTTGGAGTGATGGAGGATGAGAGGGGACCTGATCAAGGTGTATAAGATGATGAGGGCACTGTTTGTGTGGATAGTCAGAGGCTTTTTCCCAGGGCTGAAATGGCTAGCACGAGAGGGCACAGTTTTAAGGTGCTTAGAAGCAGGTACAGAAGAGACGTCAAGGTTAAGTTTTTTATGCAGAAAGTGGTGAGTGCGTGGAATGGGCTGCCAGCGGCAGTGGTGGAGGCGGATACGATAGGGTCTTTCAAGAGACTCTTGGATAGGTACATGGAGCTTGGGAAAATAGAGGGCTATTGGTAACCCGAGGTAATTTCTAAAGTAAGTACATGTTTGGCACAGCATTGTCGGCCGAAGGGCCTGTATTGCACTGTAGGTTTTCTATGTTTCATAGACTGATGCCAACAGTCAGTAACTTAAAACAAGTTTGATAATCCTTGTTTTTTATCCCTTACTGTTATTACTTTCCCTTTCCCTATATACATTAATATAACTGTGTAGACAATTGTTATATCAACTTTCCAAATATCTGTCTGTGAAGCATGATTTAAATTTTACTTCCTGCTCACTTATCACTAAAAACAAGTGAGCTGCTCTGCAGAACCATGCTGATAATCTGACATTGCTTGATGTATGAACAAGGTAGACCTTGAGTGAAGTGTAAACAATAAAATCTTGCATTTGATTGGACACAACTTGATCTGAAATGAAATTTTCCTCTGTAAGTTGAGAGCCTGTAGTAAGTAAAAGTAATCATTTGGAAAAAAATTGTCTTCCACTGCTGCGGTCAAGTGGTCGGCTTTTTACTAAAGGCACCTGACTTGTAGCATAGAAGGACAATGAATATACCACAAATATATGATAGGAAAGGTAATTTTGCTCTTCTTCAGTGGCTTGACAAAACAAATATAATTAAATGAAACTAAAGGTATGATCTATGAAAAACAATACAGATACTAAGAAGGTTTTTAAAATGATGAGGGGCATAGTTAAGATGTATTGCCACTGGTTTTTCCCCAGGGTAGGTGAGTATAAAGTTAGAGGACAAAGGTTTAAAGTGAGAAGAGAAAGATTTAAAGGGGGCACGGGGGGGGGGCTAATATTCACACAGAGGGAGGTGAGTATAAGCATTGAGCTGCCAGAGTTAGTGCTGGAGGCAGGCACAATTTGTTTGTTCGTTGTTTATGTGTCGGGTCGCATGACATGGGCGATTGTGGTCCTTCCATGACGACAGATGATTTTGGCAAACTTTTCTACAGAACTGGTTTGCCATTGACTTCTTCTGGGCAGTGCCTTTACAAGACGGGTGACCCCAGCCATTATCAATACTCTTCAGAGGCTGTCGGCCTGGTGTCAGCGGTCGCACTACCAGGACTTGTGATCTGCTCCAGCTGCTCGAACGGCCGTCCACCACGTGACCCTGATCGGGTGGTAGGGCTAAGCAGGTGCTACACCTTGCCCAAGGGTGACCTGCAGGCTAGCGGAGTAAAGGAGCGTGTTACACCTCCTTTTGTAGAGACGTATCTCCACCCCACCACTCCAGGTACAATTACAGCATTTTTTAAAAAATTGGACTGGTACATGTATAAGAACGGCTATGGACCAGACAGAAGTAAATAGGACTAACTCCTGGGGAGCCTTGGTCATGATGGATGAGTTAAGCTGAAAGCCCTGTTTCTATGCTATATAACTCTACATATCTAAATGTATACCATAGTACCTGGGAAACATAAAAGGGATTGATAAAAACTTTAAAATACTGGATTGAATCACTGAGATCAGAGGAATATGAACTGCACATTGTGTCCATGACTGAAAGCAAAAGTGTTTTTACATGTTCAGATCTGGCCAGAATATTCCTTAAGTTTGCCCCATAATCACAGCAAGCAATGTGGCAGGCACGATTCTGATGCCCTATTCCAATAATGTACAAAAGTCCCTTGGGGCACCATTATGTTCTTTCTGAATATATCTGACGAGCTACAAATCACTTGTTGACCTAATCATACCCTTCTGTATTCTGAGCATAAATCATTTATTTAACTTCTTTTTTACCCTGGGGAGGTTTCAGAATAGCTTTTTTTTACAGTAATAGGCAGAAATGACATAGTGAAGGAACAGAAAAGATGACGGCTTGTTTAGGCAGGATTATACGCAAATATGTTTCAGAGGTGAAAAAAAAGAAGGCATTCTCCGCAACATAACAAGACAAAACTACAAGTTAAAAAGTATTTCAAATCAAACATAAAAAATGCAGAAAATTAACATAATAATTACAAGCAGTCTAAGATACCTTTTCATAAAAATTGACAGAATTCTTGATCCCGTTTTCCAGTAGCCTCACAATATTCACTAAAGCTATCATCTATTAATTGTTAGTAATTCTTTTTCAAAAGAACATAATTATAAAGTATTGGAGCAGTACAGCACAGAAATGGGTCCTTTGCCCCATCTAGTCTGTGTCATTCTGTTAATCTGCCTAGTACCATCCCCATCTAGACCATAGCCCTTCATAACTCGGTAATCCATGGACTTATCCAAACTTCTCTTAAATGTTTAAACCAATCCTGCATCCATTACTTCTGCTGGCAGCTTGTTTCACACCCACCGCCCTCTGAGTGAACAAGATCTCCCTCAGTTCCCTTTTAAATATTTCACCTTTCACTCCTAACCTACAACCTCTGCTTCTAGTTTTACCCAACCTCAGTGGAAAAAGCGAGCTTGTGCTTACGCTATCTATGCCTCTCATAATTTTGTATACCACAATCAAATCTCCACTCATTCTCCTGTGTTGCAGGAAAGAAAGTCATATTCCATTCAACCGTTCCCTATAATTCAATTCCTCAAGGGTCAGCAACACCCTTGTAAACTTTCCCTGCACTCTTTCAATCCTCTATTGTTATCGCTCCTGTAGATAGGTGACCAGAACTGCTTGCAACACTCCATTTTTGGCTGTGCCAATGTCATAAAAAATCTTCCACATAACATCCCAACTCCTGCGCTCAGTACTCTGACTTCTGAATGCCAAATTGCCAAAAGCTCTCTTTATGACCCTGTCTTCCTGTAAAAGCACTTTCAAGGAATCTATATTCCCAGATCCCTCTGTTCCACCATGCTCCTCAGTGCCCTGCCATTCTCTGTGTACGTCCTACCCTGGTTTGTGCAACACTTCACACTTGTCTGCATTAAATTCCGTCTGTCGTGTTTCAGCTCATTTTCCCAGCTGGTCCAGATGCCACTGCAAGCTTTGATGACCTTCCTCACTGTCCTCTTTGTCTCCAGTCTTGGTGTCATCTACAAATTTCCCACATTATTATCCAAAATTATTAATATTCAGTAGATGACAAACAGCAACGGACCCAGCTCTGAACCCCACAGCACACCACTAGTCACAGGTCTCCAGTCAGAGAGGCAACCATCTACTACCACTCTCTGGCTTCTCCCACGAAGCCAATGCTGAATCCAATTTACTACTTCATCCTGAATGTCCCACACACAAATTTTCAGTAATAATTCAGTTAAGAGGAAGTTCCCCATTTTTCTGCAGCTGACAGGGGATCTCAGTGGGAACTGTTGATACAAATGTGGATTTCAAACAACCACTAGTCTGAAGCTCTTCTGCAGCTGGATTTCCAACATGCACAGTCAATAGCTTGACTCTTCGTGAAGACAAACAGTTTTACACCAGTATTAGTGATAATCTCTTTTTAAAGTTTCAGTCTGCACTAGTAGTCATGCCTTCCCCATAGCAAAACTTGTGCATTTCACAGCAGTGTGCTCAGACAAGGAAAGATCAAGAGAGAGACGATGGAGTGGAGTAGATCAATGCTTAGGGTCTAGACAGCTGACAGCCAAAAGTGGGGCAAAGGAGCTGGAGGATGTGAAAGAGGTGATAGAGAACACTTCATGGAAGATAGAGGCCTGGAAAGGAGAAAGATATGCAGATGATCCAGGACCATTCATAAATTTGATCCTGAGGAGGTGAATTTTAAAATGCAGAGTAGAGACTAATGTAAAACACAGTGATGGGTGACTGGTGCAGGCAACTAAACCTTGGGTGTATAAATTTATGGGTGACTGGTGATACATTAAAATAGTTCATTCTGGAGATAAGACACATGAACCAGAATTCCAACAGCAGGCAGTGGCCATTTGCTAAAATTAGGGTGATATACTGAAGGTGGAAGTCCGTGATCAGAATGTGGAGTTGGAGACTTATTTCGAGACCAAATTGCAAATGATATGAACTGTTTAATTTCACATTTGTCAATAAGCAGAATAGAAGATGGTCAATGGAAATGAAGATGAAGGAAGAAAGCTTGTGACCAGCTTGGTCCTTCCTTGTCTTACTTGAACAAAATGGAGCTCATCCACAACGAAATGTCAGGTGATGGAGGGTATGAGGGAGGTGGTGGAGGAGTAGAGCTGCATGTTGCCAGCAAATCTGAAGGAACAAGTAAAGGTTAGCAAGGGAGAGTTTGGGGATGAAAGACAAGCCATTGCAGTCTGGTTCTAAGTGGATGGATGAGAGTGGAGCCAGATTAAGGCATTCCCACTCAACTGGACAGGAGCAGAAAAGGGTGGGTGGTTAAGAGATGGCATGTTCTGCTACTTCAAAGAGCCAAAAGCCTTACATTAGTGACTCCTGAGCTTGAGATTTGTTACATCAGTGATAAGAAAATTATTGGAGAAGATTCTCAGGAAATGATATAAGCACCTTTGGAAAATCATAATTGGAATGTTTCAAATGGCTTTGTACAAGGTAAGTCCCGTCTCACAAATTTAACAGAGCTTTTTCAGGAAGTGTCAATGATGATTGGCAAGAGTTGAGCTACAGTATGAGTGCTGTGTATATGGACACTGAACATTTTTCAAGATCTCTGTTGGCACAGTGAACTGGATCCAAAATTGGCTAGGTCATTGAAAGCAGGGGACAGTGGTAGAGGGCTGTGCTTCTGACTGGAGATATGTGACCAGTGGCTTTCTGCAAGGCTCAGGGCTGGGGACATTGTGTTCGTAACATATACTTATGATTTGGATGAAAGTATAGCTGGTCTAATTAGCAAGTTTGAAGGTGATACAAAAATTGGTAGAGGGCTGGATCATGAGGAAGGTTGTCATATGATACAGCAGGATAGGGATCAGTTGGAAATATGGATGGAGAAATGGCGGATGGAGCTTCACCCTGACAAGTGTAGATAACGCATTTTGAAAGGTTACATGCAAGAGGAAAGTGTACAGTATGTAGCAGGACCCTAAGGATGTTGCAGTACAAGTTTGTGGCTCATGGAAGTGGCAACACAAATGGGGACACGATAAAGATGGCATACAGGATACTTGCCTTGATTACGCTGAGTATAAAAGTTGTAAGTCATGCAGCAGCTGAATATAACATTGCTTGGGCCACATTTAGAGTGTTATATGCAGCTCTGGTCGCCCATCTACAGAGAGGATGTGGAGGCTTTGCAGGAATTTGTAGAAGGCACACTGGGTGTTGCCTGGATTAGGGAGTATTAGCTAAAAGGAGATATTGGACAAAATTGGATTGTTTTCTTTGGAGTATTGAAGGGGAAACCTGGTCGAAGTATACAAAATTATTAGAGGATCAGAGAGGGTAGTTCTTTTTCTCAGGGTGGAAATATCAAATACTAGAGACGTAGATGTAAAGTGAGAGGGAAAAGCTTAAAGCAGATTTATGAAGCAAGGTTTTTATATACAGTTGGTGGATGGTGGTGTAAATGCGCAAAAGTCACTGGACGTGGTAACCACACCCCCACAGTATTGTAACAAAGGTCACTAACAATACAGGACTGATCAGAGAAAAATATATACAAAAAGAGGAGGGAGAAAAATACTTCTGCCATTCATAGGAATGACCATATGTATGAATGGTGAACTTTGAATTTAATATTATGGAAGGGTATTAGATATTAAAAAGATATTAGATTTTTTTACAGTAAATTTCTTTCCACTTGCTTTGACAAGAGCACTGATGTTGCATCAAGAGCTAGGCTAGCCATTAATGCTGGATTTTATAGGGGCAATGAAATATGCAAAGTACTGGTTAACTTAGTAACATTACTTGAACACACCACAGGGGTTGAAATGTGTAAAATAAAATGTTTGGTCAACAAGTGAACACTTCAATAGTAATTTCTGTGACAACTGATGTTGTTACATCAGCACGATCAGCAAGAGGTAGATTTTTTAAAATCTGTTTGCTAAATATGTCGCCCATCTAATGATAGGTTCCATTGTGTACTGCACAAGAAGGCTTTGTTTGAAAAAGCTGGCCTAAAGTAACTTGAAGGAGTGATGAAAATTGTAACTGAGGCAATTAGATTTATTTTTGGACATGCTTTGAAAAAAAGACAATTTCAAAATTTACTGAGTGAGATGAATTTGCTGTATTCAGAACGACTTATGTACAACAATGTTCAGTGGCTTAGGAGAGGTTCTGTCCTTAAATGATTTGTTGAATGTTTGGATGAAATTCATCTGTTTTTGATGAATGAATATTTTTCTTGCTAAGAATTATATGACATTTGGATTTGTAGGTTGTTGCGTTTAAGCAGATTTCTTCTCACATTTAAATGACCTGAACACAAAATTACAGGGATCTGGCAAAGCACTTGATGTTATGTTGTATACTTTAAAGACCTTGAAATCAAATTGGAAGTATTTAAATATGATGCTGAAAATGGAACTTTCAAATATTTCCCAAACCTAAAAAAAGCACATGATGGATATTGAAATTCCTGAAAAGACTGATAATTAGACCTTTGTAATGCAAGTTTTGAACATCATTGGTTAAACGACTAGACAATTTTCCTTACGATTCACTAAGTTCAGTTAATTTAAATAAAATGCAAGAGTCACCAAGTATGCAGGCAGCGTAGCATTAGACAACCTAAGCTTGGAAATGTTGCAGTGAACTGATTTGGATAATTTTGGAATGCAGTTGACAATTTACAAAGCAGCTCAATTTGGAGGCAAAAGTTTGTCAATTTAAGAGCTGAATTAGAAAAAAAACGAAATAGATCTGTTAGTGACTGGATGAAAGCATAAAAATCCAAACAATAATGCTCTGAATCTCTAGAATTCTATTGCTGAAGCTTTCAACTGTCTGAGTACCTTGCAATAGCAATATTAATAGTATTTTCATTGACATCTTCATGTGAGTCATTTTGTTCAGTGATGAACTTGGCCAAATCCAATTGCAACAGTAGATTTACTGATGAGACTAATGCTTCCTGCTTGCTCTCAAAACAACCAAATACAAGCCGGATATAAAATATTTGTCAGTGTTAGTGTAGCAACAAAAGACCTTATACTGAATATTCGTGATATCTCAAGAGCTGCATTATTACATGGACTGATTTCTGGACAATTATTTTTGGTTTCTTTGTTATTAGTATAATTATTGAGATAATTTTCTTGCTATACCTTGTCTCAGATCGCAATGTTCATTTAGGATGTGGGAAGGACCAATTTTAATGTAAGTGGTTGGAGGCTGGCTTGCCTAGTTTAGAGATAATGCAACTGAGCTCTCATTATCAGTCTGACCTGTTTGTTTATTCCATCGACGTCCTGTTTGATTTTGGATAGTGTTGGTATTACATATAGGAAGATCAGCCTGATCAAGAGGTGGCATTCTGCCAATAGTAGAATGAGGATGAACCTCATCCCAGGTATCTCTAATCAAGTTCTTATTGAACAGAGCTAACAACTGGGAGTCAGGCAATCTAAGAGCATGTTTAAGCTACACCTTACCATTTGCTATTTTGTAAAAAAACACAAAACAATCAGAATCACACCCACTATTAAATTTTTCAAGTACATGTTTGGGCTCACTTTTCACTGCAATCTTTGCTTCCCAAAATAAACACCCTTTATCCTTTTGGAGGTGCTCCAGACTTTCAGAGTCAGCGCTTTGAAACCATCCGAGAAACAAAGAGAAGCCAACATTTTTCACTTTCACAAGGCATTCTGCACCTGATCCTAGTTAATGGTTAGAGGGGAACATCCAAATGATAAACAGAATGAGCTGCAGGAAGCTCAAACAGATAGACTCCGAAGCCCATATAGGAATCATGAAAAACTTAGATGTTCTCAATGTTATTTTCAATGGGCTTTACTGTTCATTATTGGATGCCTTGCTACTTATTGTATTAATTAATGGAATTTTTATTGGTATAATCTATTTGTTCAGTTAATTACATAATTTATTCCATATGCACTACTCAGGGCATGAAAAACATCTGCCTTGATACCACAAGAAAGCAGCAATTATACAAAATGCAAGTTACTCTAAAGATGCGGTCTTGTTATAATTTACTGCTAATATTACTGGTTTTGAATACATTTTCTCATTTCTTTTGATCTGTTTGCATCCAAGCATAGAGACATAACTGGTTGTTAAAAGTCAGTCTATAATCACTCACTTATCTGCTGATGTCTGAATTTCTGTCATCAGCACACACAAAATGCTGGAGGAGCTCAGCAGGCCAGGCAGCATCTGTGGAAAAGAGTAAAAGAGCTGACGTTTCAGGCCGAGGCTCTTGGTCAGGATTTGAAGAAGAGACCCCTGTTGAAGGGTCTCGGCCTGAAACGTCAACTCTTTTCCACAGATGCTGCCTGGCCTGCTGAGTTCCTGTGTGTTGCTTGTATTTCCAGAATCTGCAGATTTTCTTGTCTTTCAGTCATTGAACTATTTACCAGAGAGATTCAATGCCTAGCAGACACAAGTCTCAAGCTCTTCTTTCCCTATCAGTCAGAAGGACTTGGCCACAGCAGTAATTTTTACACAATATTTTGTGTGCTCTCTGAGGATTATTGCACCCCCAAGCCATTTCAAGTGATAGGAATCAAAGTCTTGAACTTGACAATTCACCCCCCCAGCAACCATCACATTCCATTAGACTGAAACCAAACGATCTAGATGTATTCACTGATTCCGAGTCAGCTGTTGAGAAAGCTTCTTTTCTAGTCATACATTAAGTTTTGAAAGACTTTTGGTTTCATGTTAAAGCCGCACTTTCACTTAACGGTGCTGATATGGTTTGGAGGCATGGTCCTTTGAGATTAACACTTAGGATGCGTACCTGCTCTGGGGTGGTAGTAGCAGCCACAACAAGTGTTTCTGAATATTGCAAAGTGAATCTTCCCCCAGTTGCAATATCCGATCAAAATACCAAAACAGGAAGTTAGTTCAGCAAATTCTGACCGGGTGATGGGCTTGCGTATGTAGGTGGTAACAACATTGTGAATGAGGCAGCAGAAGAGAAGAAATTATACTTCTACAGTGACAACGAGTGAGTTACTGAGGTTCTAATGAAAACAACTGCTACTTTAGTGTACCTGGCAGTGCATTCCAGACACCTACCACTCTCGGTGTAAAAAGAAAACAACTTCTGACATTTTCCCTGACTTTCCTCTACTCACCTTCAATGAATGTCGTCTGGTATTAGCCTTTAGTACCCTGGGGAAAAGGTGCTGGCTGCCCAATCTATCTACTCCTCTCATAATATATATAATGAGGTGACCAGAAATGAACACAATACTCCAAGTCTGGTCTAACCAGAGATCTATTGAGCTGCAATGTTATCTCATGGACCTTGAACTCAGTCCCCCTACTAACTAAGGCCAGCACACCATATGCCTTCTTAACTGTCCTATCAACTTGCATGGTGATGCTGAAGCATCTAAGGAGACAAACCCCAAGATTCTTCTGTTCCTCCACACTGCTAAGAACTCTGTTACTAAGCTTGTACGTCACCTCAAGTTTAATCTGATTGATGGACTTCCAGTCAAAGACTATTGTGGCATCAGGGACAGGTAGAGCCTCAGCAGTCAGTGACACTTGGTGTTTTCCAATACTTGTGTGCCAAGTACAGTTCGATGTGGCTATACATAAAGCTGGCCAGTAAGATGAGAAAATTTTGGGAAGGTATTTCTCCCCTTTCTCTTGAGAGTTATACATTAAAGCCCGGCACATGCATTCTATCTTAAATCTCCAGATGAAATGAAGACTGGCTTGGGCAACTGCTATGTCAGAGGATCTAGATAAGGGCCACACCTGAATGGTCTACACCACCAAGAGAACCTCACACATGAGGGTAGATGCAAATCAATCTGCAGACAGGTCTCAAATCCACAGAGTCATCCACTTATGGAAATGCTTTGGTCTCTTTCTCCCACCACTTGAGGTTATCACCCACTTGTCCCTCCTGAGAGATCCAGAAAAGGACTCCAAACATGAAACGAACAAAAAGAGGAAAGCAGGCAGCCTTGATGACTCCTCATTCAATGGAGAAGCTTTCTACTCCCCATTAATTCAGTCAGCTGATGTCTGTGGGGAGCAGTTTGATCCAATCTCAGCTTCCCTCCCCACAGCTCTCGGGTGGACAGCACGTGCATGATAGTCTATCAAAATGCCTCCTCTTGGTCCAGACTGGCCAGGAAAGTGTCTTAGCCACGTAGCACATAGGGAACAGCATCCCAGGCTGCCAAAACTTTTCCAGCAAGGTACAGCTGGGGTTTGGTCCACGGTGGCCACGTGTCCCAGAGAAGACCTGACCCAATTGGCAGTGACATTGGACAGGATCTAGTAATCCAAATCCAACAGTGAGGTAGGCTTCCATTTCCTGATGTCCCCCCTCTGTTTGCCCTTCATCATGGGTTCTGACATGCCTCCATGCTGAAGCAGCTCAGTAGGACCCAGTTGGTAAGCTGTCACCTCTGGGAGTATTCCTCAGTTCAAGGGAATAACCTCATCAGCTCCTCCAGAGTCGAAGACTGGTCCAAGCCCTCCCGCTTGCTGACCCCAGAGAATGGAGAACGGGAAGATCCAGGAGACATGTGCTGTTTGTGATGTGGTTCTGTCATTCACAACACGTGGAAGGATCTGCAGATCCTCGGCACGTAAGACTATGAGGATGTTGCTGGCCGATTCTCCATAATTTCCTCTGTGAACAGAGCCCTAAAATGAAGAACTGGTCAGCACTCATTGCTGGAGGAAGTAGCATCAGCATGCTCCAATAATTGGAAGATGATCATGGGGGATTCAAGTCGGGGGTGAGGCTTGCAGGTGACAGGATAGTATCATGGTTAGAGACCCACTATTGTGATGCCAGTGACCTGGGTTCAATTCCACCACAGCCTGTAAATTTTCACCAATTTCCTCCCACATTCCAAAGACATATGGTTAGGGTTAAAGCTGATTTATACTTCTGCGTAAATGGATGCCGTAACCTATGCAAGTGGCCTACACACGTTGTGAACATTTATACTTGTGCGTTGGTGTGTCTGTGTCGTTCTGCAATTCAGGCACATCACGCATGTGCGCACACCTGCCCGTGCAAGGCTTTATGGTCACGGTAGTCTTTCTCGGGGTAAACAAGTTTAAAGCGAGCGTCTTTTTTTCGTAAAAGTGAAATGTGTCCTCCATAATTTCGGAGGTCTGTAAAGCTTTATGGAAAGCATTGCAGCCAGAGTTCCTTCCCTGCCCTTCAGTCGCCCAATGGGAAGCTATTGCAGCGTAGGAGGAAATGCGGTGCGACCAAGCAGACCAATCACAGTTGTTGCGGTCTGCATTGCCGTGACATTTTGGGAGAGGTGCGCGTCAGGCTACGGCGTAGGGATCTGTGTAGGCTCTGAATAGGGTTCGCGGCTACACCATACCTCCGGCGTCGATTTGACGCAGAAGTATAAATCAGACTTTAGTGATGATATATTGGCACTAGAAGCGTAACGAAACTTGTGAGCTGCCTAACGCAACCCTCACTGATTTGATTTGACACAAAACAAAGTATTTCACTGTGCTTTTCAATATTTCAGGGTACAGGTGAGAAACAGAGCTAATCGTTCTCTTTATCTCACAGGGTTCCACAAACACATCTGCCTCCTCGACAACAGCAAGAGCAGATCCTGCACACTTTTCCGAAGTTGACACAACCAACATTCCCTCTAGTTTTTAGCAGTCAGTGTGCGCAAAAGTCTTACGTTGTGCAAATTTTTTTTCCTGTGACAAAAGTATGTGCGCACTGAATGTACACATGGCACAGTTTATGTAGGTTTACAAAATATTTGACATAAAACTGCACAGAATAACAAAATAACATACATATTTAACTAAATATATACTAAATGTATATACAAATATATACATATTTAGCTAAAAGGTTATTATCAATAAGTATAATTATTAATTACTACATTGTTTTAGGCAACTAACCTTTTGTGCGCACATTAATTTCCTTTATGCGTTGATTGAAAAACGTGTGTGTGCGCGCACACGCGCACAGCTTAGAGGGAACATAGGACACAACTCCCTCAGGCACTCTCTTGCTTACTACCCCTTTTCTGCGAAATAGCTTTGGAAATCCAAGGCATTATTTTGTGAATGGAGTGCTATCAGGACCCTGTGGTTTGCTCCTCCTTTTAACGGATGTGACAGCTTAAGACTGAGTACTAAATTGCAGTATTTCTCATTCTTATTCCCAGGTCCCAGTACTGGTGTGAATGCAATTGAAGGAAATGGGAGTATGGACAGGATAAGTCACACCCATGAAAACGCTGTAAAGCTTCAACAGCCAGCTAGGTTAAAACCCACCCTCATCTCTGCACGTCACTTGCAAATGCTTTATTAAATGATTCTTAGCTGGTTATCACATCTATTAAAGCATAACAAATTTTACACACACATACACACACATATACATATATACAGTACATACAGGAAATGGCATGTTATGTCGAAGTTGTATTAGACATTGGTGAGGCCTAATGTGGGGTATTGTGTGCAGTTTTGGACACCTACCTACAGGAAAGATACAAATAAGGTTGAAAATTTACATAGTGTCGCCAGGACTGGAGTTATAAGGAAAGACTGAATAGAATAGGACTTTATTCCTTGGAACGTAGAAGACTGAGGGGAGATTTGACAGAGGTATACAAAATTATGAAGGGTATAAATAGGGTAAATGCAAGCAGGTGTTTTTCACTGAGGTTGGGTGGGGCTACAACTGTAGGTCATGAGCTGGGGGTGAAAGGTGAAAAACTTAAGGGGAACATGAGGGTAAATATCTTCACTCAGAGGGTCGTGAGACTGTGGAATGAGCTACCCGCACAAGTGGTGCATGCAAGCTTAATTTCAACAGTTAGGAGGAGTTTGGATAGGCACATTGATGATAGGGCTATGGAGGGCTATGTTTCCGTTGCAGATCAATGGGAGTAGGCAGTTTAAATGGATTGTCATGGACTAGAAGGGTCTGTTTCTTGTCTGTACTTTTCTATGACTCTATGTAAGTACTTTGAAATATTTTAAAGTATTTTGATAAACTCAATTAAAAGATGAATGAATGCTCACCTTAATCCCACACAGCCTGTCTCCTCCAGTGGAACAATGAAGGACAACATCCTGGGCAGCTCTAACCTGAATCCAGTGCTAAGAGTTGCTTTCCCAGTTCAGACTAGAAAAAAAACTTAGAGACGAACCTTTTTTGGTTATTTCCTTGCAATATTGCACACTTGTCTCCTGTCATGTTAACCAAAAAGCTAATTATTTACAATCACCTAAAATTTGCAGCAACAACACAGACAATTGGCAACTGTTGCTACTCAATGATCACGTGACTCCACTTATTATCATTTTACCCATTTCATGTAAACAGGAAAAATGGTCACACAGGAAAAACAAGTCAACTAGGAACACCCATAACAACTGTACCAACAAAACATGCCTAAATCTTACCATTTATTTACAAGTCATTATAACAAGCTTTCTTGAAATAAGTAAATCAACTGTGTGCGCTCTCATTTTGTGGGTACTCTGTCCTTACATAGTTAGCATACAACATGATATCATATTAAACAGTCAAGACTACCAAAGGATAAATTCTGTTCCCAAGTGATGCCTTCCTTGTTGTTGTGATCAGTTTTCCTATTTAATTGTGTTACTTGTTAACCTTAGTTGAGAGTATCAATTATTCAACTTTCCAGATCAAACGTAGTGCCAAACTGTAAGCTTAACGAACAAGTTATGCAAAATTTCAAAAGATGGGAATAAATAATTTATGGTTTAGGAATCTGGAAACGTTTAATAACTATATAGTATGTTCTAAATACAACAGTTAATTCAGTGTGGATTCACAACTTCAGTCTGCCTCAAGTTCAAGAAAAGTTTGCCCAGATCAGAAATAATTACAAATAAAAGTAAGTAAGGCTTCAAGTTTATCAATGGAGACATAAGGAGTTATTAACTGTTTTATAAAATCTTATTACAGTTAGTAATTTGATTGTCATACAGAATTAGTTCCCAAGGTTATGTTTATATCAGTGGGGAAGGAAGTCATCTAGAATTGTGATATTTTCTGAATTCCCTAAAATGCAGTGCGATCCTATCTAATCTTAGAAGTTTGTGTGAAATCACATGAATGAACTGTGGTATTTAGACAATCAATAATCCTTTGCCAACTATATCCTGTTACAATAGAAAAGTAAGAGAAATTTGGGGATAAATCAAAGTTATTGCATTAGCTTGTAAATGTTTTTATATTCTTTATTATAATACATTTCTTGTTAAATATGCCATAAATTTGTTACTTTCTCTAATGATTGTTCATAATTTTCCTACACGGTCCTACAATAGTGATCTCAAAATGTGCTCTAAAACAAAAGAAACAGACTAGTAGTGTTACTGGACAATAATGATATATGGTAGTGTAGCACCATGGTACTATAGATAGAACAGTATGGTATATAGCCCAACAGAACACAGTTAACTACAAAGGAGGTTTGTGGAAATTCAAAGAAAGGGGAAAGGTCTGGTTAGTCATCTCCAGAAGATGAAATCATACATTCCACTGCACGAGTTAAACCCAAGTTGCAATGTTTTTGGCTTTACTGTGGCCTTGCCAAGCCATGACATGTCTGCACAGATTTGCTGCTTTCTGTGGAGCCACTTTTTGAGTCGTAATTAAGCACCTGAAGGTTATGGGATATGGAAATCATGGAATCATCTCATTAGCCTACGCTGTTCTTTCTCTGCAAGTAATTAGGTGGGAAAACTTAATCATATAACAAAGTGCTTATTCACAAACTGAGAATGCAAGGGTATTATCAGGGTCAAAATGCATAAACCACAAAGTAAGTGCAGAGGTTATATTGTGACTAACCCTAACCAAGACACCTTGACCCATTGCAACCAATGCGTGAAATCTGTGTTGCCAGCTCATTATAATGAATTTAGCAGCAAGGCTATTACTCACCTTTTTTCCACATTGGGGTTCAGCCCTAGTTGTGGTAAACACCACATCCAGTAAGACAGCAAGGATTAAAACCAACCCCATACTTCTTGCAAGAGAGATGCTTGCAACTGCAAATTCCACAGGAGCTTCCAGGCAAAGATTTTTGCACACGGCAATCTGCAAGCATCCTGATTGTCAGATCATAGCCTGGACAACCTGTCTTTTGAGGTGAAGTGAAGAAGCAAGGAATGAGGAAAAGAAGAAGAAAAAAGAAAGAAAGGAGGGACAGAGAGAAGGAGAAAGGAAGGAACAAAAATGGGCTCTCTTCTCATCTGGTTTCGGGAGGTTTTTAAGTGGGAAGAGGCTGTTTTAAGTTTGACATGAGTAACGTGGTTTAAGACATGGATGCAGAGGTCACGAACATGATCAAATGAAAACATCATCAGGATCCATCTAGCATGCCAACATAACTACTGAATTTCTGCCAACCAGGTTACTGAACCATCATTTGAATCCCAAACCAGGGAATGACCATTTCCAAAGTTAGAGAGCTATTCCTCTTCAATTTACCATTCTCATCACCACCATCAACAGCCCTGGGTCACCATCAGCTAAAACTTTAACAGGCCTAAACAGGCTGGCTGAGCTGTGTTGATAGAAACACGGTACCTTTAAAGATGAGAAGTGACCTTCCACTCAACTTCATCATGACTCGTCAGAGCCTTGCCACTATTTTCAAGGCATAAATCTGTAGAGCAATCTAATACTCTCCATTTATCTAGATGAGAAGACGTCCAATATCTATCAAGTAGCTCCGCTTCATAAACTAGTAAATAATGTGCTTGTTAGAATACACAGCTTTAAACATTCACTCAGTCCAACACTGGCACTCAAAGGCTGCAGTGTTGACCACTCACAAAATGCATTGCAACAACTGAACTCCTTAATTTCTGCAACAAGGTAGACCTATGACATCACTTAGAAATGTCACCACCTACAACTTCACACTCAAGACACATAGCATGCTGACTTGGAAAGTATTGCCAACTCCTCATCATTGACAGAGCAAAACCCTGGGGCTCCTTACCCAACAGTGCGAAAACCACACCAACTAGGTTGGCTCAAGAAGGCAACATCCAAGAATAACAAAAAATGAATTTACGTTATGAATAGCCACAGGGGCAATTATAACATCTAAAAGTCTGCTTAAGGAAAAGTTGTGCCATAAATTTCAGACTCATTATTAAACCAAGACCAGATTAATGTATTGGCAATGTACTACTCCAAAGCTAGCCAAGAAAATACATTAAAGACCACAACACTTTAAGTATGTTGGTGCAAATCATGCTCCCTCTGATTCCACCCATCTGTGACTCTTCCAAGAAGTTGTAACTAGTTTTGGTGCTCAGAATCAAATGTAATCAGAAAGTGTAATTTTGTAAAAGTCATATTTTCATATTTCTAGAGCTGGGTTAACCATCAATAACTGATCATCCATTAAACTATTCCTCTTTACAGTAAAACACTTTCACCTGCATGAATCAAACCATGCTACGTGCCATTCTTAAATGTTGAAAGAAATATTTTTGAAACCTTCTGTAGCATTGAATAAACATCCTGTTGATGGGTCTCAACCTGAAACACTGACTGTCCATTTCCCTCCACTGACGCAGTCTGACCCATTGAGAACTTTGCTCCATATTCCAGCATCTGCAATCTCTTGCATCTCCATTCTGTAACACTGCCTGATTACATTCGTTGGTGAAATTATCTGATGATTTATATTGACTTAAAAGTTAAAAACCACTTCTCAAAAGTACAGGTAATGGAATTTGAAATGTCAATGCCAGCCAAAAGGTATTATATTCTAACATCTTCTCATAGAATTGGCAACCCACTTAGATGGTTATAATAAATATTTTATGCTGCATTGGTGCAGCAGAAGGACATTTCTCTCAATTCTTGCTTCCGCCATTATCGTATGATTCCTGCCTTTGAGAGCATTTGTAAAGCTGTTGGGGATTTGCTCATTAACAGTTGATATTGGGCATGTCTGTTGCAGACTTTGTGGACAGACTCCATTGCACCACTGGCCTTACATCAATCGTTATGAGGAATATCGGTGGAAGATCACAATTGTCACTCCCTCCCAGAAAAAAAACACCCAAGGCTTTGAATTACTGTAGACCTCAATATATCAGGCACAATTAGTGATGAATAGAAAAGCAGTTGCTGGACAAACTGAGCAGGCCGAGCAGCATCTGTGCGGTGGGGGAGGAAGGAACTGTTGATATTTCAGGTTGAAATCTTGCATCAGTTCTGCTACTCCAGATTACATGGACTGTTCGTTTCTCACCACAGATGCTGCCTGACTTATTGAGTTCCTCTAGAGATTCAGAAATTTATGTCAAAAGAATAGCTCTCCCCATAACAGCCCAATAATAAGCAACAGAGATCTCCGCTTAGTTTTTAATGATTTTTAGGATGTGAACAACATTACCATGTTGATCCAGAGGATACTAGGAGCCAAGCACACTGTCTGGAACTAGTGTGATATAAAGATGAGACGTGGTAAAAATGGCAGAGTACGACCTAAGAAAAACATTAATCAACCACTTTGGATTTTATCGTGTCAGCTCTGAGTGTGTGTTGGAATACTCGAAACGTGTTTCTGATCAAGTCGAATGAGCTGGCCGCTAGGGAGCAGAGTATTGCATTGCGCACAGGAGGAGGCAGAGGGAGAGGGAACGAGGGCACAGCTGACCATAGTTGCCACTCGCTATGTGCACACCGATTGCACCTTTCCTCTGGTAGCTCACTGACCCAGATCCTTGGGAGAAGCCCATCAGTGCAAATGTGAAGGTACCAGCATATGATTCGTTTCAATGATTCATTAATCACACCTTGTTTCTCCTAACTCCAAATCTATTTTTCTCATATTTTGTATGCTAACAACTGCACCATAGAGTGTAAAATCACAGGTTCAACTTAAATTCCATCTTTGGTCAACAGGAATGCAGTAGGTTAATGTGTTCATCCAGGTACCTTTCAAATGTTCAAGGGCTTCTCTCCCTTTCAAGCTGTGAACTCCAGCTCCTGCTGCTCAAAAATTGAACTAGTTTTTCTGAGTCTCCTTAATTTCTTCTATCAACTAACTTCAAGCAATGCTCACTGATTGCTGACTTCTCCACTGAAGGAAAGAGTTCTTTATTGGAGACACGCAGATGCTGGAACGTGGAGCAGCAAGCAATCTGCTGCAGCAACTCAACTGGTTGACAACTATCTATGGGGTGGGGGGGAGAAAGGAATTGCTGCAGTATTCTTTTCCTCCTAAAGATGCTGCTTGACCTGTGGAGTTCTTGGGCAGATTACTTGTGGCATTAGTTCTTTACAGTTTGTTTTGTCTGGATCTCGCATAGTTTTACACTCTCATTCTCCTTTGTCTAGACCAGATTTGTTATCTCTGGAGCAATCTTTCTTCCTAACTGTATCTCTACAGTCCTAGTTATATCTTTGTAAACCTGGACTGTGACTTTCTAGTGCCTGCACATGTCACCTGTGGGGTGATGAACAGAACTATACAGATTACTTTAAGTAGTGTCTTGTATAATCATTGCAAGCTTGATCAACAAAAGGCACACCTTCTGTGCCTTCTTAACATTATAGCCAACTTGATTTGGGGGATTTGTGCATGTACTTCAAGGATCTTCCTTTACATTAGTTAAAATCCTTTCATTTAGCACATGATCCCTTATCTAGTTTGCTCTCCCCAAATACAGTACTTGTTCTCCTCCATTTGCAACTTCTGTGCTCATTTATCCAGTCCATTAATTCCTAAACTTCTAACCTTTCTTCCCCCTCTGTCACCCACGTGGCACTGTCATCTCCTCAAACCATTCACTCATGATAGTCAGATCTGACCTTCCTCTGAAAACTCCAAGATGATTATCCTTGATTAAGCTGCACATCTTAAGAAGCTTGTTTCATTCCCATCCCTCTAAAAGTTTTGCCAACCGCTTGCTCACAGACTGGCTCGGCTCATTTAATCCAGAACTATTAGTGTGGAACTCTTAGCACACAGCCCCATGACTACCTGTGATTCAATAACTATTATTGTGTGTTCTGTATATACATCTCTTCCTTCCTGGGAGCTTAGATGTCCAATTTATATAGATAGGTTGATGACCAAAAACTACTGTATATTAGTATAATTCTAAAAGAAAGAGGATGTCTTAATCATATCACTGGAAGCCAAATACAGTGCTAATCAGATAAAACAGTATATTTTCCCAGATAAAGTACATATAGTTACACCTGTTCAGCCATGCAGCAAATCAGAACATCAGCAACCCTCATGTTGCATCCAACAGTTGCGATGCTCCGGCAAGTGAACACTCACAAATACCAATGAATGAATGAATGCTGTTAACTGGATGTAAATTCCTAACCTGGTAAATCAACTGGTTTTGTTAAGCAACATGGTAAAGAAGTAAACAGATGAAGACTGGATTCTGCAATTGAGGGATCAAGTGGAAATTTGACTTCTGATTTACTAAACACACATTCAAAATTAACCAAGACTTTTTATGCAGTGACAATGATTCAGCGATTCATTACAATCTTGTTGTCAGCATAACAATCATTTAATCCACAGAATTGATAAATGGACAGAGCAGTGTTCTTGTAGTATAATTAACAAGTCTCTCTGTTGTTTTCATTAAAATATGAGTTGAAAACATCCTTCATTTACACATTAAAATATATTATCTGAACAATCCAATGTGTAAGCTAAGAACGGCATAAAGTTCTTTAGGCACAGTTCTACACAGTATCAAACAATGCACTGATTCAATGCTGCTCATAGGGTTTCATTGATTTTAAACTTTAAAACCTTGATGAACAGGATTTATAACAGACATAAATGAGCGCAATGCATTTCATCCATATCAGGAAAGTACGTGCATCAAAGTTTCAAGTGAATATATAATGTTTATTTTAATTGGCAACACGGTCTTAATAAGCATCTACCTTGCAGACCCCATGCAGTCCTGATTGCAGAGAAACACATCAATCACCAGGCTCCAACAGACAAGTCATTACTGTAGGCAATTTCTAAAGATGGTTCTAAACCATTTTGCAAAGAGCCCCTCATAACTGATGGCTAGCAAAACAGAGCTAGCATTAATTCTGTGGGTAATTACAGGCTATTCAGCAAAAATGATTTATTTTAAATTTCCTGTACAGTCATTACTACAAAATTACCTAATTCTGGCTGCAGAAATATGATAGCCTCCTTAATGCCCGTTCCTAATTTGTTTGTATCTGGTAGCAAAGTGATGTCAATATCAACATTTAACGTTTCAGCTGAGTAGAAGACTATTTATTCATAAAATCTTCATGCAATCTAGCACAAAGTAGATTGGTCAATATTTCTGCTTTTTTCACTTTATCAGCTGTGAATACCAGTGTTATATTATGTCATTGTGAAACAGAGGAATAGAAATATACTCTCCATTCAGGACCCTGGTCAGACCCAACTTGGAGTACTGTGCTCAGTTCTGGTCACCTCACTACAGGAAGGACGTCGAAATGATAGAAAAGGTGCAGAGGAGATTTACAAGGATGTTGCCTGGATTGGGGAGCATGCTTTGTGAGAATAGGTTGAGTGAACTTGGCCTTTTCTCCTTGGAGTGATGGAGGATGAGAGGGGACCTGATCAAGGTGTATAAGATGATGAGGGCACTGTTTGTGTGGATAGTCAGAGGCTTTTTCCCAGGGCTGAAATGGCTAGCACGAGAGGGCACAGTTTTAAGGTGCTTAGAAGCAGGTACAGAAGAGACGTCAAGGTTAAGTTTTTTATGCAGAAAGTGGTGAGTGCGTGGAATGGGCTGCCAGCGGCAGTGGTGGAGGCGGATACGATAGGGTCTTTCAAGAGACTCTTGGATAGGTACATGGAGCTTGGGAAAATAGAGGGCTATTGGTAACCCGAGGTAATTTCTAAAGTAAGTACATGTTTGGCACAGCATTGTCGGCCGAAGGGCCTGTATTGCACTGTAGGTTTTCTATGTTTCATAGACTGATGCCAACAGTCAGTAACTTAAAACAAGTTTGATAATCCTTGTTTTTTATCCCTTACTGTTATTACTTTCCCTTTCCCTATATACATTAATATAACTGTGTAGACAATTGTTATATCAACTTTCCAAATATCTGTCTGTGAAGCATGATTTAAATTTTACTTCCTGCTCACTTATCACTAAAAACAAGTGAGCTGCTCTGCAGAACCATGCTGATAATCTGACATTGCTTGATGTATGAACAAGGTAGACCTTGAGTGAAGTGTAAACAATAAAATCTTGCATTTGATTGGACACAACTTGATCTGAAATGAAATTTTCCTCTGTAAGTTGAGAGCCTGTAGTAAGTAAAAGTAATCATTTGGAAAAAAATTGTCTTCCACTGCTGCGGTCAAGTGGTCGGCTTTTTACTAAAGGCACCTGACTTGTAGCATAGAAGGACAATGAATATACCACAAATATATGATAGGAAAGGTAATTTTGCTCTTCTTCAGTGGCTTGACAAAACAAATATAATTAAATGAAACTAAAGGTATGATCTATGAAAAACAATACAGATACTAAGAAGGTTTTTAAAATGATGAGGGGCATAGTTAAGATGTATTGCCACTGGTTTTTCCCCAGGGTAGGTGAGTATAAAGTTAGAGGACAAAGGTTTAAAGTGAGAAGAGAAAGATTTAAAGGGGGCACGGGGGGGGGGCTAATATTCACACAGAGGGAGGTGAGTATAAGCATTGAGCTGCCAGAGTTAGTGCTGGAGGCAGGCACAATTTGTTTGTTCGTTGTTTATGTGTCGGGTCGCATGACATGGGCGATTGTGGTCCTTCCATGACGACAGATGATTTTGGCAAACTTTTCTACAGAACTGGTTTGCCATTGACTTCTTCTGGGCAGTGCCTTTACAAGACGGGTGACCCCAGCCATTATCAATACTCTTCAGAGGCTGTCGGCCTGGTGTCAGCGGTCGCACTACCAGGACTTGTGATCTGCTCCAGCTGCTCGAACGGCCGTCCACCACGTGACCCTGATCGGGTGGTAGGGCTAAGCAGGTGCTACACCTTGCCCAAGGGTGACCTGCAGGCTAGCGGAGTAAAGGAGCGTGTTACACCTCCTTTTGTAGAGACGTATCTCCACCCCACCACTCCAGGTACAATTACAGCATTTTTTAAAAAATTGGACTGGTACATGTATAAGAACGGCTATGGACCAGACAGAAGTAAATAGGACTAACTCCTGGGGAGCCTTGGTCATGATGGATGAGTTAAGCTGAAAGCCCTGTTTCTATGCTATATAACTCTACATATCTAAATGTATACCATAGTACCTGGGAAACATAAAAGGGATTGATAAAAACTTTAAAATACTGGATTGAATCACTGAGATCAGAGGAATATGAACTGCACATTGTGTCCATGACTGAAAGCAAAAGTGTTTTTACATGTTCAGATCTGGCCAGAATATTCCTTAAGTTTGCCCCATAATCACAGCAAGCAATGTGGCAGGCACGATTCTGATGCCCTATTCCAATAATGTACAAAAGTCCCTTGGGGCACCATTATGTTCTTTCTGAATATATCTGACGAGCTACAAATCACTTGTTGACCTAATCATACCCTTCTGTATTCTGAGCATAAATCATTTATTTAACTTCTTTTTTACCCTGGGGAGGTTTCAGAATAGCTTTTTTTTACAGTAATAGGCAGAAATGACATAGTGAAGGAACAGAAAAGATGACGGCTTGTTTAGGCAGGATTATACGCAAATATGTTTCAGAGGTGAAAAAAAAGAAGGCATTCTCCGCAACATAACAAGACAAAACTACAAGTTAAAAAGTATTTCAAATCAAACATAAAAAATGCAGAAAATTAACATAATAATTACAAGCAGTCTAAGATACCTTTTCATAAAAATTGACAGAATTCTTGATCCCGTTTTCCAGTAGCCTCACAATATTCACTAAAGCTATCATCTATTAATTGTTAGTAATTCTTTTTCAAAAGAACATAATTATAAAGTATTGGAGCAGTACAGCACAGAAATGGGTCCTTTGCCCCATCTAGTCTGTGTCATTCTGTTAATCTGCCTAGTACCATCCCCATCTAGACCATAGCCCTTCATAACTCGGTAATCCATGGACTTATCCAAACTTCTCTTAAATGTTTAAACCAATCCTGCATCCATTACTTCTGCTGGCAGCTTGTTTCACACCCACCGCCCTCTGAGTGAACAAGATCTCCCTCAGTTCCCTTTTAAATATTTCACCTTTCACTCCTAACCTACAACCTCTGCTTCTAGTTTTACCCAACCTCAGTGGAAAAAGCGAGCTTGTGCTTACGCTATCTATGCCTCTCATAATTTTGTATACCACAATCAAATCTCCACTCATTCTCCTGTGTTGCAGGAAAGAAAGTCATATTCCATTCAACCGTTCCCTATAATTCAATTCCTCAAGGGTCAGCAACACCCTTGTAAACTTTCCCTGCACTCTTTCAATCCTCTATTGTTATCGCTCCTGTAGATAGGTGACCAGAACTGCTTGCAACACTCCATTTTTGGCTGTGCCAATGTCATAAAAAATCTTCCACATAACATCCCAACTCCTGCGCTCAGTACTCTGACTTCTGAATGCCAAATTGCCAAAAGCTCTCTTTATGACCCTGTCTTCCTGTAAAAGCACTTTCAAGGAATCTATATTCCCAGATCCCTCTGTTCCACCATGCTCCTCAGTGCCCTGCCATTCTCTGTGTACGTCCTACCCTGGTTTGTGCAACACTTCACACTTGTCTGCATTAAATTCCGTCTGTCGTGTTTCAGCTCATTTTCCCAGCTGGTCCAGATGCCACTGCAAGCTTTGATGACCTTCCTCACTGTCCTCTTTGTCTCCAGTCTTGGTGTCATCTACAAATTTCCCACATTATTATCCAAAATTATTAATATTCAGTAGATGACAAACAGCAACGGACCCAGCTCTGAACCCCACAGCACACCACTAGTCACAGGTCTCCAGTCAGAGAGGCAACCATCTACTACCACTCTCTGGCTTCTCCCACGAAGCCAATGCTGAATCCAATTTACTACTTCATCCTGAATGTCCCACACACAAATTTTCAGTAATAATTCAGTTAAGAGGAAGTTCCCCATTTTTCTGCAGCTGACAGGGGATCTCAGTGGG
This sequence comes from Mobula hypostoma, assembly GCF_963921235.1. NCBI lineage: Eukaryota > Metazoa > Chordata > Chondrichthyes > Myliobatiformes > Myliobatidae > Mobula > Mobula hypostoma. Next base: position 93,044,443 of record NC_086099.1, on the reverse strand, counting down.
AACTGTTGATACAAATGTGGATTTCAAACAACCACTAGTCTGAAGCTCTTCTGCAGCTGGATTTCCAACATGCACAGTCAATAGCTTGACTCTTCGTGAAGACAAACAGTTTTACACCAGTATTAGTGATAATCTCTTTTTAAAGTTTCAGTCTGCACTAGTAGTCATGCCTTCCCCATAGCAAAACTTGTGCATTTCACAGCAGTGTGCTCAGACAAGGAAAGATCAAGAGAGAGACGATGGAGTGGAGTAGATCAATGCTTAGGGTCTAGACAGCTGACAGCCAAAAGTGGGGCAAAGGAGCTGGAGGATGTGAAAGAGGTGATAGAGAACACTTCATGGAAGATAGAGGCCTGGAAAGGAGAAAGATATGCAGATGATCCAGGACCATTCATAAATTTGATCCTGAGGAGGTGAATTTTAAAATGCAGAGTAGAGACTAATGTAAAACACAGTGATGGGTGACTGGTGCAGGCAACTAAACCTTGGGTGTATAAATTTATGGGTGACTGGTGATACATTAAAATAGTTCATTCTGGAGATAAGACACATGAACCAGAATTCCAACAGCAGGCAGTGGCCATTTGCTAAAATTAGGGTGATATACTGAAGGTGGAAGTCCGTGATCAGAATGTGGAGTTGGAGACTTATTTCGAGACCAAATTGCAAATGATATGAACTGTTTAATTTCACATTTGTCAATAAGCAGAATAGAAGATGGTCAATGGAAATGAAGATGAAGGAAGAAAGCTTGTGACCAGCTTGGTCCTTCCTTGTCTTACTTGAACAAAATGGAGCTCATCCACAACGAAATGTCAGGTGATGGAGGGTATGAGGGAGGTGGTGGAGGAGTAGAGCTGCATGTTGCCAGCAAATCTGAAGGAACAAGTAAAGGTTAGCAAGGGAGAGTTTGGGGATGAAAGACAAGCCATTGCAGTCTGGTTCTAAGTGGATGGATGAGAGTGGAGCCAGATTAAGGCATTCCCACTCAACTGGACAGGAGCAGAAAAGGGTGGGTGGTTAAGAGATGGCATGTTCTGCTACTTCAAAGAGCCAAAAGCCTTACATTAGTGACTCCTGAGCTTGAGATTTGTTACATCAGTGATAAGAAAATTATTGGAGAAGATTCTCAGGAAATGATATAAGCACCTTTGGAAAATCATAATTGGAATGTTTCAAATGGCTTTGTACAAGGTAAGTCCCGTCTCACAAATTTAACAGAGCTTTTTCAGGAAGTGTCAATGATGATTGGCAAGAGTTGAGCTACAGTATGAGTGCTGTGTATATGGACACTGAACATTTTTCAAGATCTCTGTTGGCACAGTGAACTGGATCCAAAATTGGCTAGGTCATTGAAAGCAGGGGACAGTGGTAGAGGGCTGTGCTTCTGACTGGAGATATGTGACCAGTGGCTTTCTGCAAGGCTCAGGGCTGGGGACATTGTGTTCGTAACATATACTTATGATTTGGATGAAAGTATAGCTGGTCTAATTAGCAAGTTTGAAGGTGATACAAAAATTGGTAGAGGGCTGGATCATGAGGAAGGTTGTCATATGATACAGCAGGATAGGGATCAGTTGGAAATATGGATGGAGAAATGGCGGATGGAGCTTCACCCTGACAAGTGTAGATAACGCATTTTGAAAGGTTACATGCAAGAGGAAAGTGTACAGTATGTAGCAGGACCCTAAGGATGTTGCAGTACAAGTTTGTGGCTCATGGAAGTGGCAACACAAATGGGGACACGATAAAGATGGCATACAGGATACTTGCCTTGATTACGCTGAGTATAAAAGTTGTAAGTCATGCAGCAGCTGAATATAACATTGCTTGGGCCACATTTAGAGTGTTATATGCAGCTCTGGTCGCCCATCTACAGAGAGGATGTGGAGGCTTTGCAGGAATTTGTAGAAGGCACACTGGGTGTTGCCTGGATTAGGGAGTATTAGCTAAAAGGAGACATTGGACAAAATTGGATTGTTTTCTTTGGAGTATTGAAGGGGAAACCTGGTCGAAGTATACAAAATTATTAGAGGATCAGAGAGGGTAGTTCTTTTTCTCAGGGTGGAAATATCAAATACTAGAGACGTAGATGTAAAGTGAGAGGGAAAAGCTTAAAGCAGATTTATGAAGCAAGGTTTTTATATACAGTTGGTGGATGGTGGTGTAAATGCGCAAAAGTCACTGGACGTGGTAACCACACCCCCACAGTATTGTAACAAAGGTCACTAACAATACAGGACTGATCAGAGAAAAATATATACAAAAAGAGGAGGGAGAAAAATACTTCTGCCATTCATAGGAATGACCATATGTATGAATGGTGAACTTTGAATTTAATATTATGGAAGGGTGTCATTGTCAGACATTCTTCGCCCATACCTCTGCATGGAGAGGTCCCACCTTGAAATTGCAGAAAAGAATACCATGGATAAGTGGACGTTTGAGGTGAATAATTTCCAAAACGATAATTTTTTTAAACAAGTGGTGACGTGCCTGGAGGTGAGGTGGTCCATGCGACTGATGGAAGAGTGGGGAAAGAAAACTCGAAGAACAATATCAGAACAAACAAGGGAAGTTGGATAATCGACTTAATGAAGTCTAATGACTATTAGGTTGGCCTCGTATTCAAGAGAAGGGTTTGTTTGTAACGGGAGTCAACCCACTAAAGCAGGAAGATAATGGACTAGAAACAGTAACAGTTGTTGGGGGCGTGGAAGGGTTTACAGGGAAGGCTTACATCGGGGGAAATCGAGGATGATGGATTTGATGTTTGCAGAGTGAAAACAGAAGACAGCAGTTCCCAAAGATGCCTGATATGATCCAGGCAATGTTGATGGTCCTTTCTCCCCAGCACCTCCGAGGCACAGATAATGGGCCACACACTGACAAATCACCAGGGTGGGAGAAAGTCTGATTTCTACTTCGGAGGGTGGGAGAGGATGAGGACACCATGGGCAGATTAGTAAATGGTGCGGAATATGGACAGTCGCGGAATAATAAAGCAGTTCAGTCCGACTGGTTCTGAGCGCTATTTTGGCTCTCTCTATTCGCAGCACCGAATCCTGGAAATATCTACTCTTAATATATTAGTAGCAACCTCAGATCACCACTGACAAAATAATCCCCATGACTTTCGCCTCTTTCAGTTAAATTCCCGGTGCAATTTAAGGGCAGGAAAGTGCGGCTGCTTTATGAGTCCGTGCGCTGATGCCGGCAGCAATGTTTCACAGTTAAATATCTGCTTTCCGTGAGTCACAACAGGTAGCAGCGGCAAAATGTACCTACCTGCGGGGCAGTTGCACTCAGTTGGTGCCTCTCTCACAGTTCTGCGTTTCGCTGCGTCTTCGTGGAATTTCTGCTGGAAGAGAAGGGACAATGTAACATCTTTCACCAACTTGATCGGCGGGGTCTTCTTTGAGGTGTTCGGGAGCATGGCGGCACACCGGGTTTAGAAGTGTGCCAGGACCAGGAAACGGCAGGGCAATGTGGTACAGCAGCGAAGTGCAGTCAAACTGCCGAGCAAATTACAAGTACAAACGAGAGGTGTGCAACACTCTCCCCACTCCTGTCAGTTCACCGACAGGGTCTAAAATCGGCATTGTCCGTTCGGTTAACAATAGGACATTCTGCAAGCGACCAGGAGCGATGCACGATAGCAGCCGCGCTGGGCGGTCCTGGGACTCGGACAGGGGATCGGCCGCCGGGATCTGTCCGCTACCTGGCTCAGGAGGTGCTCCACCTTCTCCTGGACGAGCACCCGCATCCGATCGGCCGCCGACCCGGCGTCGAGGGGAGGCAGCAAGGCAGCCCCCTTCACATTCTCCAGGTCGAGGATCCGCTCTTCCAGCTGCGAAGTTTTGACGCTGAGGCAGATGCAGAAAGCCACCGAGCCCAGCGACAGCACGGACCACAGGGCGTTGGAGAGGGACCAGCAGCCCCTGACCCCCGGCGGCGCCAGGCTCCGAGCCACCCCGGCTCCTTCAACCTGACGCTTGGGACTCCGCTCCGTGGACGCTTTCGGCATGCTGGGGTCTCCACCGCAAGCCAATTCTCCAAGCACCAAGCCCCAGTGAGTGCAGTCGGGGTGAAATCAACACCGATAAATCCTCCGTGGCAACTGGACAATGCAATAATTCACAATATATGTGGAGAGATCTCTGTTTCTCTCTCTCTCCCTCGCCCAGTCTCTCCAATGGGGGCTTCTTCTGTTCCCCTAGTCTGGCCAGCTTCAGTGAATGGACCTGTTGCTGTGGCCGCTTATACCTGTGACTCCGGTAACTGAGTGAGGATGGTGTGATCGGCTCCTGTCTCGCTCCTCGCTCTCTCTCTCTCGCTCTCTCTCTGTGCCTGCGTCTTGCCTGCGATTCAATATTCTGGACTAGTTTGCCGCGTACCGACCGCAGACGGTAAATACGGCTCCAGATCGCAGCCGCAGGCTGATTAACATAATTCTGTTTAGATATTCAGGCAGAACCTCCCCGGCGCGGCCGGCCGGTGCGGGGAGCAGCGCCCCGTACCGTGCTCCCCGGATCTGACAGCAACCCGCCCCACCGCAAACTCGGGCTCGGGGGCAAAGCTCGAGGTATCCGCGTGGACGACTTTTAGTGGGTGGCAGCATTTAAAGTTAAATCCGGCATTTGGTCAGATTTACAAGCGCGGAAGCTAAAATACCGGCTGGTGGGAACTGGCGGTTGGCACTGAATGTACCCCGACAGAAACGCGCCAAAGACGGGGGCAAGATTTGACCTAGATCACCCGCATCCCACTCCTGCCTCAATAAAAGACCACGCACAGACTGACTGGACCAAGTTAGACCACAGGTAGTCTATCATTAAACAATAGAATAAGCACCTTCTTTAGCAAGCAGCTAGCGTGGATTAGCTAAAACCCTCTCCTCCATTCCTCCTGGGGTGGGGCGGGGGGATCTGTTGCAATTTCAATTATAATGTCCCGAAACACTAACTTCCGCTTCTTTTCCCGCGCATGCTGCCGGACCTGCCGAGGGCGACCCACGTGCTTATTTTACACGCTGGCTTCCTGGGATTTTTTTTAGGGGGTGGTGATAAGACTGATGGATGGGCCAAGAGGCTCCTACCTCCCTGGGCAGTTTGTGAGGAGGTGTGCATATTCCGTCATTTCAAGGCTGCTGAGGAGATCTTTATGTTCACATAATACAACGTAAATGTTCTCAATCACAATCGGAATGCCCTTCTCTAAGCAGGTAATGGGCCAGGGATTCCCACAGGTCAATGTCATATTGCTTATTTCCAACATCCTCGACTCTTTTCTCTCGTGCACTGGGAAATCTCTTGCTGTGAAAGCGGTCAGAGTAAAGTCACCGTTTCGAGAGTCTGGAGCCGGGCCTGTGAATGACATGGGCGTCGGGTCGGTGCTGAGTAACATTGAGGATGGTAGTCCTGGGAAGGACACTGGGATTGGTTTGCTCTGCTTTACAGTGGATTTGGAGAATTTTACAGATTCAGTGTTAGTAATAGGTATCTCTTCAGAATATAGAGGTACCTACCAGCTGTAAAAGGTCTTTGCGTCAGGGACTTGCGGAAGGACAGGGATCACTGTTACCCTGTAGACTATACCTCTGTGCTGGTTTTGAGAGCTTGATCTTAAACAAGGAGCGTAGATTGCGACTCTGAGGTTAATTATTGATGTCTGCCTTCCTAAAGAGGCAGCTCCCAAGGTATGAGTAGTGGCCAATAATTCCTATGCTCCTGTCAACTATTTTTGTTGGAGGGCTGTTCTTTATAGTGGCTGAGAGTTGGAAGTTAACAGAAGTCCTTCAGGGAGTGCTGCCTCAAAAAAGGTGCTGTCCATCATTACGGGCCCCCACCACCCAGGATGTGCCCTCTTCTCATTGTTACCATCAGGATGGAGGTACACATTCAATGATTCAGGAACAGCTTCTTCCCCTCTGCCGTCCGATATCTACATGGTCATTGAACCCATGAACACTACCTCACTACTTTTTTCTGTTTTTGCACTACTTATTTAATTTAACTATTTAATATATATACTTACTGTAATTCACAAGTTTTTGTAATATTAAGCCTGACTCTGATTCACATACATCAGTAAATGAATCAACAATTATTTGGAAGCTAAATCTCTGAATATGTACATATTCAGTGTCAAATACATTCTGCAGTTACATGACGAGATTTGGGTTTCCTTAATCCTGGAGTGGAGGTGATGTAGGTTGGACACTTTCTCATTTGTTCCTGTGTGTTAGCTCCACTCCAATAGGATGTTTGTTAAAAGTGAGGTGCAGTATTGCCATACAGGTCAAGACCACTATGCAGCCTTATTTAACATCAGTCTACTCCAAGATGGGCCCTATTGTTAGGATCACAGCTTGCATGTCACGAAGCAAGCATATGAGTGAGACGAGTCTCTTCAAGAGCTGAATTTGAGCATGATGTTCCACAGTCTGTCCTGATTGATGGAGTCAATGGCTTTGGTGAGGTTGAGAAAGTCCATATAGCGTGTCCAGTTCTACTTTCTACATTTCGTGGAGTTGTCACACCAAACTGCCTCTAGATATATTGAGGACAACCACAATTCAAGAAGCAGCTCCTCAGCCATTGGAAGGTGAATGCTGAGGAAAATCCGGGCGATGAAATTCCTTGTGGCAAAGAACAGGGAGACCTCACTGCAATTGTCACAGCCATACTTGGCTCTTTCCTTGAAGATAGTCATGATTATGGCATCTTCAATGCCCCCATCCCACATGTAAAGGATGAGGCTGTGGATCGTTGACTAAAGCTTTTTAGCTGACAAGTTTTAAAACCAGTGGTCATATTGACTGCTCCTAGGGTTTTATTTTTTGGTTAGCATTGATATTTCTGATTTCTTGTTAGCTGGAATGGTGTCAGTACTGCAGTAGGTAAATAGTTGTGGGATGAATCACAGAGCATACATGAAGGATAAAAGAATGATGAGGAGATCTTTGGTGTTCCACCCAATTCCATATTTGTCTCTTGAATGTATCAATATTTAGCCCTTTTAACTAGTTAAGCAATGAATGCCCACCCAACTTGTCTTCCATTTTTTCCCATTAATAGACAACATAAAAGCAACCTGTATTACCACCATCACCTCCATTTACCCTGCACAGATGGACTGGGTCACCATTATTTCACTTCTCTCCATCCATCCCTGCAACTCCCTCTAGTGAAGAGAGGCGGATTTTGAGGTGATCCGGCACACTTTTGCATCACCCATTTATGGGTAATTAAAGAAATCAAATAAGGTCAAAGAGGGAAGGAGCTGGTTAAGATCTTAGATTCAGTCTATTGATGGCTTTTAAATTGGGAAACGATGTACAGGTAAAGATATCCAAAACAATACACATATCACAATACATGTGATTGGAAAGAGTGGGATTAAGATGATCCTCTCAGTAGCTGCATGGCATTTCAATGAAGGTTGCCTTTAACCTGACCCATTTAGTCCATGCACAAAATGCTGGCTGTCAACTGAACGTTGGGGTGGGGGGGTGTCCACAATTTCTGAATCAACGACCCTGTTTAAGAAAGGCTCTAAAAATAAACCAAGAAATTATTGGCCAGGCAACCTGACGAGTGGGAAAGTTATTGGAAGGTTTTCCAAGGGAGAGGATATATAAGTATTTTGATAGACAGGAGGCTGATTAGGGATAACATGGCTTTGTGCGTGGCTGTTAGTGTCTGACCAATCCTGTAGAGTTTTTCGAGGAAGTTACCAGGAAAGTTGATAAAGGCAAGCAGTGGATGTTGTCTATATGAGCTTTAGCAAGGCATTTGGCAAGGTCCCACATGGAAGTTGGTCAGAACTAACACAGTGAACAGGAAGGCCCTGAAGAGTGTGGTAGAACGAAGGCATCTGGGATACAAGTCCATAATTCATTGAAAGTGGTGGCACAGGTAGGTAGGGTTGTAAAGAAAGCTTTTCGCACATTGGCCTTCATAAATCAAAGAACTGAGTACAGTAGGAGAGTTATTATATTGAAGTTGTATAAGACATTGGTGAGGCTTAGTGGAGTATTGTGTGCAGTTTTAGTCACCTAACTACAAGAAAGATATAAATAAGGTTGAGGGAATACGGAGAAAATTTATAAGGATGTTGCCGGGTTTGGAGGACTTCTGTTATAGGAAAAGGTTGAACAGATAAAGACCTTGGAACATAAAAGATTGGGGAGAGATTCGATAGTTACACATAATTATGAGGGATATAGATAGGTTAAATGCAAGCAGGCTTTTTCCACTGAGTTTCAGTGGGACATCAACAAGATGACAGGCTAAGGGTGAAAGGTGAGAAATTTATGGGAAATGTGAAGGGAAACTTTTTTGCTCAGAGGGTGAAACATGCTCCTAGTGCAAGTGATGCATGAGAGCTCGATAGCTACATGGATAGGAGTGGTATAATATTCTGCAAAGTCCCAACCTATTCTTGATCCAGCATTGCACTCCAACTTTTGAATGATATTAAATTGTTGCTGCCCAAACACCAAAAGAGGTCCTTTTTAAGATGTGAAAGAAATGTTTCTGCTTTGCTTTGTAGTTAGTCCTCTACTTCGTGGAGCATCCAACTTCGGATTATGAAATTAGCAGAGTGGTTGGTTTCGTTGTATAACGGCCAATACAGTAGCAATGCCTGCATCCTACATCTCAAACATGGTCAGACTGAAGTGACGCTCAGGCCCTAATTCGTGGTCAGTAGCTTCTATCAATTCCCAATAAGTGAGCACAATTGACATTCGGCATACAAATAACACGGAGGTGTGGGTAATCCTGTTGTTACAAATTACTATACCATTGGAGAACTTATTTACAAAAGCTACCCTCTGATCTTGGCGTCAGAAATCAGACATAGACTTAGGAAAACTTGGCATTCTTTGCTAGCCTCAGTGGATGATTAAACAGTTACAAGAACAGACATGTTTTCTTTCTGCATTAAATAGAATATGTACACATAACTGTTATGTAGCTGGTCTTCGTATCTGTACATGATCAGAACATTTCCAGCAACAGGCTGCAGTCTGTGTCATGGGTTTGAACGCTCTCTCAAGTTAATGCTAGACAACAACTATCACTTTTCCTTTGTGTATCCTGTTTGTTATTTCCTAAAATAATTCCAACATATTTGTCAGGCAAGATATTCCCTTAAGGAAACCATGTTGACTTTGGTCAGTTTTATCATATGCCTCCAAGTACCCTGATCCTTAACAATCAACTTCAGCATCTTCCCAGCCACTGAGGTCAGGCTAACGGGCCTATAATTTCCTTTCTTCTATCTCTTTCCCTTCTCAGAGTTCAGTGACATTTGCAGTTTTCCAGTCCTTTGGAACCATGTTAGAGTTTGGAGTTTCTTGACAGATCATTACTAATAGCTCCAAAATCTCTTCTGCCACCGCTTTCAGAACCCTGGGGTGTACACCATCTGGTCCAGGTGACTTGTCTACCTTCAGACCTTTCAGTTTCTCAAGAACCTTCCCTGTAGTAAAGGCAACCCAGTCGCTGCGACTCTCCCCAGTAGATTGTCCTCTTCAACAGTATCCAAAGCAGTATGCTTGTTATTGAGGGGCACAGTCACAGAGGTACTCTGCACTGGCTGCCTGTTTCCTTTCCATCTCCTGAGAGTAAACCGGGTACCTGTCTCCTGCAACTTGGGTGATAAATAGGAACTACAGAGAGATAGTCACTCCTGTTTTCCATATGAGCCGAAGGTCATCGAGCTGCAGCTTCAGTTCCTTAACATGGTCTCTAAGGAGCTGCACTTGGTACAGATGTGGTTATCCAGGAGCCTGGCGATCTCCCAGAGTTCCCACATCTCGTGTAAAAAAACATAACACAGCCCTTGAAGTCATTCTCACTGCACTAGCTGCTGAAGAAGAAGAAACTTGCCTTGCCCATGCCTGTTGAGCTAAAGCCTCTCCACTTGTTCCTGCCTTATTTTTATTTTCCCTTGCTAATGAAATGTGATAGTGTTGAATTGCAGGGTGTTGTACTTTTGGTCAATTATAGAACTGCCCATTCAATCAGCTGGTTCACACTGGTGGATCTATCATGCGCTGAAGGCTTTGAATACTTTGAATTAAATTTGAATGGTTTTCCCAAATGTTGAGAGTTTAAACAAAACTCCATATGGTTTCGGCCCCATTCAAAGCATCAGAGTTCCATTGTAAGAAACCCCAGCAGGGATGATCAGTAATAGAAAAGTGAAAAAATTAGGGTTAAAATTGTGCCTGACAATTGTCAAAATTTGTATGATCAAACATTCTTTGCAAAATTTGAAATGAATGAAAAGTGCATGTGAATCATAATGCTAACCATGAACACACCAGAAGTGGAGAATGAATCTGTCTGGAATACATCTGTATTATAATTATCTTCTGAGCCAAAATAGGTAGGTTAACAGCTCTCACAGCTATCTGGACTATTCCTCTTCTCACCCTGTCTCTTGCAAAAACGCCATCCCCTTCTCGCAATTCCTCCGTCTCCTCCGCATCTGCTCTCAGGATGAGGCTTTTCATTCTAGGACGAGGGAGATGTCTTCCTTTTTTAAAGAAAGGGGCTTCCCTTCCTCCACTATCAACTCTGCTCTTAAACGCATCTCCCCCATTTCACGTACATCTGCTCTCACTCCATCCTCCCACCACTCCACTAGGAATAGGGTTCCCCTGGTCCTCACCTACCACCCCACCAGCCTCCGGGTCCAACATATTATTCTCCGTAACTTCCGCCACCTCCAACGGGATCCCACCACTAAGCACATCTTTCCCTCCCCCCTCTCTCTGCATTCCGCAGGGATCGCTCCCTACACAACTCCCTTGTCCATTCGTCCCCCCCATCTCTTCCCACTGATCTCCCTCCTGGCACTTATCTGTGTAAGCGGAACAAGTGCTACACATGCCCTTACACTTCCTCCCTTACCACCATTCAGGGCCCCAAACAGTCCTTCCAGGTGAGGCATCATTTCACCTGTGAGTCGACTGGGGTGATATTCTGCGTCCGGTGCTCCCGATGTGGCCTTTTATATATTGGCGAGACCCAACGCAGACTGGGAGACCACTTTGCTGAACATCTACGCTCTGTCCGCCAGAGAAAGCAGGATCTCCCAGTGGCCACACATTTTAATTCCACATCCCATTCCCATTCTGACATGTCTATCCACGGCCTCCTCTACTGTAAAGATGAAGCCACACTCAGGTTGGAGGAACAACACCTTATATTCCGTCTGGGTAGCCTCCAACCTGATGGCATGAACATCGACTTCTCTAACTTCCGCTAAGGCCCCACCTCCCCCTCGTACCCCATCTGTTACTTATTTTTATGCACACATTCTTTTTCTCACGCTCCCTCTGTCCCTCTGAATATACCTCTTGCCCATCCTCTGGGTCACCCCCTCCCCCCCTTGTCTTTCTTCCCGGACCTCCTGTCCCATAATCCTCTCGTATCCCCTTTTGCCTATCACCTGTCCAGCTCTCGGCTCTATCCCTCCCCCTCCTGTCTTCTCCTATCATTTCGGATCTCCCCCTCCAACTTTCAAATCCCTTACTCACTCTTCCTTCAGTTAGTCCTGACAAAGGGTCTCGGCCTGAAACGTCGACTGCACCTCTTCCTACAGATGCTGCTTGGCCTGCTGCGTTCACCAGCAACTTTGATGTAGGTTAACAGTGGGCTGAGTCAGAAAGCCATATCATGTGCCTGACTGTAGTTCTTGGAGGTCTGAGTATTAGTACCTTTTTAAGAAGATTGCGGTAACGGAAACTGATACAAAGACTTGCAGTATTGAAAGGCTTATCATATGAGGAGCATTTGCCTCTGGGCCTCTACTCACTGGTATTCAGAAGAATGAGAGATGACTTCATTGAATGTTGCACAGCCTCGATGGATTGGATGTGGAGAGGATGGTGTATGGTAGGGGAGCCTAAGATCAGAGGGTACAGCTCAGAATAGAGGGGCATCTGTTTAAAACAGAGATGAGGAGGAACCTCTTTGGCCAGAGAGTGATGATTCTGTGGAACTCATTGCCTAAGATGGCTGTTGAGACCAAGCCATTGGGTATATTTAAGGCAGAAGTTGATGGATTCTTGATTAGTCGTGAAGGGAAATGGACAGAAGGCAGGAGATTGGGGCTGAGAGGGAAATTGGATCAGCCATGATATAGTGGAGCAGACTCGATGGGCCAAATGGCCTAATTCTGCTCTTGTATCTTATTCTCATAACTCAATGAGCTTCACATCACTTATTTCTAATAAAAACAACTGAATATTCAAACTAAATAAACTTAACTCCACTCCTTCTCAATCAATAGACTATATACTGACTACCTGAAGACCCAACACTAATCTCTTTCAACTAAAGAGATTGACTAGGACATCTAGGCACACACAATCCCCATTAAAAGGCCTCGGCAGAGAGACTGTTCAATGTTAAGTTTATTATCAATGTGCACATATGTCATTAATACGACCCTGAGTTTAGTTTTCTTGTGGGCATACTCAGTAAATCCAAGAAGCACAATAGAATCAATGAAAGACCACACCCAACATGACAAACAATCAAAGGAAAACAAACTGCAAATACGAAAGAGATAAAAAATAAATAAATACGTAATAAATATCAAGAACATGAAATGAAGAGTCCTTGAAAGTGAGTCTATAGGTTGTGGGAACATTTCAGTGATGGAGCCAGTGAAGTTCCTCTGGTTCAAGACCCTGATTGTTGAGGGGTAGTAACTGTTCCTGAACCTGGTGGTGTGAGTCCTGAGGTTCTGGGATCTTCTTCATGATGGCAGCAGTAAGACAGCATGACCTGTGTGGTGGGGTCCATGATGATGGAATCTGCTTTCCTGTGACAGTGTTTCATGCCAATGTGCTCACTGGTAGGGAGGGCTTTACCAGTGACGGACTGGGCCATATCCACTACTTGTTGTCTGTTCAAGGGCATTTTCAATACCAGGATATGATTCAGTCAGACAATATACTGTCCACCACACATCTACAGAACTTTGTCAAAGTTTTAGATGTTATGCTAAATCTTTGCAAACTCCTAAGGAATTAGAGGTGCTCCTGTGCTTTCTTCATAATTGTATTTATGTGCTGGCAGGTCCTCTAAAATGTTAACAACAAAGAAATTAATGTCACTGACCCCCTCCACCTCTGATCCTCTGATGAGGACTGGCTCATGGACCTCTGGTTTTCTCCTCCTGAAGTCAATGATCAGCTCCTTGATCTTGCTGACATTGAGTAAGAGGTTATTGTGGCGCCACTCAGCCAGATTTCCAATCTCCCTCTGATATGCTGATTCATCACCACCGTAGATTCAGCCTACGATAGTGGTGTCGTCAGCGATCTTAAATGTGGCACTGGAGCTGTGCTTAGCCACACAACCACAAGTGTAAAATGAGTATAGTGGTCTCTAAGCGCACAGCTTTGTGGTGAATATGTGTTGCTGGAGACTCTGGAGGAGATGCTGTTGTCAATCTGAACTGGCTGGGATCTGCAAGTGAGGAAATGAAGGATCCAATTGCACAAGGGGGTATTGAGGCCAAGGTCTTGAAGCTTGTTGATCAATTTTGAGGAGATGCTGGTATTGAATGCTGAGCTGTAGTCAGTAAAGAGCATCCTGATGTATGTATCTTTGCTGTTCAGATGTTCAGGGTTAAGTGAAGAGCCAGTGAGATGGCTCTGCTGTAGACCTGTTGCTCTGGTAGGCAAGTTGGATTAGATCCAAGTCACTTCTCAGGTAGGAGTTGTACAAATCTCAAAGTAAATTTATTATCAAAATACATATATTATCAAAGTACAACTTGGGCATTCAACCAGTGTGCAAAAAATCAACAATGAGATAGCTTCTGCTGTGGACCTGTTGTGCCGGTAGGCAAATTCGAGTGGCTCCAAGTCGCTCCTCGGGCAGGAGTTAATATGCTTCATCAGCAACCTCTCAAAGCAGTTCATCACAGTGGATATAAGCGCTACTGGATGATAGTCATTGAGGCTGGTTACCATGTTCTTCTTGAGCATAACTGAAGCCCACTTCAAGCAGGTGGGTACCTCAGACAACTGAAGCAAGAGGTTAAAGTTATCAGTGAATACTCCAGCCAGTTGATCAGCACTGGCCTTTAGTACTTGGTCAGGTACCCCACCTAGGCTGGATCCTTTGTGTGGGATCACCCTCCTCTCACATCGGCCTCAGACACTGTAATGACAGGCTGTTTGGAGGATGTGGGAGGTCGTGAAGGTTTCTCCATGATTTGACTGTCAAAGCAAACATAGAAGGCATTGAGCTCAGCTGGAAACAAAGCCTCTTTTGTTACCTACTGTATGTCACTCAGTTTCACTTTGTAAGAGGTGATAGCATTCAAGCCCTGACACAGCTATCAGACATCCGCTGGTGACTCGAGTTTAGTCGGGAACTGCCATATCAAACGTGAGGTGGCTTTGTGGAGACCATACCTGGAATTCTTGTATCTTACTTGGTCACCAGACTGAATACCACTGATCTGGCCCTTGGCAGACAGCAGATCTCAGGGTCCATCCAGGGTTTCTGGTTGGGGAAGACTCTAAATGATTTTGTGGGGAGACACTGGTGTTTCCTTAACCCACTTCTTCTCTGTTAAAACTTATCACTAACACTTTATCCACATTTCTCCACTGAAGGATTATATACAGATGAGTAAATGACCTTAACCAGAATCATGTTCATCATCACCGACCTACGCCATGAAATATGTTGCTTTGTGGCAGCAGTACAATGTAATGCATAAGTACAAAATATTACCATAGTTACCCAATGGAATATAAACAATAAATATGTTGTGGAAAATGAAAGCAAAATAGAGAGCAATACACACTCAAAACTCAGCAAGTCAGGCAGCATCAACGGCGGGGAATAAACAATCGACGTTTTGGGCTGAGACCCTTCTTCAGGACTCAAATGGTAATGCCGTGCTCAAAGCTGCAGAATCCAGTTTAACATTACTGACACAAGTTTACAATTTGTTGTTTTGCGGCAGCACTACATTGCAGTACAGTACATAATAATAAAAACTATTAATTACAATCAGAAGTAGATATATCACGTGGCCAAGTGGTTACGGCATTGGATTAGTGACCTGAAGGTCGTGAGTTTGAGCCCCAGCCGAGGCAGCGTGTTGTGTCCTTGAGCAAGGCACTTAATCATACATTGCTCTGCGACGACACTGGTTCCAAGCTGTATGGGTCCTAATGCCCTTCCCTTGGACAACATTGGTGTCGTGGAGAGGGGAGACTTGCAGCATGGGCAACTGCTGGTCTTCCATACAATCTTGACCAGGCCTGTGCCCTGGAGAGTGAAGACTTTCCAGGCACAGATCCATGGTCTTGCAAGACTAACGGATGCCTTAAATAAATATAAAAAAAGAAAATCAAATTAAAAGAGTCATGCAAAAAGTGAGGGAAAAATACGGAGGTAGTATTCATGGATTCATTGTCCATTCAGAAATCTGATGCTGGAGGGGAAGAAGCTGTTCCTTGAGAAGAGGCCATGTTCTGGGCAATGATGCCGCGTTTTTGAGGCATCGCCTTTTGAAGGTGTCCTTGGACTCTGAGGAAGCTAGTGCTCATGATGGAGCTGGCAGCGTTGATAACTTTCTGCAGCTTTCTCCGATCCTGTGCAGTGGCTCTTCCAGAACTTACAGTGATGCAGCCAGTTACAATGCTCTCTACGGTATATCTGTAGAAATTTGTGAGTGTCTTTGATGACATATCAAATCTCACCAACATAGCCAATGTTGTGGCTTCTTTGTAATTGCATCAATATGTTGGGCCCAGGATAGATCCTCAGAGATGTTGACACCCAGAAACTGCTCACCCTTTGCACTTCTGATCCCTCAATGAGGACTGGTGTGAGTTCCCTTGACTTCCCCTTCTGGAAGTCCACAATCAAGTCCTTGATCTTACTGATGTTGAGTGCAAGGTTGCTGTTGCAATACCACTCAACTAGATGATCTAACTTGCTCCTGTACACCTTCTCATCACCGTCTGAAACCCTGCCAACAGTGGTTATGTTGTCAGCAAATTTATAGATGAGTTTTGAGCTGTGCCTAGCCACACAATCGTGGGTGTAGATAGAGTAGAGCAGTGGGCTAAGCACGTATCCCTGATGTGCACTAGTGTTGACTGTCAGGGAGGAGGAGATGTTATTTCCAATCTGCACAGACTGTGGTCTCCCCAGTGAGGAAGTTACAGAGGCCCAGGTTTGGGAGCTTGCTGATTAGAACTGAGGGTACGATTGTGTTGAATGCTGAGCTGTAGTTAAAAAAGGAGCCTGGTGTAGGTATTATTATTGCCCAGGTGATCCAAGGCCGAGTGGAGAGTCAGTGAGATTGCCTCCGCTGTAGACCTATTGTCGTGATGGACAAATTGTAGCAGGTCCAGCTCCTTGCCTAGGTAGGAGTTGATTCTAGACATGACCAACCTGTCCAAGCACTCCATCACAGCAGGTGTGAGCACCACTGTGGTACGATTGTCATCCTTTTGGAAAAGGTTGGAATCTCCAACTGCAATCGCACTCTTCCCTTGGCCAGGACTAGAGCACCTTGACCACCTTGCTTCCCTGTAAATGGAGTGTGTACAATGTGGCTTGGCCATCTAAGTCCCACTGCTTTTGAATAGATTCATGCTTAGTCAGAATGGATCCCTTTCTCCAATAAAGCATGGTAGTGGACTGACAGAAGGTTAACAACAACTTTCCTACCCAATTAAGGGGCTTTAATACAGTCAAAGGTTATGGAAAAAAAGCAGGAGAATGGAGTGAAAGAGGGAGAATAAATCACGATGGAATGGCAGAGAGGACTTGATGGGCCGAGTGGCCTAATTCTGGTCCTATGAGTAATGGCCTTGCTTGAACTGACTGAGGCAGCTTAACCCCACAACTTCCTCATTAATGTGACAAGATCATTGCAAACTTACTCCTTCCTTATTAAGGGTCATTCACAAGACAGATTTGATCATCTTAACTCCATTCCTTTCATTACTGGACCAGGCGCTGACGGTCTGGGCCACAATAACTGCCTTACTTTCCCATAATGGGTCTGACATTGGCACATTGTGTCCACCTCTCTCCATTATAGGGTCTTTCAAAGCTAGATGGGAAGAAGTGGGATAACTATGTTCTGGTCTCTCTCTGTGTAGGCCTTCGGTGAGGAGGAAAGGCCAAGGAAAATTTCTATTTCACTGTTGTGAGACTATTAAATAGTTCCATCGTGAAATGAGTTGGATTCTTGATCTCGCAGTCTACCCAGTTTTGACCTGCACTGCACTTTCTCTTTAGCTATTGAACTTTGTTCTGTATTGTTATTGTTTTACCTCGCTCTTCCTCAACGCACTGTGTAATGATTTGATCCAACAGATGTGACAATAATAAAAGAATTCCAATTCCAGTTCCAAATGGGGCTAAGACATTTCTGGCCTGTTTCTGCAGGACCCTCTGCTGGGGAAGGAGTGTAGGTAAGATGACCCAGTCAGTCTGCCCATGGTCCAGAGTCTGAAGGTGACATTGTTTGCCAGCATGTGACCCTTCAACAGGTAAGGTCAGTGGTAAAATGACTCCATCTGTTCCTACTTGACTTTTTAATGGGAAAGGAATGAGTTGAGGTGCCAGTCTCTCCGTGTAAAGAATGACTTTGTGCTGATTCTGTCAAAGGGTGTATGGGCCTTTTAATAGGGAAAGTGGGGATGATGTGATTTATTCTATTTGTGAATAACCTTTGATGAGGTGGGAGATAAGATAGCCTAGATTGTTTTAGTGCACTGTCCATTAACAGAGAATGAGTAGCTAAGAGATGATTTTGACTTTCCAGGCATAGTTCTGTGATGGTGAAAGATTGAGTTTAAGCTGATCCAGTCTCTGTATTGGAAAAGGAGTGAGGTTTAACCTTTCACAAACAAGAGAAAATCTGCAGATGCTGGAAATCCAGACAGCACACACAAAATGCTGGAGGAACTCAGCAGGCCAGGCAACATCTATGGAAAAGAGTACAGTCAATGTTTCGGGCGGAGACTGGTCCTGATGAAGGGTCTCGGCCCGAAACATCAACTGTACTCCTCACAAAGGTGCTGCCTGGCCTGCTGAATTCTTCTGCCATTTTGTGTGTAATACAAGGTTTAACCTTCCCTATTACAGAGAGCGGGTGGAGCCATCCAAATGAGTACATTTTAAACTAGCTCCTTCCCAGTGATACGAGGTTTAACCTTTCCTATGGAGCCATCCAAATGAGTGCATTTTAAACCAGCTCCTTCCCGGTGATACGAGGTTTAACCTTTCCTATGGAGCCATCCAAATGTGTGCATTTTAAACCAGCTCCTTCCCAGTGAAGGATTATATGTTGTTGCTGATCTTACTTAACAGGGCTACACGGAGAATGACTGGATCACCTAAACTGCCATCTTCCACAGAAATGCATCATGCAGTGACTGTCTCAATCACCTAAGCACTACTTATTTTTCAATTATGCTCTGCATAAGCTTAGTGGTTCACACTAACCTCACATTCTCCCCATTAAGGCACCATAAGCAGACTGCCTGGATTACCTTAACCCTTCTCTATTGCAGACATTGACTGATTGACTTATTCTAATTGTTTTACTTCACAAATAAAATTGAGCACCTTAACTTCAGTCCTTCATCATTAAATTGGCAAGTACGGACTCTCTGAATCACACTTTAACTTACCAGGACCTTGCATGGACAGATTCAATTCATCCTCGCTATCCCCTTCAGGGCCTGGCAGGGAGTGACCAGATCAGTTCATCTTTAATCCATCCCCACTAAAAGTATGTGCATGGATTGAGAAGATCTCTCCATTTCTTTTCCATCTGGTTTAAGATGGTGCCACTGAAGATGGTTGACAGCCTACTGGTGGTTCATAAAGCAAGAAATACTACATACTTTATTAATTACATCTTTTCTGTGGAAAGTTGTGAAAAGCTATCATTACAAACAATGAAGACGAGGCTGACTCGAGGGTGCGTTGCAAAGTTGGAGTGAGGTCGAGACACGTTTGACACAAAGCTGGAGTGAGAGATCCACCTAAACCGAGAGTGAGGTTGGATTGGTCTAAGTGCTGGATTGATTTGGAATGGTTGGGTATGTGAATGAGGTGGCGGGGTCTAGGCCTAGAGCGTATTGATGAGATGGGGCGCGGATCTGAGTGCAGGGTCCACCTGGTGTTTGGACAATTTAAACACCGGGCCAGATGGGTGTTGGGACAGGAGGTGAGGGTCGGGCCAGTTCTGTCGCTGCTCCGTGATGTTTACTCCGCTCTCTGCTGTGCTGAGGCTGAGGCTGTGGGCCTGCTCTGGGCTCCATGTCTGTGAGCTTCACAATGATTCGCCCCACTGTGTAGTGAACAGAGGCTCTGGACCTGCTCTGGGCTTCGTATCTGTGAGCTTCAAAATGATTCGCCCCGCTGTGTAGTGAACTGAGGCTGTGGGCCTGCTCTGGGCTTTTTGTATCTGTGAACTTCGCAATGATTTGCCTCGCTCCGTGGTGAACTGACACTGTGGGCCTGCCCTGGTTGCTCCCAGCTTCGAGCCTATGGACTCACTTTCATTCTTAATGTTGTTGCTTGCTTTGATTGTTTGCATGGTTTGTGTTTTTTTTTCTCTCTCTGCGCATTGGGTATTGGTCTTTTTTTTAATTGGGTTATTGGGTTCCTTCGGGTTTCTTGTTTTGTGGCTGCCTGGAAGCAGACGAATCTCAAGGTTGTATAATTTTAACATACTTTGATAATAAATGCACCTTGAACTCTGAAATGTTATGATAGCAGCTGGGATCACCTTGGCTGTGCTCCTTAATTTAGGGGCCATTCCCAGATCAACTGATTCACCATATCCATAGTCCATCATTGCCAAAAGGCCACAGGTAGACAGACCGGTTCCCCACAATCCCATTTCTTCCCCACTAAGGAGCTACGCAAAGATTTAGAGGATCACGTAAATCCCAACAGTTCCTTCTCAAGACCAAGCATGGATTGAACAGATCACCATCATGCTCAGCTTTTCCCCACTAAATTGCCATATTTGGATTGAGAGATCCGCCTTTATTGCCTTCCCTCTCCCTCAAAGACCTGTGGGTGGATGAGCTGAATTCACCTCAATCCCATAGCTCCATTATTAAATGGCTATGGGATTATTAAATGACAGGATCTCCCCACCCCTCTTGCAGGTAGTGTTCATAGACTGACTGGATCACTTTTCCTATACCCGTCACACCTGAACTTCATGCCTAGTTATATTTATTGCTGTTAATTGTCAGTGCTTAACTTTGCCGTTGGAAGCATTAATATTTTATTTCTGTTAAAAACATGAGTCATTTGTCTGCTGCTCTGTAGCCTTTTCAATACTCAGCCCACACTACATTCACAGAGCACTACCACATATCACCAGCTGTTTTACGATACCCAAGAAAAATCAGTCATGGAAGCCATTGATATTTAAAATATAAATACCACAGTTTGCAATCATTTAAGTTGTGCACCCTTCATAAAACAGACTAAACGCTTTCAGCAATCATTATCCATTTTCGAGAGTAATGTGTTTGTTAAGTCCTATTTCACATTAAAGTCACAAGAAGCACTTTATAGCACATAGAAATGTATTTTATGTGAAATATTGCTCTGTGATAAATGGTTGCCCTAGGCAGAGATGTATATTTTTTGATTTAAGACCTGTATAATTGGAGTGACTAAAACTGTATGTATTTTGCTTAAATAAATCATTAAGTCAGAGAAATTGCAAACAGAATTTTTGGAAACACACATGAAATTATTCATTATCTGTTATAATAAAAGATTTATTACATTTGACCTTTGCAGTAATCATGCTGACTTTATTAATATTTCAAAGGAGTTGCAATTTAGCTAAAATTGACTTGTGAATGATTTGTTGCAAAGAATTATGGATCTATATTTGTTGAGCTCAACTGCTATAAAATGTGATCAGGCTTGTAAACTAAACACACAAAACGCAGGAGGAACTCAACAAGTCAGGCAGCTTGATGAATAGACAGTGGGTGTTTCAGGCTGAGAACCCTCATTAGGACTGGAAAGGAAGGGGTGATTCTGGTTTCTGACCCCTTTGTTGACTGTTTATTCCCCTCCATAGATGCTGCCTGATTTTCTAGGTACCTGCAGCATTTTGTGCATGTTTCTCAATGCTAAGGTATCATTAGGGCTGTGCAGAGTAATTCAAGAACTGAGTATTCTTGAGCCACACCACCCAGCAACACACCTACTTAACCCTAGGCTAATCACAGGACAATTTACAATGTCCAATTAACCCTCTAACCAGTACATCTTTGGACTGTGGGAGGAAACTGCAGCATCCCGAGAAAACCCACACAGTTCATGGGGAGAACATAGAAACTTCTTACAGGCAGCACCGGAATTGAACTCTGAACTCTCGAGCGCCCCAGCTGCAGAGGCATTGTACTAACCACGACACGCCCGGGAATGTTTGAAGGGAAGTGATTTATATTGAACCTGCTGATGTGGGACTTCAGTCCCTCTACCTCCTGCCTGACGGTAGCTGCAAGATAATGTCATGTCTAATATGGTGAGCATCTTTGATGATAGATATTCACTCGAGGCAGGACTCGTGTAGATGCATTTAATGGTGGGGAAGGATGTGCTTTTGATGAGCCCACTACCCTCTTCAGAGCACAGACAGTAGTCCAGCAAAGCACAGGAAAAAACCTTTTGGCCCACAATATTGTGCTGAACTGATTTAACTCATAATTAAACACCTAAATAAAATAATCACTTCTTCCATCACCATGTCCATTTCACTTCATCTTCTGCATATTCATGTGCCTACCTAAGAGGTTTTTTAGACACCTCCATTATATTTGCCTCTTCTGTCACCCCCACCAGTGCATTCCAGGCACCCAACCGGCTCTGTGTAAAATACTTGCCCTGCATATCTCCTTTGATTTTACCCTCTCTGACCTTAAAAGCATGCTTTCTGGTACTAAACACTTCAATCCTCGGAGAAAAAAAGATTCTGGTTGTCTAACCTATCTGTGCTTCATAATCAGTTAACCTACATTCATGGTTCCCTTCAGCCTCAGCTGCTCCAGAGAAAACAACCCAAGTTTGTCCAAACACTCATTATCGTACACACCCTCTAATCCAGGTGGCATCCTGGTAGATCTCTTTTGCATCCTCTCCAAAGCCTCCACATAATTCCTCTAACAGGGTGATCAGAACTGAATGCAGCTCTCCTGATGCGGCCTCATGTCAGTTATTTCAATCAGCAAAAGAAGTTTCCTGTTCTTGAACTTCAACTAAAAGAGGCAGGAATCAGTCAACTTGTTCTGCCACTTTCAGAGAGCTATGGACTTGGATCCCAAGATCTGCCTGTACACCAACATTGTTAAGAGTCCTGCCGTTAACCGTATACTGTCCCTTTACAGTTGATCTCCAAAGTGCAACAACTTGCAGTTGGCCATCTTCCATTTCTCTGCAACTGATCTGTATCTCACTGGTATCCTTTGGCAAACTTTGACACTATCCACATGCCACCAGTATTGCCAGTGAACGATCTAGCCCACTTACCCAACTTTCCATTCAAGTCATTTGTATATGTGTATACTCAAATGACAGAAGACCCTGTACAGATCCCTGTGGAACACCAATCATCATGGACCTCCATACAGAATAAGCCCCATAGACCACCACCCCATGTCTTTTATGAATAAGCCATTTCTGTATCCAACCAGCCAAGCCACCATGCATTTCATGCATCTTAGTTTTATGGATGAGCCTCCCCTTCAGCATCTTATCAAACGCCTTACCATATGGACAATATCCACAGTTCTACCTTTATCAGTCACTTTCAACACCTCCTCAAAAACCTCAATCAAGTTAGTAAGAACTATTCTGACTATTCCTAATTAGGCCATGGTTATCCAAATCCTCATAAATCCTCTGTCTAAGAATCTCAGTAACATTGTTTACATTCCCATGCATGTGAATTGCTGTATCAGACCACAATGCACCTCCCGGGACACTTTCAACAAGATACCTGTCGAATTTTATTGAGTGACAGGCTGAATTGCCTTCACTTCCTATGAAAGTAGAGACCCCCTGCACTTCCTCTTTGTGAATGCATCTGTGTACTGGGCCCAGGGTAGGCCTTCCAATATGTTTACGCTCACAGAGTTAAAGCTGCTGACCCTCTCCACCACTGATTCACCAAAGTACGCTCGCCTTCCTTCCCTTTTGCTAAGCCTCTGATTGGTTACTTAGTTTGACTGACATTTAGCGAGAGGTTGGTTGTTGTGGCATCACATAACCATACATCCTATCTCACTCCTGTCTGAACTTGGGCTCTCCTGCTTGTCAAATAGATACATGAGGCACTGTTCTGTGCAGATTAGCGCATCCTGAACTTCAAACATAGGCTTCTACTCAATTGGAGGTGGTTTCCTTGTCAAGCAGTCAAAGGGAAAACCAAAGTATTCATTCTCACTCTGGCGACCCCTACTGAAAAATGATTGTAAGGGAATGTCAGAATAAAATTGGACTAGACACAAATCCAAGCCACGTCTCACTGACCTCACATGGAGGAGGTTTGTTGACATTTGGTGTTGTATTTTATATCTAACTGTCTGGAGAGAGACAGGAATAAAAAAAAAATCAGGGGAAAAATAACAAATGCAGCCTCATTCACTCATTAAAAGTTGAAGAAATCTTACCATCCCTCTCCACCCTCTCAACAAAAGCAGGCAATGATTATTTTGTTTTCTTTTTTTAGCACAGGAATGTGAAGACCACCCAGTTCTGGATTAAAAACAGAAATAGTGGATTTGTGAACAAAGCTTTTCTGAAAACTTCTGTTTTGTCTTATTCTGGAAGTTGAACAACTTGTGGTACGTGAGTGTTTAAGTATCTTAGCTAACTGCAGATTAGCCTTCAGTTCATTAAAGAGAAGAACAGACAAAGAAGACAAATGCTTAATTCCACTGCTATATTCTAACCCTCATCTTTTTCAATCCAGTGTGCACACAGATCTGCCACCCAACTCTCAGTAACTTCAATAGTCAGTTCACCTCACCTCCCCTCACATCCCTGGACTGATGCTCTCACTATGATATTAGTAGGTGCATTGGAATCTTTATAAAAGTATGCATTGTATGGAGAATCTTAATTGTATCACATGGTTTAATGATGTGTACTAAGCTATGGTTGCAATAGAACAAACAATAGACAATAATCACAAAACACTTTACATAAAAGAAGCAATTAAAGCTAATATTATAACAAACCTCAATTTGAAACAATTTGAAAAGTACAATAGGCTTGTTACTGGCAAATTTGTCCCCAAAATAAAACTATTTCAGTTGTTCTCAAATTTAACAAATCTTTCCAAATGATTTACAAAATCATAACTAGTCAATCAGTCATTTTGCAGGGATCAAACCAAAATTATTTAAGAACGTCATGTTGTTTTCTATTTAATTTGAATAAAAATGTGCAAAGAAACCTGAAGGTCACCTATTTATAACCACTTGAAATGGTTAACAATAGGAATACAATTTTGTCAATCACTCTTAACCCAGCCAAAATCAGGTCATGGTAATACAAATACAAAACATTTTGAATATGTATTATTTTACCAACATTTCCATTTAATAAATATTACTTTCTAATATATCTCCCATGAATCAATTCCAGACTAATCTTATTTTACGGTTGTTTTCCGCATTGACACAGAAAATACAAAAGATATATTTTGCCTAATTAAAGCTACCAACTAAAACTCAATCATCTTTTCAAATGCATAACATTATTCATATGATGAAGTTTCATTTCCATAGCATATACCCAAAATAAAAGCATAACGTAGACTGAACTTATTCTAAGTACCACAATGCCACCTGGTGGAATGTAATGACAGTGCATGAGGTGAATTTCAATTCATATTTATATTTGCATTTGCATTTTCTAAAGAGAATGCTCAGAGTCTGGAAATGGGAAAACAAAATGCAGTTATTTACGTTGTGTATTTAATATTTAAATAATATTTGAGTCATATTGTAAATATATCGATTGTTTAAGCATTCTTTGTTGCTTACATAAAGCATTGGGAGTATACAAAAGCACGTAAATAGCATATGTATGTACCTTGCTTAATGTTAAAAATAAAGTTAGAATCACATTCCCAGCATTCTTGTTGTCCTTTCAATTAGTTATTATGTTTTTGAGTTTATAGAACATAACAGTGGCAACAAACCTGCTTTAAACAAACCTGAGATGACTACCTACCCGTTGAAGCACAGCAAAAGACAGTTGAGTTAAAAATAACATGCAGCAAAATGGCTGAGTTTTTTTTAAAAGTGCTGCATACTTTCTTCTTCTTTGAAGGAGCACATTTCCTCTGTAAAAGGAAAGACGGCCAAGTTTAAAAAAGGCAGAAAATGGACAAATTCATGGGTTCATAAATAGTGAGTACTGGGTGATAATAATCATAAATGAAAAAAGAAATGGCTGGCTTCATTGGAATGATAGATGTGTTTGACTGCACAATGGATAACTGTTTCATGTATACTGAATGAATTGAGTAGTATTTTGAAGCAAATGAAATAACTAATGAGAAATGAGTACCAGTTTTGCTGAGTGCATAAGTTGTAGAGGCATACAGTTTGTTTAGAAGTTTGACTTCTCCAATCAACACAGCTGAAATGAGCTTTGCTGCTATCATGAAAGTAATTCAGGAACATTTAGAACTGAAACAAGTGTTCATTGCAGAAGTCAATTTCAGTATACATGGCTGAATTGAAATGCTTGACCGAGCATTGTCAGTTTGGTAATTGGCTTAATGATACACTGAAAGATCATATCATTTGTGGAACCTTATAAGAAAGCATTTAAAAATGGCATCTAACTGAACCACAACTTGCATTTAAAAGAGTAGTTGATATAGCTGTGTCAATGGAAACAGCAGACAGAGACACAATTGAGTTGCAGTCAAGAATGAAAGTGAGCGTGAACAATGTTGCAAAGTCCAAACCATAACTGGCCTGGCCAAACAAATTGTGTTACCGTTGTGGCAGGGGCTCACATACATCAGGCCAATAAAGGAATAAAGGTGAAATTTACACAGAAGTGTCAAAGTAGGGCACGTACAAAGAACATGTTGGGCAGACAAAAATAAATGGAATGCACAGGGAAGAGAAAAGCCACTGGTCCCAGTAGTGAAGACGAGTGGGTCAGTCAGCATCTATAGTGATTTTAAGGTCACCATCAACCCAGTTCTGAATGTAGATCAATACCTTCTGCGCAGGATTGAGAATATTTTTGCAAACCTTTCTAGAGGGAAACAGTTTAGCACAGTGGACTTAGCTGAGGCCTACTCACAGATGGCGATGGAAGAAGAATCCAAAGTGTTTCTCACCAGAAACACCCACAAAGAGCTTTATTGCTATAATAAGCTTATTTTTTGGAGTAGCATCTGCACCTGCACTCTGGCAACAAGCTATGGACCAGGTGCTGCAAAGCTGCCAAGCACTCAGTGATATGTGGATGACATCACTGTTACCAATAAGGATGTCAAGGAACATCTCCAAAATCTCAAGAGAGTCTTAAAATGGTAAGTGTCATAAGGCGGTGGCTGGGAACGGACCCAAGTGCAAGACACAGACACTGAAGTACATGGGACAGGACTAGGATACAGGCTGAGGGCAAGGACATGGACACGAAAACCGGGAACCCGTAACAGGACTGGACAAGAGAGCTTGGAGCCTGGGCTTGGACTCCGAGCCAGAGACTGGACAAGGACCCAGTACCTGGGTCTTGCCTCTGGCTCGGACCCCAGAACTAGGCAAGGACGAGGCTTGGCAGGCAGGCAGGACGAGGCTGGAGTCTTCAGGCTTGAAGCTAGAGGTGAGGGTTGGCAGGAGGCAGGAGGCTGGAGTCTTCAGGCTTGAGGCTAGAGGCGAGGGTTGGCAGGAGGCAGGAGGCTGGAGTCTTCAGGCTTGAGGCTAGAGGTGAGGCTTGGCAGAAGGCAGGAGGCTGGAGTCTCCAGGCTTGAGGCTAGAGGTGAAGCTTGGCAGGAGGCAGGAGGCCGGAGTCTTCAGGCTTGAGGCTAGAGGGAGGCTGGAGTCTTCAGGTTTGAAGCTAGGCGGGAGGCTGGAGTCTTCAGGCTTGAGGCTAGG
The DNA here is from genome assembly GCF_963921235.1 of Mobula hypostoma. Taxonomy (NCBI): domain Eukaryota; kingdom Metazoa; phylum Chordata; class Chondrichthyes; order Myliobatiformes; family Myliobatidae; genus Mobula; species Mobula hypostoma. The sequence goes on along the minus strand of NC_086099.1, from coordinate 93,017,247 downwards.
CAGAAGGCTGGAGTCTTCAGGCTTGAGGCTAGGCAGAAGGCTGGAGTCTTCAGGCTTGAGGCTAGGCAGAAGGCTGGAGTCTTCAGGCTTGAGGCTAGGCAGAAGGCTGGAGTCTTCAGGCTTGATGCTAGGCAGGCTCCTCCTGGGCAGGGCGCGGTTCCCCTGGGCAGGGCACGGATCACCACCCAACAGAGGCAAGGGACAGAACCAACCGCAGGTAATGGCAAGACGGCCTGGCTTGCCCGACGGAGGCAAGGGACAGGAAGGGACAGAACCAACCGCAGGTAACGGCAAGATGGCCTGGCTTACCCGACGGAGGCAAGGGACAGGAAGGGACAGAACCAACCACAGGTAACGGCAAGATGGCCTGGCTTACCTGGGCGGAGGCAAGGGACAGGAAGGGAGCTAGGTACAGGGTGGCTCCAGGACAAGACTGCAGGCAAGACGAGACGAGAGTTACCAGCAAGACAAGGCAAGGCTTCAGGCAATGCAGAGCGAGACAAGAACTTAAGGTGAAGCGAGAGTTACCAGCAAGACAAGACAAGGCAAGGCTTCTGGCAAAGCAAGGTGAGGTGAGAGTTACCGGCAAGAAAAGGCAGGGCTTCAGGTGAGGATGCAGAAGGCAGAGGAAGGGATACAAGAAGTAAGGACAAGAACGATCCAGCAGCCACGCCCTGATCTCTGAAGGTATTTATGCAGCCAGCCCCAACGAGCATCAGCTGGCTCAATTAGAGCTCAACAAGAACAGAAACAGAGTAGACAGGAAAACCCCTGGAGCAAGGGTCAATGGACCAGACCGTGAACCGGAATACAGACTTCACGGACCGGACCATGACAGTACCCACCCCCCACCCCCATGGAAGCCTCATGGCGACCAAACAGGGTATCCAGACTATGGACGACCCGGGCGGGTGGGAGGGTATTTAACAGAAAGGAACCCCGGGTGGCAAGAGGAAAAGGACAGTGTCTGTGTCGCTGGGTCCATGGTTGGCTGGATTATTCCGTCATAAGGCGGTGGCTGGGAACAGACCTGAGTGCAAGACACAGACACTGAAGTACTAGGGACAGGACTAGGATACAGGTTGAGGGCAAGGACATGGACGCGAAAACCGGGAACCCGGAACAGGACTGGACAAGAGAGCTAGGAGCCCGGGCTTGGACTCCGAGCCAGATTCTGGACAAGGATCCAGTACCTGGGTCTTGCCTCTGGCTCGGACCCCAGAACTAGACAAGGCAAGGCTTCAGGCAATGCAGGGCGAGACGAGAACTTCAGGTGAGGCGAGAGTTACCGGCAAGACAAGGCAAGGCTTCTGGCAAAGCAAGGCGAGGCGAGAGTTACCGGCAAGACAAGGCAGGGCTTCAGGCGAGGAAACAGAAGGCAGAGGAAGGGATACAAGGAGTAAGGACAAGAACAATCCAGCAGCCGCACCCTGGTCTCTGAAGGTATTTATGCAGCCAGCCCCAACGAGCATCAGCTGACTCAATTAGAGCTCAACAAGAACAGAAACAGGGTAGACAGGAAAACCTGGAGCAAGGGTCGATGGACCAGACCATGAATCGGAATACAGACTTCACGGACCGGACCATGACAATAAGAAGATTATGGGCTCAGAGCACAATGCAACTAGTGTGAATTCTTTAAAACCAACATCAATTACAGTGGTCACACTATTGACGCGCAAGATTTACAAAAGCGTGCAGAGAAAATTCAAGCATTGGTAGATGCACCAAGGCCAAAGAACACATCACAGTTGCAGACCTTTTTAGGATTTGTCTATTACTATAATAGGTTCCTGCCAAACTTGGCTACTGTGCTCCACCACTTGAACTTATTATTTCAGATCAGTATGAAATAGCAAAGGACAAAGAACTGAGAGGTGCCTTTCCAAAAGGCAAAGGAAATGGTGACGTCAGACACTGTACTCACACATTATGCTCCACATTGTCTGATGAAGCTTGCCATGCACCCAGAAGATGCTGATACATTCAGAGCTAAGGTGTCTAGAGTTATCAGAACCCCTTCCTGCAGTCCCAGAGTCAATTCCTACAACCACCATGGAAGAGACTCTAGAACTTGAGAATGTTTCACAAGTCCGAGAACCTGAGATTTTTTCATAGCCACAAATCTCACCTGCCAAGCAGTGTGACCCCTTGTCAGGAAAGACATTGCCCCACAAGAGTAAGAAATACTGCACTGTGATAAAATCTTGTGGAGGTTGGACAACTTAACATTTACTAGGCTGTGAATGTCTATATAGTAGTTATATTATTTAGTATACTAAATACCTGTTTATGTTGAGATGCATTCTATTTTCAGTTAGAGTTTATACCCTAGCAGGGGCAGGTCTTGTGTATTTAATATTTCATTAATATTATAAATATATTGATTGATTAAGCGTTCTTTGTTGTTTACATAGTTCATTGTGGGTTATAGGTAAAAGTACGTAAAAGGCATATGTCATTATGGCACCACGTCACACGTATGCACTTTGCTTAAATTAATAAATGAAGTTAGAGGCTTATCCCCAGCTCCCTTGCTTTCTTTTCAATTAGTTTTTATGATTTGTACTTAGAAAATTTAACAACTGACACATCACAAAGTTCTTGTTATTTGATATTTATGAAATTTAGAAGATTAAGGGATAAGTTGATGTAAGTTTTCAAGACACTAAGGGGAACATTTCAATCAATATTTGTGTCTATAATTCCCCAATAGGGAAATGTAGGACTGTGGGGCAGCAAAGATTTTTATCCAGACCTCTGGTAAGCAGGTATTATGGGGCTGGGGGGGGGCGCGAAGAGCCCCTTGATCTATCAAATAATTAGAGTGTGACGTACCTAGTTACACAGTGAATTTGTACAACAGTAACTATGACTTTGTCACCATAGAAAGGAAATGGCAATCTGATGATTAATATTACTCAGGAAGCATCAAAATATGGAGTATGACAAACACGACTTGTATCTAACTTCCATAATACTTCCTTTTATTACATACTATTTGATCATGAACCAAGTGCAGATTACATTATTTCACAATTAAATAGGATTAATAACTTTGCTGCACTTCAAATAATTTCCAGAAATAACCTGTTGGCTGAAATTTCACAGGTGATGACAGAAGATTTGAGGAAAATGAACAATGTTCTTTAAGTTACAAATCCCAGTAAAGTGATCACTCATGCTGAGTGTGATGTTCTCATAAGGGGTTATTGATTGGTGGCCATAGAGGCCCGTCTGAAATCCACATATTGTGGTGCAGCGTGAGGGAGTGTAAGTGGTGGCTGCAGTTGGCGACTGGGTCTTTTAGTTGTAAAATTACAAACAGAATTATGGAAGTTGAAAAACATGAGAAAGTGGTACTTCAGTTTTAAATAGCAAGAGATCTATAATATTATTGGTGGATTAATATTGATTAATATTGAAACTAATAAACTACATGAGTCATTAAAAACATACTCAGATAAATGAAACCATTTTGTGAGCAAAATAAGAATGTGTGTTTTTCAGAATTATAATCTCCAATACGTGATACTAATTCAACCTGTTTCTTCCAGCAAAACCCCGGCCAACTCACAGCTGACGGGAGATGCCCAAGGCAGCGCATTGAAGGTATAGACTCTGTTGGAAAATCTGGTAATGATGAAGGGATTTATATAAGGACTCCTGAGGTAACAACTAATAAATTTCATTCGGGTTACCCATTTAGGAAATCACTAACATCACAGAAGTAACACAGTTGTCAACGGCAATCAGTGTTATTGCGACTGCTGTACAGAGACACTGAAAAGCTGAAGCTGGTTGATAGAAAAGATTTTTATTCATCATGATAAGCAGGCATTCTCTTGGAGATCCTTACAGTACAGTCTTCCTGAACTCAAAACACATCCAAGATTTATACAAAGATAACACCAGGTCATATAATACAATTGCAATGGTTCCATTGGTATGTTATAAATAAACTAATCTAATGTAATCTAACAAGACACACCTGGATGTTCAAACACTTTCGCTAGGACAAAGTAATTCACAAAGATAGTCTAGACGTTTCTGAGGAAAGAACACACAGATATCCAAAAATAGTGTTGTGATGGCTAACAATTTGGAAAAAAAATGAATATCCCAAATATCGATAGATGGAGTGAATATATTCATAATGTTGTTTAATATGAGAAGAGAAGAACTAATTGAGTTGGTGTAGAAGGTTTCTTCAACTCAATTACAATTGTGCAAAATAACTTGGGTTTGCACCATTGGATGTCAGCCCTCTGACTAACAAGTTTGACTGAAAAAAGACAGTGAAATCCTGAAGCAAGATCAGATGGCGTACAGTTACAAGTTATGAGTGAGAATTGCTCAGATTTTGAAAAGCATTGAAAAGACACAAGCTGAAGATTTGTTGAATGATGTTGCATGACAAGACAGAAAGCGTTCAGAAAGGAAGTTGAATTGCTGGACGGTGTTAACCGAAGATGCAAGATACTTGTTTCACAACTGACCACAGTTTTGGGGTAAAGTAAATCAGAAAGCAGTCTGGTAAACATATGCAGAAAAATGTTTTTCCTGCTTTGCTGCCAAGAACTCTTTTGAGCAATTAGTTTTTGATGACATATAGTGTGAAGGGTAGGAAGTGGGTTGGGAAACTAACAGCAGGAGTATTTTCAAAGATGTGCATCTGCATTGAGGCAGCGGCAGCACCTTCTCACTCACTAGAGATCCAGTGCATAGGTGTGCAGAGGAGAAAGCAAGGACAGTAATGTACAGGTTTATACAACTGCCTCCCAGTAACCTGGGCAATGGTAATGCAACATACCATACAGGGTCAGTGGAACAAGCAAAATAGCCTCAGCAGGCTGTATTTACAGATTTTGTTATCAATTGTCTATGAGTAACACTGTCTATCTTTCACCATTTGTTCACAGAAAGATGAGCTTTGAGCCCAGACATCCATGTTGATCTTATTTCCAGTCTACACTAATCCCACTTAGCAGCATGAGGACTGTATCCTTCAATGCCTTGACAACATCTGTCCCACCACCCTTTTATTCTGGCTTCAGTTGCCTTTCTTTCTAGTCCTGATTAAAGGTCTTGTCCTCAAATGTCTATTTGTCATATCCCTCCAAAGATGCTTCCTGATCTGCTGAGCTCCTCCAGCATTTTGTGTGTGTGTGTTGTTGCCTATATAAGTGTCTGTGCAAATGACTCCTAAATCTAGTAACCATACCTGAAGTTGCTAAGCAGGGGCTGGAAAATGATGAAAATGCAAGAAACTCAGCAAAAATTCAAAGAAGTATTAAAAAGTCTATTCAAACATCAGAGTGTTCAAAGTCAAAAATGAACAAAGGATGAGTGACTTTCAGAAGCTGGGAAGGTTAAGGAACCAATTGTCCATGTACAATTTTGCAGCTGAGTATAAGGGCTCTTGTTGCTTTGATCACTCACTTAAGACTAACACAGGATGATACAACTGTTGCTTAGAGAAAACCAATGGAAAGAGACTTGCCTTCCTCCACCATCAATGCTGCCCACAACTGCATCTCTTCCACTTCACGCATGTCTGCCCTTACCCCATCCTCCCGCCACCCTACTAGGGATAGGGTTCCTCTTGTCCACACTACCACCCTACCGGCCTTCACGTCCAGTACTTCCACCACCTCCAAAACCTCCAAAAATTCTCTAAAACTTCCACCACCTACAACTGTATCCCACCACCAAACACATCTTTTCCTCCCCAACTTTCTATTTTCTGCAGGGATCACTCCCTACACGACTCCCTTGTCCATTCATCCCTCCCACTGATCTCTCTCCTGGCACTTATCCTTGTAAGCGGAACAAGTGCTGCACCTGCCCCTACAACTCATCCCTCACTGCCATTCAGGGCCCCAAACAGTCCTTCCAGCTGAGGCAACACTTCACCTGTGAGTCTGTTGGGGGTCATAAACTGTGTTCGGTGCTCCTGTGGCCTCTTGTATGTCGGTGAGACCTGATGTAGATTGGGAGACCGCTTCGCCAAGCATCTATGCTCCGTCTGCCAGAACAAGTGGGATCTCCCAATGGCCACCCATTTTAACTCCACTTCCCATTCCCATTCCGATATGTCCACTCATGGCCTTATCCACTGCTGTGATGAGGCCACACTTAGGTTGGAGGAACAACACCTTATATTTCTTTTTGGTAGCCTCCAACGTGATGGCATGAACATTGATTTCTCAAGCTTCCAGTAATGCCTCTCACCCCCACCACCTTCACCATTTCCCATCCCCTTGTCCCCCTCTCATGTTATCTCCTTGTCCATCCATCACCTCTCTCTGGTGCTCCTACCCTACCCCCTCCTTTTCTTTCTTGCATGGCCTTCTGTCTCTTTCATCAATCAACTTCCCAGCTCTTTTGCTTCATCCCTCCCCTTCCAGGTTTCACCTATTGCCTCAGGTCTCTCTCTCTCCTTTCCCCCCACCTTTCGAATCTACACCTTAGCTTTTTTTCCTCCAGTCCCGCTGAAGAGTTTCGGCCCAAAACATCAACTGCTTACTCGTTTCCATAGATGCTGCCTGGCCTGCTGAATTCCTCCAGCATTTTGTGTGTGTTGCTGGGATTTCCAGCATCTGCAGATTTTCTCTTGTTTGGAATACCAAACATGGTTATTTTGCTTTGTCATGGAAAACTTTGATTGAATGAACAAGTATTAGCACAACAGCACAGTAAGTGTCAAACGTAGCACTAACAGATTGAGTTGTCAACATATTGAGTACCAAATTGACTAACGCTCAGTAATCTCACATTCTGCAGTGCAAGCCCAATATTTGCAAAATTCAAAGACATGCCTGATGAAGGGAGCTACAGTAGATTTGAAAAGTTCATTTTAATCTAAGTCACAGGGGTCACAAATGTAGAAAAGCAGAAAAAGGAAACTTGCCCCCATATTAGACAGAAAAATTTACATTAGGACGGATGTTTAATATGCAAAATAAAACTGGAACCAAAATGTCAATATTACGGTAAATATTCTGACTTGTAAAAATGCTCAAAGGCAAAGTGAACTCTTTGATGAATTCTTCCTTCAAACAATTCCCAACACAGAAATACATATTATGCAGCTGAAAAAGATTGTTGATATTTGAATGAGTCCTTTCCTGGAATATCACAGAAATTACAGCCGGGGCTGGGAATGAGTGTCATTCCAACCAAATCTATCCATATGGTTTGAAGTAGGCATCTGGCCATAATTTCAGTGAACAATAAGATAAATCAAAGTAGATTTTCATCAATCCATCAATTGAAAGAAAACCGCACAACACACCCTTCACATCAGATCAGAGTCATCACTAAGTGGTTGCAAATGCATTTCTTTCATGGGGCAAAGCTCTGCCTTCGATCGTGGTTCTGACTTTTGACTATACCGCTGTGCTCTCCTGATGTGAGCAGCTGGCAAACTTGAATTGCATTTTCTGTATGATCAGAACAAAAGGTCAAACTGAAAATACCATGCAATATTCATTTCTTTCCCTCTAAGTGGGTGACATTCACAGTGTTTAGGACAACCAGGAACATGTTTGGCCTCCCTTGTTTATCTCAGCTGATGGTTCATAAACACAGCACTTCAAAATAAAAGAGAAAACTTGACAGGTGATGGGAACCACGTCATTTTGGGAACCGGTAGTGATGGGAACCACGTCATTTTGGGAAGTGTCATTGAGTCAGTCAGAGGATACATAAGTCTATCAAAGTTCAAAGTAAATTTATTATCAAAATACAGAACAAATGAAAATAGATTCTGTAATTCTAAATAAAGGCCAGCGGAACAGCAGAAATTTTTCATTTGATTCTATCCCATAATCATGGTTAATGAAATTTATATACTATGTATATATAAACTACACCCAATGTTTTTGAAATTTCTACAACATCTGATGAAGCACTGGCATACTATAATCACGCCATCTATTAACAATGAAAATGAACAACTACTGTTGTCAATATAAATCGAGGCATTTTCCAAGGTGACTCTCTAAACCAACTATGGTTTTATTTGGCTTTGAAGATGCTCTACAATTTACTGAATCGGATGAAAATAGGATATCAAATCAGAAACAATCAAACAAATTATTCCTTGACACACATGGATGATTAGAAATGATACACTCCTTTCAAAGTTCATCAGTAAATCTAAAGCAATTAATTCAAATAGTCAAACTGCTTTTGAAAGACAAAAGGATGAACTTTGGACTAGAGAGCTGCAGAACATTAAACATAAAGAAAGGTACAATAGAGCTAATAGAATACAAAACAGAGCAGCAGGATACAATACAACCGATGGATGAATATGAAACATATATACTAAATATCTAGGTTAACCGAAAGAAGCTGCAGAGGGTCATAAATTTAGATGGCTCCATCTTGGGTACTGGTCTACAAAATATCCAGGACATCTTCAAGGAGTGGTGTCTCAGAAGGGCAGCATCCAATATTAAGGACCCCCAGCACACAGGGCATGCCCTTTTCTCATTGTTACCATCAGGTAGGAGGTACAAAAGCCTGAAGACACACACTCAGTGATTCAGGAACAGCTTCTTCACCTCTGCGATCCGATTCCTATATGGACATTGAACCCTTGGACACTACCTCACTTTTTAAATAGATATTATTTCTGTTTTTGCATAGTTTTTAATCTATTCAATGTACATATACTGCATTTAGTTATTTATTTGTGAACGCAGCAGGCCAGGCAGCATCTATAGGAAGAGGTGCAGTCGACGTTTCAGGCCGAGACCCTTCGTATAGATGCTGCCTGGCCTGCTGCGTTCACCAGCAACTTTGATGTATGTTGCTTGAATTTCCAGCATCTGCAGAATTCCTGTTGTTTTAGTTATTTATTTATTTTTCTTCTATATTATGTATTGCGTTGAACTGCTACTGTTAAATGAATAAATTTCACGACACATGCCGGTGATAATAAACCTAATTTTGATTCATCAACAACTACAAATGCAAAATAATATCATAATTTCTATAAATGCACTGACTGATGAAGGTCTGCATGTTAAAAGCCCTTTTCACCAGGAGGGCTTATGGAAGACATGTGGATGTTCTAGCAGACAAGGTGAAGGAAAATCCCAAGGGCTTCTACAGATATATTAAGAGCAAAGAATGGCTAGAGATTTCTCCATATTCTTATTCCTCAGCCTATATCTGTATCAAATGGGTAATTGTCCATTCCTGTCAATGACATGTTGATGATCAGTGTACCTAACCTCTAATCCACTGGGCCTTGTATGGGTTTATCATAGAGTCACAATCAGAATAGAATTGGGCACTTCGACCCATCTGGTCAATGCAGATCAAGATTCCTATCTAAGCTAGCCCCCTTTTGACCATAAGACCATAAGATATAGGAGGAGAATTATGCCATTTGGTCCATCGAGTCTGCTCCATGTTTCATCATAGCTTATCCAATTTTCCTCTCAACCCAATCTCCTGCCTTCTCCCCATATTCCTTCATACCCTGACCAGTCAAGAACCTATCTGCCCCTGTCTTAAATATACATCAAGACTTGGCCTCCACGGCTGCCTGTAGCAACAAATTCCACAGATTACCACTCTTTGGCTAAAGAAATTCTTCCTCATCTCCGTTCTAAAAGGACGCTCATCAATTCCGAGGTTGTGTCCTCTGGTCTTAGACTCTCCAACCGTAGGAAACTTCCTCTCCACATCCACTCTATCAAGGCCTTTCACCATGCGATAGGTTTCAATGAGGTCACCCCTCATTCTTCTGAATTCTAGCAAGTACAGGCCCAGAGCCATCAAACTCTCTTCATATGACAAACCATTCAATCCTGGAGTTATTTTTGTGTGCCTCCTTTGAACCCTCTCCAGTTTCAGCACATCCTTTCTCAGATAAGGGGCCCAAAACTGCTCACAATACTCCAAATGAGGCCTCACCAGTGCTTTATAAAGTCTCAACATTACATCCTTGCTTTTATATTCCATTCCCTTTGAAATGAATGTTAACATTGCATTTCCCTTCCTCACCACAGATTGAATCTGCAAATTAACTTCTACGGAATCCTGCACAATGACTCCCAAGTCCATTTGCACCTCAGTTTTTTGTATTTTCTCTCCATTTAGAAAATAGCCAGCCCTTTCATCTCTTCTACCAAAGTGCATGACCATACACGTTCCGACACTGTATTCCATCTGCCATTTCTTTGCCGGGTCTACTTCCTCAAAACCACCTTCCCCTCACCTATCTTCATATTGTCTTCAAAATTTGCAACAAAGTCATCAATTCTATCATCCAAATCATTGACTTGTAACATAAAGAGAATCAGAACCAACACAGACCCCACCACCAGCCAACCAGAAAAGACTCCCTTTATTCCTACTATTTGCCTCCTGCCAATCAGCCACTGCATCAACTGATTCTACTTTGTCTATCCTGCTTGTTATTTCTTCAAAGAATTCCAACAGGTATGTCAGGCAAGATTTTCCCTTGAGGAAACCATGCTGACTGTGGCCTTCATTATCGTGTGCCTCCAAGTATCCTGAGACATGATCCTTAATCATTGACTCCAACATCTTCCCAACCACTGTCAGATTAACTTTTCTTTTCTTCTGCCTCTCTCCCTTCTTGAAGAATGGAGTGACATTTGCAATTTTTCTGTCCTCTGGAACCATACCAGTAATTAGTGATTCTTGAAAGATCATTACTAATGCCACCACAATTTCTTCAGCCACCTCTTTCAGAACCCTGGGGTGTAGCCCATCTGGTCCTTGTGACTTACCTACCTTCACACCTTTCAGTTTCAGAATCAGAATCAGGTTTATTATCTCCAGCATGTGGCATCAAATTTGTTAACCTAGCAGCACCAGTTCAATGCAATACATAATATAGAAAAGGAAAAATAATAAATACAATAAATAAATAAATAAATAAGTAAATCAATTACAGTATACATATACTGCATAGATTAAAAACAAGCAAAAACAGAAATACTGTATATTAAAAAAGTGAGGTAGTGTCCAAGGGTTCAATGTCCATTCAGGAATCGGATAGCAGAGGGAAAAAAAGCTGTTCCTGAATCGCTGAGGATGTTCCTTCAGGCTTCTGTACCTCCTATCTGATGGTAACAGTGATAAAAGGGCATGCCCTGGGTGCTGGAGGTCCTTAATAATGGACGCTGCCTTTCTGAGACACTGTGTCACAACCACGGATTCGGCAGCGCAGTAGATACGGCAATTGCGCCTATGAATATGCACGTGTCAGCTAATTATTATTTAACTGTGATAGTACTTAATTCCATACTTGTCGAGACTTGGACAGAGTACAGCAATGCTTCACTGTCTGTTTGCTTTCGGTCTTCCCTGAGAAATTGGACTTTCGAGTCAACTGATTCTGAAGACTAGCGGTATTCGTTCAATGTTTAGATTTTCTTTTCAGCCGCAGTGTAGGCTTAAAAGTTGTGAACTATTGACCTGCTTCAGTGTCTCTCACTCCGCACTTAAGCCAAATCCGAACCTGGTAACACAGTTCTCCTTGAAGATGTCCTGGGTACTTTGTAGGCTAGTGCGCAAGATGGAGCTGACTAGATTTACAACCTTCTGCAGCTTCTTTCAGTCCTGTGCAGTAGTTCCCCCCCCCCACGCCCCCCAAAACCAGACAGTAATGCAGCCTGTCAGAATGCTCTCCACGGTACATCTATAGAAGTTTTTGAGCATTTTTTGTTGACATACCAAATCTCCTCAAACTCCTAATGAAGTATTGCTGCTGTCTTGCCTTCTTTATAACTGCATCAATATGTTGGGACCAGGTTAGATCCTCAGAGATCTTGACACCCAGGAACGAAACTGCTCACTCTATCCACTTCTGATCCCTCTATGAGGATTGGTAAGTGCTCCTTCGTCGTACCCTTCCTGAAGTCCACAATCAGCTCTTTCGTTGAGTGCCAGGTTGTTGCTGCGGCACCACTTCACTAGTTGGCATATCTCACTCCTGTACGCCCTCTTGTCACCAACTGAGATTCTACCAACAATGGTTGTATCGTCAGTAAATTTATAGATGGTATTTGAGCTATGGCTAGCCACACAGTCATATCTATATATAGAGAGTAGAGCAGTGGGCTAAGCACACACCCCTGAGGTGCACCAGTGTTCATCGTCAGTGTCGTGGAAACACTAAGAACACCAGAGTGACTTCGAGTTTCATTTTAAGAGTTTATTAACATGATATCATGGAGAGTCTGCAGCAGTCTCCACCACCACCAAAACTCTAATTTTTAAGTTATACAGAGCTCATACTTATACAGCAAGACAAACAACTTCACATAACTTTGGCATCCCATGGTTAGTACATGATTATTTGCTTAAAAGACATGTCAATTATCTCTCAGCTCGAGTCTAACAGTCCTCTTTGTTCCCTGTTATCAGAGCTCATAATTTACCCCAGACGCATCCTCCCTCCTGGTTCTAGGGGCCTAGTATCTTATTAATTGGAGTTCCTGGTACTGCGCTTATCATCCAAGGTTATTCTCGACATGCATCAGCAGTCTTAAGCCCAGCTGTTCCAGAATGGTCAAGTATCCCATCAGGCAATAGTTTTAACTATTTCTACCACAAATCCCTCCTTGTTGATCTTTCTGATCAAACCTTAAAGATTTGTATTCCCTTCTTTCTGAAGAAGGGCTCATAACCCACTGGATAAGGGTGCATTCTTAAACAATTCTCTTCATCGTAACTATTCTCTTCTTACCCCTCTCCCGCGCTGTGAGATCGGGCATAGAATAATGCTACCATCTCACCTGGCTTTGACTTTGTACGGGCGCAGACCCAGTGAATGAATGGTTGTATGACACAATGAACTACCACCGCTAAGCAGACCAGGGCAATGAGACCGTAAAAGAGGGGCTGTAACCAGGAAAATATTCCTTCACCTAACACTGATTTAACCCATCTAAAGGAATCCCAGCCTTCTGAAGGGGTTGAAGATTTCAGTCTATGTATTTCATCTCGCAGCTGGGTCATATGTTCCAACACATGGGTCAAATTTTCTGAAGCATAGGGTATGTAGGTGCAACATTCTTTCCCTACTAAAACGCAGACGGCTCATTCTCTGGCTAATACATAGTCTAGGGCCATTCTGTTCTGTAAGGACACCAGTGGAAGATTTTGCATTTCCTTGTTCAGAACAGCGAGTCCCTCTATAGTCTAGTTTGCCAACAGTTCTAGTTCTAAACTTACATTGTCTATTATATGGACATTATTTACTGTACCCTAGCAGGGGAGTATTCCTGCCAAAATCTTATTCCCCGCAGAAATCCAAAGACCACGTCGAGTTCGTGAGTGTAGGTGGTCTGCATGAGAAACATTGAGTGGCGGGGCTATATTTGTAACAGAGGTAGACAATTTTCCCAATTAGCAGCAGCCAGCTCATTGCGTAGGAAGCCACGGATGCGCCCTAGACCCACAAATCTAGCTTACCCCGGACACCTCATATATTCCCTTTGCCGTTCATAGACTACAGAGGCGGTGAACAGTAACGTTGGTCCAATTTTACCTGCCCAGTACTCTCTGCTGGTCACATTGTCAGGTTGATCGGACCACAGCATTAGGGGTGGCAAGGAGGTATCACACAAGGAAAATCCTAACCAGTTGTTTTTAGACCCTGGTCCAGAACACAAACGGACCGCAGCCGGGGCTACGCGTGTTTTTACATACACCTCTCTTGGCACAGTGGTAGCGTTCTCCTATCATTTTGGATCTCCCCCTCCCCCTTTCAAACCTCTTACTAGCTCTTCCTTCAGTTAGTCCTGACGAAGGGTCACGGCCCGAAACGTCGACTGTACCTCTTCCTAGAGATGCTGCCTGGCCTGCTGCGTTCACCAGCAATTTTGATGTGTGTTGCTGTGAGGTGATAAATCCTTTGTTGTTCCACAATTGCCCAAAGTCGTGTGCTACCCCAAACGCATAACGTGAGTCGCTATAAACATTAGCAGCTTTTCCTTTGGCCAAAATGCAAGCACAGGTAACGGCATAGAGTTCTGCCGCCTGCACTAATGTTCCCATTGGCAAGGCATAAGATTCCACTACAGTACCTCGTGGAGAGTTACTATAGCACCTCGTGGAGAGTTACTATAGCATACCCTGCCAGCAACAGATCATCTCTTGGGTGGTGCGAAGAGCCGTCTGTGTAAAGAGTTAAATCAGGGTTATCTATAGGTTCACTTCTCAGATTTGGTCGGGGAGTAGTAGAGGCTTCCACTGCGAGCAGACAGTCATGGTCATCCTCATTCTGCTGTGCAGATGGTGCTGGAACAAAAGTAGCTGGATTAATAACCGGAGATCTCTTGTACATATAGTTGGATCAAGAGAGAAGAATCACCTCATAGCCTGTCCTTCTGGCCGTGGTAAAATGCTGAGTAACAGCTGGATTCATAGCATTACGGCATGGGGTACTGTCACAGTACACGGGTGATCCAATAGAATAGGAATAGACTTTTCTACCGTTAGAACGGTGGCGGCCACGGCACGCAAATAAGCTGGCATTCCCTTAACAACAGGCGGTAATGTCGCGGAATAGTAAGCTACTGGTCTCCTTCCTCCTCTGTGCTCTTGGCATAGGATGCCCGTGGCAAACCCTCGCAATTCATTCACATTTAGTTGAAAGGGCTTGCTATAGCTCGGCAATCCAAGCGCGGACGCTGTGACTAAAGCCTGCTTTAGGTCGTGGAAGGCTTTCTTCATTTCGGATGTCCATTCCACGATGGAAGATTCCGTTTTCAATACTGCGATACAGCATCCCTCTCCCGGTATTCGGAAATCCACTGTCGACAATACCCTACCATGCCCAGGAAAGAAAGATTGTCATTTTTCGTTTCGGGGATTGGCACCTGTTTTATTGCTTTAATTCGATCCCTCCCCAAACTTCGCCAACCTTTACTGAGCTGAAACCTAAGGTACTGGACAGTCTCTTGGCAAAACTGCATTTTCTCCAAAGACACCCTGTGCCCTCTTCTTGCCAAATGTTCAAGGAAATTTAAAGAATCTGTCAGACATTGTGGCCCTGCAGCAGATGCTATCAGAATGTCAAACAGCGTGGAATATTCGGACAGCTGGCATTCGGCCAAATCATTTTTAACTGCTGTCGCGTAAACTGCGGGGCTTTCGGTATACCCCTGGGGCAGCCATTCCAGGTAATAAGCTGATTCTAATAAGTAAAGGCGAAGCAATACTGGCTATCCTTGTGCAAAGATATGGAGAAAAATGTTGAACAGAGATCGACTACCTTTGCGTACTAGCTCCAGCAGGTATGTAAGTAGTTGGTGTCCGGCACCAGCGGAGCATTAGGGATGACTATTAATGGCTCTTAGGTCCTGCACAAGACGCCATTCATTTCTCCGGCCCGGTTTTGGAATAGGTAATATAAGATGTTAGGCGGGCTTTGTGTCTTCACCAGCACCCCTTGCTGCAATGGTCAGTCAATTACTGGAGCGATACCTTCTTCAGCTTCAGTAGCGATATGGTACTGTTTAATACAGGGCAGTGGCACGTTCTTTTTTTGAGTAACTTTATGCTCTGGAGCTGTTTGGGCCTTTCCCACATGATTTTATGTTGGCCCCATAGGTTCCCTGGTACCCGCGCTAAGGCTCTAAGGAGAAGTAGAGGGTCTTCTGCTGGTGGCTGTTGCTTTTCAAAGGTTGTTTCCCAGCTCTCGCACTTTAACATAATCCTTTCCTCCTTTTAGTTAAAGAATTCTTTTCGCGCTTCTTGTCACAGTACCGGCAGAAGTAAAGTACAAACAGCCTTAGTTTCTTTCACTGATCGTTTTATCATCGTCCCGTATGTTTCGGTTTTGCTGGTGGTTTTATGGCCACTGTCAAATGAGGCATTGAGGAGTCCCCTAGTCGGAATCCTTCTTCCTGATCTTCACTAAGTCTACCAGGAGCCCTAATCCCTCGGGACCAAAATACACATGCGGTGTTGCTTCGGCTTTTCTTTACCGTTTCAATAGGGGTGTACAGTTTGATCATAGGGCGGGTCATTTTGCAAAGTGTAATAGGCCGTCCAATGGAGCCGCTTCTTTTCTCGGCTGCTACTAATCAAGTATTGCAGATATTGTATGTGGAGGTTGGTTCGTCCTATCACTGTGTCATACAGTCTGGACTTGCCAAGCATAAGGATTGCAATCCAGCTGCCAACAGTATAGTATGCGTTCTGAACTGTCCTTTTCTAGTCTAATCATTATTTTTAGCATTTGAGGGACCCCAGCTGGAGGGAGCTCCGCGTATATACCTTTAGCCGTACAGTGAAGTGTTGCCCCTAATTTACGAAGGGTCTGCGGACCCAGCAGGGGAAGCGGGGCTGTTTTAGATATAAGGAAGGCATCTGTTAAAAGCTTATCCTCCATTCTTTTTTTCTCTTTTCATGCCTTTTTTTATGTCTGCCATTTCGGGTGTTTTTTTTTGAGTCATCACTAGTACTGCTAACATAAAGTACACGTTAAACAAATACACGCACAGGCGTCTTCACTCTGTGGGCCACTTCTTCAGAACGAAGACCATCATCGTTGACCTCCAGGGATAGCCACGATGACGACGAGTACTGCTAACACTTCCTTCAGCTCCCTCAGCTTCAGTTCCTCTTTCCTGAGACTCTTCTCTTGTTACGGTGATGTCTGCTCCCCTGGGGGTGTCAGATGTCTGGACTTCTGGCATGGGGGGGGGGTGTTGTAAGGAGTGGGTGTGGGTCGTCCCAAGGCAGTCGTCGTCATTATTAAATCGTCTGTTTCATTATTGGGTGCCAATGGGACACAGGCCGGTACGGGGAGTTGTGGATAAATCCCGTGGCAGATTTCGTTTCAACCCCAGCCTTCTCTGTTTCAGGCTGCTTAATCTCCTTTTCTTTGGAGGTTGGTATCTTTTAGCCACCTCCTTCCATCGTTTAAAACATCTTAACATGTAGTCAGCATCCCAATTTGGGTCGCCGTCCCCATTTCGGGTGGTGACCTCCCAGTGCTGGATTAGTCTCAAATTTAAACTTTCCCCATACGGCCAATCCCCATGTGGCCACTCATACAAATCACTACTGAATGTTGCCGCATGACGATCGTTTCCGGTGTCTCTGATTACCATATTCGCCGGGTCTGATGTTTGCTGGCAGTGCCATTTTATCTTTTTAATCTTTTTTGACAGTCTTTTTCCAACCTGCAGTCGAGTGTTCAAAGCCTTCGTCTTGCCTCTGGAACACTTCGGTTTATTGGCAGGATCAGCGCTAGCCAATCGACTGCCGGCATTTCCCATTTTTCCTGTTTAGGATTTTAATTGCAGTTAAGACAGCACTAAGTTTCTTTATACACACTATGTACACAACGAGCGCTCACTGAATCTCCATCTACGAACCTCGAAGTCTCCTCTTACTTTTTTTCCCCCGTAGCTACGCTTTTCTTTTCTTTTTTTCTTCTTCTCTTTGTAGCCCTAGCTTGTTTTCTTCTCGGGTCATCCTCCAGCCTCAGCCGTGCAGGCGTCTTCGTCACAATGGTGGGGGCATTGGGAGCAAGGGTGGACCCAAATACAAGACACATCTTGTGAGGTTACTTAAATTTAATTTATTGTTCGATACCAGGAAAGCAAGACAGAAGCAGGAATAGCGAACAGGATAAGGACTCACGACTACGACTAGGCTGGGACCAAGGGTCTGGCTTGGACTCCGAATCGGCTCCCAGAACTAGAGGAGACATGAAGAGGCTAGGGTATGGACTCCGAGTCCGAGACTGGGCAAGGACCCAGTACCTGGGTCTTGCCTCGGGCTCAGACCCTAGGACCAGGCATGGATATCACATGGGCTAGGAAGCGGAGGAACATGGAAAACAGAGCCTCGGTCTCGGGACAGCAGGTACATGGAACCGTAGTGGGATACAGAAAACAGAGTCGGGACCCCTCCTTGGGTACAGGACATAGGGCCAGGACTCATGACCCTCCGCGGGGCAACGGCAAGACGGCCTGACTTACCCCACAGAAGCGAGGACAAGACAATACAGAATATGACCCCTCACGGGGCAATGGCAAGACGGCCTGACCTACCTCACGGAGGCGAGGACAAGACACAACAAGACATGACCCCCCGCGGGGCAACGGCAAGATGGCCTGACTTACCCCATGGAGGCGAGGACAAGACAAGACAAGACCAACACGAATGAACACCAGACAGTACCTATCTAGCTCCGGCGATGGAACTAGACCGAAGTGCAGGCGGGTGCTGCAGACGAGGGCTAGTGGCAAGAGGGGCAGGGAAGGGATTCAGACAAGGGGGTAGGACAGGAATCACAGACCGCCAGGGCCAGGACTTTGCTCAGAACTGGGAAGCTGCCAGGACCAGGACTTGACTTGGTGCTTGAATGCCGCCAGGACCAGGACTTGACTTGGTGCTTGAATGCCGCCAGGGACAGGACTTGACTTAGTGCTTGAATGCCCCCGGAGCCAGGACTTGACTTGGAACCTCCGGGTAGTGGCGAGCTCTCGACTCGGCCCGGGAACAGTAGACAGCAGTTCTTGATTCCCTGGGCAGGTTAACTGACGGACCCACCTCGCTGAGGAAACTTTGCAGGCTCGCTTTGGCGAGGTAACTGGACAGGGTTTTTCTGGTGAGGAAGGGCAAATTAGCGGTACACGCTTCGGCAGAGACTAGGCTTGCTCCGGCCAGATAACATCGGCACACCGTACCTTTGATGACTTTGCAGATGCTCCCGCGCCGAACGGCTGAAAGCCGGAGACTATAAACTACCGGTTCAGCCGAGCATTAATTGCCTCTAATCACCAAAGCCAAAGGACACAGGAACACAGGGAATCAACGGTCCGGATCGGAACATAAACAAGGTAAATTTAAAGGGACCCCGATCCGGACCATGACAGTCTTGGCTTACTCTGAGTCACCGGCCGGATGCTAGGCTACCGACAGCCTTCCCTCCTCCCAGGGAGGTCTCTGGCAACTACCTCGCTTTCAGCTAGAGCAGTTCCATTCGGGCATTACCCCCATTTCAGCTTGGGCAGTCCCCTATTTAACTCGGCCTTCTTAGCTAGCCTTTCTTCGGATCTCGTGAATGGAGATCCCATCCTGGTCGCCAGATTCTGTCGTGGAAACACTAACTTACAACACCAGAGTGACTTCGAGTTTCGTTTTATAAGTTTATTAACATGATGTCATGGAGAGTCTGCAGCAGTCTCTATCGCCACCAGAAGTTTGATTTTTAGGTTATACAGGGCTCATTTATACAGCAAGACAAACAACTTCACATAACTTTGTTTGGCCAGTATAAGTACTTAGTTGGATATCTGCAAGCTTCAGCTTGGTGTCTTTGAAATGCCATTCAAATTGACTTTGTGGAATGTCTGAAAGAGTTGAACCAGTGTCTAACTCCTTTTTAATTAATTTGCTGTTCAGTTCTGGTGTAAGCCATATTGCTTGTCTATCGCTAGTTTTCACCTGGTAAATCTCAAGACTACGCAGTTCTGTGCCACTCTCATTATTATCATATTTTTCATCAGCAGCATGCCGATTGGTGCTCTCTTTGAAACTGCAACATAACTTTTTCACTTTTTCTCAGTTTATGAACCCGTGAATTCTTCCTTTCCCTGTGCAGTCCATTTATTTTTGTCTGCCCGACATGCTCTTTGTATGTGCCCCACTTTGTCACATTTTCTGCAAGTTTCACCTTTAAACTGCATTTGTTTGGTTTGATGAATGGGAGCCCCTGCCAGAATGTAGCACAATATGTTCGGACAGGCTGGTTTCTGTTCAGACTTTACCACTTTGCTCATGCTCAGAACCATGGGTTTGTACGTGAATAGCCAGACAGTGGATTCCTAAACATGGTTGGACCTACCAGCAAATACAATGGAACAGAAAATAGAATGCATATTAATTCTTGTGGATTGTATTCCTGTTGTATACGGGCCATATTTTTTTATGTGTATGTGTTGTGAATTGACTTTCCATGGGTAACCCATTATTTCATCCAACGAACCAAGAGACAAGATGGCAACCCACACAAGAACCAGCACAGGAACAAAATGTGTCAAGACAGAGAGGATTTCATATGGTTGGATGTATAAGTTTGTTTCTCAGTCGAGGGATCTGAAATTGATTTTCTGGAAGAACTGATTTTTTTTTGTAAGGAGTTTGATAAGTGACTGAATGAGATTTACTTTGTTTAAAAATTGTGACGTTGGAGAATTGCCCACATTTATTTTCCCTTGAAGTTGGTGACAGTCACTGTATTTTCCACCAAAGCAGCCAAGAGAAATGAATACTTTGATCAGCTCTTCTTTGAAAAAATTCCAAACACGGAATCACATATTATGAGGTCGGAAATTGTAACGTCACTATCTGAAGGACCGCTTCTCTGGATTAGCACTGAAATTGCATGTAGGATATTGGAACGAGTGTTGAATCCCAGCGAATGCATCCTGTTGATTCGATGTAGTTCAACGGGCCATAATTCCAAAGAAGAATGAAGACTCGGATTAGACTTTCATCAAACCAACAAATGAAAGGAAAACCGCAGAGCATACTCAACAATTCCGTTCAGATTCACCTCTAGGTAATCGCACATGCAGTGCGTTTATGTGCAAAAGGTCTGCCCACACATGAACCAACTGTTGGAAGGATATCTGCCAGAATCATGAGCTTGCACATGAGCTAGCTAGACAGCAGATTCCTAAACATGGCAGCACTTACCAGTGAATACAACGGAACTGTTCAACCGACGGCTGGTTGTAAGGTTTAGAAGCAAGGAGGAAACGGAGAGCACAGCGCTCCCCCACAAGATATAATCGCTCGGAATACACCGACATTTCTGAATCGTCAGGTAAAAAGTTATCCTGAAAATGAATGTTGCATTAACAATGCAGTGCACATCATTTTCTCTTCCAAACTGGTGACGATCACTGCAATTTCTGACAAGACAGCCGAAAGAACCAAACACTTTAACAAACACTTTAAAGAACATTTCCTTCAAAAAATTCCGAACATGGAAACACATATTCTGACGCCGGGTTTTCAGAAGTGTAGTATTTGAACGCTTCCTCTCCTGGATTCTCATTGAAATTGCAAGCGCATTCTTGGAACGAGTGATCAATCAAAGCGAATGTATCCCGTTCGTTCAATATGGTCCATCGTGTCAGAACTCCAGGGAAGTGTCAAGGGATTCAGTTTAGTTTTTTCCGTCAAACCTATAAAATGAAAGAAAAACCGCATAGCACACCCACCAATTCAGTTTAATTTGATTTCTAAATGATCACATATCCACAGCATTCGTGAGCAAAATGTCTGCCTGCAGATGAACCAGCGGTTGCAAGGATACCTGCCAGAATCATGAGTTTGAACGAGTAGTCAGAGAGCGGATTCCCAAACCTGGCAGCACTTACCAGTGAATACAACGGAGAAGTGCTGCTGTTCAGGATACCGGTGGCTGGAAAGTTCAACGGCAAGGTCGAATCCAGAGGGACACCTTTGCTCTTCAATAAATATTAACGACAACTTGTCCAACATTTTATGAATGCTCAGGGAAAAAAGATATGCTTGAAAAATTAATGGGGCAGTAAACGTTCAGACGACATATTCTGCAAGAAGGCAAAAACTTCGTAGTGTTAGGATGTGCACGTTTCAAAACTTCTTCAAATTATTCCCACAACACCGAAAGACAAATTGCTTGTTATCAAAATACAAAGAATTAATGTTTGAATGAGCCCTATCAAGAATTATTCAAGTTAGAGTAAGTGCACACAACATGTGAAAAAAAAAATACGACAACCTACACCAATAAAATTTGTTCAGGGTCATCAAGAATCACCAGCTGTGTGCAAAATCTCTAATTTCATCAGTGCTCTGCCTTTGGACAACTTTGCTGGACTTCCCTATACCAAGCAGCCTGTAACCAGTGTCCAGTATGAAAGAGACATTTAAACGAAAGAGATTTTCAGTGGGAGCAATTGCAAGACATTGCTCATGATACGAAGAAGCAGCATTGCCTGATTGGACAGTTGCTATGAAATCTGGTACATCCTGAGCTTCGACATGAGTGGCCAGAGTGCTGTCTCCAAAAAATGTAGCAATTACCAATGAATTCAACGGAAAATGTCCCCGTACAGGAGACAGCTGGGTGGCAAGTTTAGAGGCAAGGACAAAACCGAGACCGTAGCTTTCCTCCATAAAAAATACTCACCAGAAATGGACCTGCACTTTCTCATGGTCAAGTCGGATTCCTTTTTCTTCTTTGAACATGTGCAGTTTCCCCACTTGAAAGAGATTGAATGCGTCTACCCGAAGGTTTTTTTTAACTAGATTCCACACAATGACCAAGCAATTTTTCCTTTTTTCCTCCTTTTATTTATCGCAAGTGCGGCAGTTTGGTGGTTCCATTAACCACTAGACACTAGACACGAGTCATAAGTAACCAGACACTAATAGCTAGACATTAGACATGAGTCATTAGACATACGGTGAAAAAACTGGCTGCCTCTCCGGACTTTGTAGACGGATTCCGACCTGCTCCTCTCCGCTCGCTCACAGACCGTTATGTTTTCAAACCGGGCGCGCCTTCCCGAAGGTTCCCGAGCTCGCGCCATTTCCCAGAAGCGCCTGCGCGCGATGATCCCCGTGACGTGAGGCTAGCGCTGACGCAAGCCGCGGAAACAGCAGTGCTCTTCTCCATGAAACAGTCTCTCGAGTTATTTAAAGTTCAGCATCTTACCGCAGATACCGACGCTGCTCCCGGACTGCCGCTGTGATGCTGCCGGGTCTCCCCGATGTTCCGGGCGGAAGCAGCACTCAGGCAGCGGGTTCCATCCGGTCTATCAGTGGATTCTTGCTGTTACTTTTAAATTTTATTTTCTTTTGCCTCTAGGTCCCAATACTTTCTAGCAACTCTAGTTTGACTTTACATTCATTCTACAGGAAGAAAGTTATTTTTGACAGTGGATGTTGTAATAACGATGTATTTCCCTTCCGCACTGCATTTACTACCAAGACAGCCAAGAGAATCGAACATTTTACAAAACTCTTTAATAAGCTCTTCCTTGAAATATTTTCAACGTTGAAACGCATACTATGAGTCTGGAAATTAAGAAGTGTTAATATCTGAACAATCCTTTTCTGGATTAGCATTGAAATCGCAAGCAGGTTATTGGAGCCTGTGATCAATCCAAGTGAATGGATCCTGTTCATGCGACAGTTCCAAAAGAGAGTGAAGATTCAGATTAGACTTTCCATCAAGTCATCAAATTAAAGAAAAACCACAAAGCACACTCAATAATTCAGTTCAGATTCATCTCTAAATAATCGGATGCACAGTGCAAAAGGTCTGCCCACATGTGAACCAACAGTTGCAAGGATATTGCCAGAGTCTTGAGCTTGCAATGAGTAGCCAGGCAGTGGATTCCTAAACATGGCAACAATTACTAATGAATACAATGGAAAATTGCTGCTGTTCAAGAGATCACTGTCTGGTAGGTTTAGAGCTAAGAACGACACGCAGGGCACAGCTTTTCTCCACCAGAAATACTCGCCAAAATAGGCCAGCATTTTATGATTCTTCAAGGAAAAAGATCCACTAGAAAGGGAATGTTGCAATAACTAAGCAGTGCGCATCTACCTCCTCTCCAAACTGGTGAAAGTCACTGCATTTACTACCAAAACAGCCAAGAAATATGACACATATTTTGAGGCTGGAAATTAAGTAGTGTTAATATCTGAATGACACTTTTCTGGATTGGCACTGAAATTGCATGTAGGATATTGGAAGGAGTGTTCAATCCCAGCAAGTGCATCTTGTTCTTTCGATGTAGGTCAACGTGCCATTGTTCCAAAAAGGAGTGAGGATTCAGGTTAAATATTCATCAAACCAACACGTGAAAGGGAAACCTCAGATCACACCCAACAATTCAGTTCAGTTTCGTCTCTAAATGAAACCATACACTTCCCAACACTGTATTCCATCTGCCACTTCCTTGCCATCCTCCTCATCTGTCCAAGTCCTTCTGTAGCCTCTCTACTTCCTCAAAGCTACCTGTCCATCCATCTATCTTCTGCAAACTTTGCAACAAAGCCATCAATTCCATCATCCATGGAGCAAGGGAAAGTTAGTGGAGGAATCAAATGATGTTGATAGTACTCTCGCCATGACACTTTTCATTTCAGAATGAAGGAGATGTCCTTCTTTTTCGAAGAAAGGGGCTCCACCATTAACACTGCCCTTGACTGCATCTCTTCTGTATCACCCATGTCTGCTCATAACCCATGCTTCCGGCACCCTACCAGGGATAGGGTTCCTCTTGTCCTCACCTACCACCCCAGCAGCCTCCGTATTCAGCACATAATTGTATGGAACTTCCGCCACCTCCAATGTGATCACACCACCAAGCACATCTCCTCCCCCTCCCACTTTCTGCAGGGATCGCTCCCTAAGTGACTCCCTTGCCCATTCATCCCTCCCACTGATCTCCCTCCTGGCACATATCCTTGCTAGCGGAACAAATGCTCCAGCTACCCCTACACCTCCTCCCTCACTACCATTCGGGGCCCCAGACAGTCCTTCCAGGTGATGTGATACTCCACCTGTGAGTCTGTTGGGAACATATACTGTGTCCGTTGCTCCAGATGTGGCCTCTTCTATATTGGTGAAACCCAGCATACATTGGGAGACCGCTTCGCTGAGCGCCTACGCTCCATCCTCCAGAAAAAGCGGGATCTCCCAGTGGCTGTCCATTTTAATTCCACTTCCCATTCCCATGCCAATATATCTATGCATGGCCTCCTCTACTGCTGTGATAAGGCCACACTCAGGTTGGAGGAACAACACCATATATTGTGTCTGGGTATCCTTCAACCTGATGGCATGAACATCAATTTCTCAAACTTCTGGTATTGCCCCCCCCTTCACCATTCCCCATCCCCTTTGCCCTATCTCACCTTATCTCCTTGCCTCTCCATTGCCTCCTCCTGGTACTCCTCCCCCATTTTCTTTCTTCCATGGCGTTCTGTCCACTCCGAACAGACTCCCCCTTCTCCGGCCCTGCATATCTTTCACCAATCAACTTCTCAGCTCTTTACTTCTTCCCGCCCCCTCCCGGTTTCACCTATCACCTTGTGTTTCCCTTTCCATTCCCCCCACCTTTTAAATCTAATCCTCATTTTTTTCTGCAGTCCTGCTGAAGGGTCTTGACCTAACCACTGTACTTTTTCCACAGATGATGGAATTGATGGCTTTGTTACAAAGTTTGCAGATGATATGAAGATAGGTGGAGGGGCAGGTATTTTTGAGAAAATGGGCTACTGAAGGACTTGGAGAGATTAAGAGAATGGGCAAAGAAGTGGTAGATGGAATACTGTTTTGGGAAGTGTATGGTCATGCACTTTAGTAAAAGAAATGAAAGGGTTGAGTATTTTCTAAATGGTTATCAACTACAAAAAAAAAACTGGGACGCAAAGGGACTTGGGAATCCTTGTGGAGGATTGCCTAAAGGTTAATTTGCAGGTTGATTCTGTGGTGAGGAAGGGAAATGCAATGTAGGCATTTATTTCAAAAGGACTAGAATATAAAAGCAAGAATGTAATGTTGAGATTTTATAAAGCACTAGAGAAGCCTTTCTTGTCCTATTGTGTGCAGGTTTGGGCCCCTTATTTTAGAAAGGGTGTGCTGAAGCTGGAGAGGGTTCAAAGGAGGTTCAAGAAAATGATTCCAGGATTGAATGGCTTGTCATATGTAGAGCTTTTGATGGCTCGGAGTCTGGATTCACTGGAAACCAGAGGAATGAGGGGTGACCTCGTTGAAACCTATTGAATGGTGAAAGGCCTTGATAGAGTGGATGTGGATGTGGATGTTTCCCTCGGTGGGACAGTCTAAGACCAGAGGAAACAACCTCAAGAATGGAGGAGAAAGGAGGAATTTATTTAGCCAGAGGGTGGTCAATCTGTAGAATTCTTTGTCAAGGGCAGTTGTGGAGGCCAAATATTTATGTATATTTAAGACAGAAGTTGACAGATTCTTGATAGTGGTCAGGTCATGAAGGGATAGGGGGAGAAGGCAGGAGATTGGGGCTGAGAGGGAAAATGGATCAGTCATGATGTAATGGCAGAGCAAACTTGATGGACCAGATGGCCTAATTCTGCTCCTATATCTTATTGTCTAATTTCTCAGCCCTCTATAACACCCAATGCAACTGAAAACTAATTTCTGTCTTGGCAAAGAGATTTCAACAGAAATAATGACCTCTGCCTCTTTTCCATTGATGTTGCTGTTACCGCGTTGGACTTCTAATATTTGCAATATTTTTGAGGTTTTCATATTTTCCGCTATGACTGTTATTTGGATGTATGTTGGAGAGCACTCTGACTGATTGAATCAGAGACTGATGTGCGAGTTCCAATGAACAGGAGATTGTAAAGGATTGTAGACTCAGCCAGCTGCATCACAGGCACAACTCTCTTTTCCATGGAGAACACCTTCAAGACGCAGTGTCCCAAGAAGGCAGCATCCATCACGAAGGAACCTACCTCACCATCTGTGACATGTCCTTTTCTCATCACTACCATGAGAGCGGAGGTACAGGAGTTTGAAGACCCAGAGGCAAACCCATAGCTCCTTCCCCACTTTCACCAGATTTCTGGTCCATGAACATCTGCCACTGCCTGGTCATTCTTGTTTTCATATTATTTATTTATTTTGTAATTTATAGAAATTTTATGTATTTGGATTTGTTGTTGCAAAAATATAAATTCCCATCATGTAAGAGAGTGTTAGTAAACCTGACGCTGAGTGTGAATCGGATCAGTGATCCAGATGCATTCCAGCTCAGGGAGTTCTGCAGTGTAACCTCTGAATCCTTGTTCCTTAGAAGATAGTTTATACGAACAAATGCGTCATTCACCATGTACTACCTTTTCTTGCAGACATTTGCTGAAGGAAAGAAACAAAATGGAATTTTACAAAATTATAAAGAAATAGACAAACTACCAGTGTGCAAAAAAAAACAGAACATGAGTTGTGAAGAGTTCTTGAAAATAAGTCTGTAGGTCATGGAATCTCTTCAGAGTAGTAGTTAATGAAGTTATCCATGCCAGCTCAGGAGCCAGATGCTTTTTGGAAAGTAACTGTTTGTGAAATCAGTGACTTGGGACCTTGGGCTTCTCTATCTCCAGCCCAAGATATGAATGAGAAGAGAGCATCGATGGGATGGTGACAGTGCTTGACGATTGAAGCTGTTCTGTTGTGGCTCTGCTCCCTGTAATTTTGTTCAGTGTTGTAGGCAGGGGCTTTTCCGCTGATGGACTGTACTGTATTTACCACTTTCAGCAGTTTTTTTTCCGTTCTTGAGTGTTGGTGTTTCTATCCCAGGTTGTGGTGCAACCACTCTAACTGTGCATGTATAAATGTTTGTCAAAGTTTTTGGTGAAGCAAGTAGAGATGCTGTTCTGCCTGTTTTGTGATGGCACTTACTGTATTTGCTGATCAAAAGATAGTTCCTCTGATATACTAATGCAAAGGAACTTAAAGCTTCTGGCCCTCTCCACCTCCTTTCTCCATCTATGTGTTATGACCAGAACATCCCTATCCCTCGTGGCAGTCAATGTCCTCAGTCTGTCTGGCTTGGCTGTCAAGCTACATGCTTTGACAGATGTGTGGTTTAAACGGTGCTCAGTGCTGTGATTCAGCCAACAACAGTGTCATCAGTAAACTTAAATATGGCATTGGAGCTGTACCGCCACATAATTATAAATATAAAGTGGGTAGCAGAGGAGGCTACGCATTCTGGCCCATGATGCACCCATGCCTTTCATAAGTATAAAGTGAGTAGAGTGGGAGGCTGTGCATACAGCCCAGTGATGCATTCATGGTGAGGGAGAGGAGATGTTCTTGCCCATCCATAATAACTGGGGTCTGCCAGTGAGGAAACTGAGAATCCATTTCCACAGGAAGGTATCCGCTTCAGCCACTGCCTCTGGAGGTTTATTGCAGAAACAGATCACCCTCTGTGGGGGGGGGGGGGGGACATTGAGACTCATATTTCAATTAAACCTCTCCTTAAAACTCCAGTTATGTCCTCCAGTTCTTAATTCCCTAATTCTGGGGAATAGTCCATAACTTTTGTTTCTGTGATGGCCACAATATCCCTATCCCTAATGGCAATCAATGCCCTCAGTCCGTCTGCCTGATCTGTCAAGCTGCATGCATTGAAATAAGTGCAGCTTAAAGCAGTGGTCCTATCTGTCTTTTTACTTTAACTTTATTGCTTGGCTTACACAATTTGGTTGCTGCACACACCCCTGTATTCTCAATAACTTCTCTCTCTTATGTTCCACACCTTGCCAATCTAGTTTAAACCCTTCACGGAGGCAAAAACAAACTTCCACACTTGGATATTGATACCACATCTGTTCAATTGCAACCTGTGTACAGGTCGCCTCTACCCGAGTGGAGATCACAGAAAATGCTAGAGGATCTTGGCAGGTCAGGCAGCATCAATGGAATTGAATAAAGAGTCAATGCTTTGGGAGAAGTCTCCTCTTCAGGCCTGGAAAAGAAGGGAGAAGATGCCAGAATAAGAAGGTGCAGGAGGAGAAGGAGGATAAGATAGAAGGTGCTAGTTGAAGCCAGGTGTGTGTGGGGAAGAAGGAAACTTCTATGAGAGGAGGACAGACTGCAGCAAAAAGGGAAGGTGGAGGGGTATCAGGGGGAGGTGATACGCAGGTGGGGAGAAGAGGTAAGAGGCCAGAGTGGGGAATTGAAGAAGAAAGAGGGAGGGCTAAAATTATTGGAAGGAGAGATCGATGTTCATGTAGTCAGGTTGGAGGCTCCCTAGACGGAATATGAAATGTTTCTCCTCCAATCTGAGAGTAGGGAATTAATGGCTATGCGGAAAAGGCAGGTAGGTGGAGAAGAGTCAACGGTCAGATCAGCCATGATCTTATTGAATGGCCGAGCAGGCTTGATGGGCCAGGTGGCCTACTCCAGCAAATATTTCTTATGTCCTTATGGCAGCAGCAGAGGTGGATGGGCATGTGTGAAAGGGAACGCGAATAGGAATTTAACTGGTTGGTCACCAGGAAATTCCGCTTTTTGCAGATGGAGCAGAGGTGCTCAACAAAGCTCTCCCCTAATTTACATCAGGACTCATCAACATAAAGGAGTCTGCATTGGGAACACTGGATGCAGCAGACAACCATAACAGATTCACAGCTCAAGTGTTGCCTCACGTGCGAGGACTATTTGAAGCCCTAAATGGAGGTGAATGGCAAGAGCAGTACATTCATTTTCAAGGAGATCAGTTTTCCTGAGCATTTATAAAATGCTGGTCGTGTTGTAGTGAATATTTCTTGTAGAGGAAAGATGCTCCACTGGCTTCAGCCTTTGCCACTGAACTTTGCAGTAAGTCATCTTCTGAACAGTAGCATTTTCCTTTGCCTTCACTGTAAGTGGTTGCATGCATAGAACTCAGCAGCCGGGCTACTCATATGCAAGTGCAATATTCTCACAGATCACATTGCAACTGCTGGTTCAGATATAGGCATAACTTTTCTCCACCAACATGGTTCATGTCCAACCATTATGCTTCACTGATTTGTTGACTGAGCTGTGATGTCTTTCTTTCATAGAAACATAGAAACATAGAAAATAGGTGCAGGAGTAGGCCATTTGGCCCTTCGAGCCTGCACCGCCATTTATTATGATCATGGCTGATCATCCAACTCAGAACCCAGCCTTCCCTCCATACCCCCTGACCCCTGTAGCCACAAGGGCCATATCTAACTTCCTTTTAAACATAGCTAATGAACTGGCCTCAACAGTTTGCTGTGGCAGAGAATTCCACAGATTCACCACTCTCTGTGTGAAGAAGTTTTTCCTAACCTCGGTCCTAAAAGGCTTCCCCTCTATCCTCAAACTGTGACCCCTCGTTCTAGACCTCCCCAACATCGGGAACAATCTTCCTGCATCTAGCCTGTCCAATCCCTTTAGGATCTTATACGTTTCAATCAGATCCCCCCTCAATCTTCTAAATTCCAACGAGTACAAGCCCAGTTCATCCAGTCTTTCTTCATATGAAAGACCTGCCATCCCAGGAATCAATCTGGTGAACCTTCTTTGTACTCCCTCTATGGCAAAGATGTCTTTCCTCAGATTAGGGGACCAAAACTGCACACAATACTCCAGGTGTGGTCTCACCAAGGCCTTGTACAACTGCAGTAGTACCTCCCTGCTCCTGTACTTGAATCCTCTCGCTATAAATGCCAGCATACCGTTCGCCTTTTTCACCGCCTGCTGTACCTGCATGCCCACTTTCAATGACTGGTGTATAATGACACCCAGGTCTCGTTGCACCTCCCCTTTTCCTAATCGGCCACCATTCAGATAATAATCTGTTTTCCTATTTTTGCCACCAAAGTGGATAACTTCACATTTATCCACATTAAATTGCATCTGCCATGAGTTTGCCCACTCACCCAACCTATCCAAGTCACCCTGCATCCTCTTAGCATCCTCCTCACTGCTAACACTGCCACCCAGCTTCGTGTCATCCGCAAACTTGGAGATGCTGCATTTAATTCCCTCATCCAAGTCATTAATATATATTGTAAACAACTGGGGTCCCAGCACTGAGCCTTGCGGTACCCCACTAGTCACCGCCTGCCATTCTGAAAAGGTCCCGTTTATTCCCACTCTTTGCTTCCTGTCTGCTAACCAATTCTCCACCCACACCAATACCTTACCCCCAATACCGTGTGCTTTAAGTTTGCACACTAATCTCCTATGTGGGACCTTGTCAAAAGCCTTTTGAAAATCCAAATATACCACATCCACTGGTTCTCCCCTATCCACTCTACTAGTTACATCCTCAAAAAATTGTATGAGATTCGTCAGACATGATTTTCCTTTCACAAATCCATGCTGACTTTGTCCGATCATTTCACCGCTTTCCAAATGTGCTGTTATCACATCCTTGATAACTGACTCCAGCAGTTTCCCCACCACCGACGTTAGGCTAACCGGCCTATAATTCCCCGGTTTCTCTCTCCCTCCTTTTTTAAAAAGTGGGGTTACATTAGCCACCCTCCAATCCTCAGGAACTAGTCCAGAATATAACGAGTTTTGAAAAATTATCACTAATGCATCCACTATTTCTTGGGCCACTTCCTTAAGCACTCTGGGATGCAGACCATCTGGCCCTGGGGATTTATCTGCCTTCAATCCCTTCAATTTACCTAACACCACTTCCCTACTAACATGTATTTCGCTCAGTTCCTCCATCTCACTGGACCCTCTGTCCCTTACTATTTCTGGAAGATTATTTATGTCCTCCTTAGTGAAGACAGAACCAAAGTAATTATTCAATTGGTCTGCCATGTCCTTGCTCCCCATAATCAATTCACCTGTTTCTGTTTGCAGGGGACCTACATTTGTCTTTATCAGTCTTTTCCTTTTTACATATCTATAAAAGCTTTTACAGTCCGTTTTTATGTTCTCTGCCAGTTTTCTCTCATAATCTTTTTTCCCCTTCCTAATTAAGCCCTTTGTCCTCCTCTGCTGAACTCTGAATTTCTCCCAGTCCTCAGGTGAGCCACTTTCTCTGGCTAATTTGTATGCTACTTCTTTGGAATTGATACTATCCCTAATTTCTCTTGTCAGCCACGGGTGCACTACCTTCCTTGATTTATTCTTTTGCCAAACTGGGATGAACAATTGTTGTAGTTCATCCATGCAACCTTTAAATGCCTGCCATTGCATATCCACCGTCAATCCTTGAAGTGTCATTTGCCAGTCTATCTTAGCTAATTCATGTCTCATACCTTCAAAGTTACCCCTCTTTAAGTTCAGAACCTTTGTTTCTGAATTAACTACGTCACTCTCCATGTTAATGAAGAATTCCACCATATTATGGTCACTCTTACCCAAGGGGCCTCTCACGACAAGATCGCTAATTAACCCTTCCTCATTGCTCAAAACCCAGTCCAGAATAGCCTGCTCTCTAGTCGGTTCCTCGACATGTTGGTTCAAAAAACCATCCCGCATACATTCCAAGAAATCCTCTTCCTCAGCACCTTTACCAATTTGGTTCACCCAGTCTACATGTAGATTGAAGTCACCCATTATAACTGCTGTTCCTTTATTGCACACATTTCTAATTTCCTGTTTAATACCATCTCCGACCTCACTACTACTGTTAGGTGGCCTGTACACAACTCCCACCAGCGTCTTCTGCCCCTTAGTGTTACGCAGCTCTACCCATATCGATTCCACATCTTCCCGGCTTATGTCCTTCCTTTCTATTGCGTTAATCTCTTTTTTAACCAGCAACGCCACCCCACCTCCCCTTCCTTCGTGTCTATCCCTCCTGAATATTGAATATCCCTGAACGTTGAGCTCCCATCCCTGGTCACCCTGGAGCCATGTCTCTGTGATCCCAACTATATCATAATCATTAATAACAATCTGCACTTTCAATTCATCCACCTTATTACGAATGCTCCTTGCATTGACACATAAAGCCTTCAGGCACTCTTTTACAACTCTCTTAGCCCTTTTTAATGCTTGCCCTGGATTTGTCGGCCTGCCACTTTTACTTTTCCCCTTTGTACTTTTTGCTTCTACGCTCACTTTACACCCCTCTGTCTCTCTGCACTGGTTCCCATCCCTCTGTTGTGAACTAACCTCCTCACACCTAGCCGCTTTAATTTGATTCCCACCCCCCAACCATTCTAGTTTAAAGTCACCTCAGTAGCCCCCGCTAATCTCCCTGCCAGGATATTGGTCCCCCGAGGATTTAAGTGTAACCCGTCCTTTTTGTACAGGTCACACCTGCGCCAAAAGAGGTCCCAATGATCCAAAAACTTGAATCCCTGCCCCCTGCTCCAATCCCTCAGCCACGCATTTATCCTCCACCTCATCGCATTCCTACTCTCACTGTCGCGTGGCACAGGCAGTAATCCCGAGATTACTACCTTTGCGGTCCTTTTTCTCAACTCCCTTCCTAGCTCCCTATATTCTTCTTTCAGGACCTCATCCCTTTTCCTACCTATGTCATTGGTACCTATATGTACCAGGACCTCTGGCTCTTCACCCTCCCACTTCAGGATATCTTGGACACGATCAGAAATATCCCGGACCCTGGCACCAGGGAGGCAAACTACCATCCGAGTCTCTGGACTGCGTCCACAGAATCGCCTATCTGACCCCCTTACTATCGAGTCCCCTATCACAACTACCCTCCTCTTCCTTGCCCTACCCTTCTGAGCTACAGGGCCAGACTCTGTGCCGGAGGCAGGGCCACTGTCGCTTCCCCCGGGTAAGCTGTCCCCCCCAACAGTACTCAAACAGGAGTACCTGTTGTTAAGGGGCACAGCCGCCGGGGTACTCCCCATCACCTTCCTTTTCCCCTTCCCCCTCCTAACCGTGACCCACTTGTCTGCCTCCCGTGGCCCCGGCGTGACCACCTGCCTTCCACTCCTCTCTATCACCTCCTCACTCTCCCTGACCAGACGAAGGTCATCGAGCTGCAGCTCCAGTTCCGTAACGCGGTCCCTTAGGAGCTGCATCTCGATGCACTTGGCGCAGATGTAGACGTCCGGGAGGCTTGGAGACTCCAGGGCCTCCCACATCCGACACCGAGAACAGCAAACTGCCCTCACAGTCATAATGCCCCTCTCCTCAAATAGCAACAGAAAATGAATGTCAAACCTTCCTCGCCTCACCCGCTTCCGCCTAAGCCCGGTGAGCCGAAGCCCTTAAGTCTTCACTCTGCTCCCGGCTCACTCCGCCGCCCGCAAACTACGCTGCCCGCTCTATGAGGCTCTGTTCCTTTTAAATCTGCCGCGCTGCACTGCCCTACGTCACACGCCTGCGCAGTCCCGCCTCTCAGAAAGCCGTTGGAGAAAAAAAAATAACGAAAATTTCAAAAATCTCTTTTTCGGCACTCCCACTCAGACTCTCAGACTCCTTCTTCGAATCAAATCCGAAGCAGGATGTCTGCCCTTTTAAATCTGCCGCGCTGCACTGCCCGACGTCACACGCCTGCGCAGTCCCGCCTCTCAGAAAGCCGTTGGAGAAAAAAAAATAACGAAAATTTCAAAAATCTCTTTTTCGGCACTCCCACTCAGACTCTCAGACTCCTTCTTCATTTGTTGGAGTGATGAAAATCTAATCTGAATCCTCTCACTCCTCATTGGAATTATGACACAATGGCCTATGTTGAACTAAAAGGGTGCATTTGTTTGGAATGAAGACTTCTTTCCGGCATCTGCAGAATTTCTCATGTTCATAATATGCTTTTCTGTGTTGGGAAGTTTTTCAAGGAAGAGTTTACCAATAAGTTCATCAAAATGTTCAGTTCTCCTGGCTGTCTTGGTAGGAAATGCAGAGATTGTCACCAGTTTGGAGAGGTACTAGATGTGTACTGCATAGTTATTACAATATTCACTTTCAAGTAGAACTTTTTTCCTGAACAGTCAGAAAATGCTGGTCAATTTCTGATGGATAGTTCTTATGCAGGAAAGTCATTTCAGCCTTGCCTTGGAACTTTCCAGCCAACTGTCTCGTGAATGGTAGCATTTTCCATTGAATTCACTGGTTATCATGTTTTGGAATCAGCTCTCTGGCTACTCATGTCCAAGCTCAGTTTATTTCAGTTAACATAGAAACTGTCACATTGGGCAAGGCTTCTTCTTTCTGCTGTGAATAACGTCTTACAATTTCTCCCAATAGAACTGATTTTCTTTCAGATATTCCTACCCGATTGGAATCTTGCTTACAGGCTGCTCGGTTAAGAAGAGTCCAAGTGTTGGCAAAGGCCAAAGCCACCAATGAAGGCAAAGATTTCACCCACAAACAACAGACTGAGCAAATACTTCTTGGTGACTCTGAACACATTTTCTTTGCGTCAGTTGTCACATTCCTTTCATTTGATAAGTTCACTTAAATCTAGCGAGTAATTCAAGGAAAGGACTCATTCAAGTATTAACACTTTTTGTATTGATAACAAAGAATATGTGTTCCTCTGTTGAGAATACTTTGAAGGATGGGTTCAGAAGAGTCTGAACATTTTTCGGCTTGCGAATATGTTAAAAGTTTTGCCTTAATTATCTACGGTCAATCTAATGCGTGTAATTCTTGTCAGAGATCTTACAAATATTAATTATTTGTATTTTGTTAACAAACAATTGATGTTTCCCTCTTGTGGGAATAATTTGAAGAAGGGGTTTAGAAGTGTATAAACAAACTTCACCTTGCATATTCTAACATTTCAATGTTATTGCCACATGTAAATTTGAAAGAACATCATATTTCCTGACCATTCATTAAACACTGGTAAAGTTGTCAATAATATCTCTGTAGAGGTTAGTTGCGCCTCTGGATTTGGCCTTTTCCATTGAACTTTCCAGATATCAGTGTCCTGAACAGCAGCATTTTTCCGTTGTATTCACTGGTAAGTCCTGCCATGTTTATGAATCTGCTCTCTGGCTACTCTTGTCCAAGCTCATGATTCTGGCAGGTATCCTTTATAAGTAGACAGAACTTCTGCTCAAACTGCAGTGCTTGTGCAATCAATTAGAGATGAATCTGAGCTGAATTGTTGGGTGTGATCTGATGTTCTTCTTTCATGTGCAGCTTTGATAAAAAAGTTAAAAGCTTATGTCAAAAAGCCAAACAAGAATGGTTAAACTAGGAATGTGAGCAAATAGAAGGAATCCCTATTACTGATCCAAAAAGGTAACATCAACAAATCGGGAATATCATTGGTAAAAAGCTCCTCTGTTCTTCAGGTGGATTTTTGAAAGCAAAGGACGGTACCATTATCATGGAAAAAGATAAGCTTATGAACAGATGGACTGAGTGTATTCAGGAATTGTTTGAAGACAATTGAGGTGAAAAACCAGAAATTAAGAAAAACACTGAAGGTCCAAGTATTTTAAAATCTGAAGTTTGTAATGCAATAAATAAGATGAAGAAAGGAAAGGCAGCAGGTCCTGATGAATTAGTAATAGTACAAATTATTGCCCTTGAAGATTATGGAATTGAAAAACTTACTAATTTAATCAATGACATTTATGAGACTGGAATAACACCAGAAAAGATGAAAAAAAGATCAGTATTATCACTCTTCCTAAGAAACCTGGAGCAATAGAATGTGAATTACATAGAACCATAAGTTTAATGACTCATATCACCAAGATACTTCTAAGAATTTTGATGACAAGAGCTAAAAGTAAGATACAAGCTGAAATAGGCAAAGAACAACGTGGTTTTGTGAAAGACAAAGGTACAAGAAATGCAGTATTGATGTTAAGGATACTATCAGAATGAGCTATTCAAGTGCAAAAGATTTGTTTGTTTGTTTTATCGACTACACAAAAGCATTTGATAAAGTGAAGCACAATAAGTTATTTGAAATATTACAGAAAACTCTAGATCTAGATTCGAAAGACCGCTGCCTAATCAGAAATCTGTACTGGGAACAAACTGCTGCCGTAAGAATAGATGGAGAAGTGAGTCAGTTTACGAAAATCAAGAGAGGCGCTAGACGAGGGTATGTTTTTTCCCCTGATTTATTTAATGTGTACAGTGAAACAATATTACAAAAAATAAGAGAGATCTTGGGAATCAAATTTGGCGGTGAAAACGTCAATAATTTCAGATATGCAAATGACACTGTGTTAATTGCAAGTATGGAGGAAGAAATACAAAACTTAATTGATATAGTTGCTGAAGAAAGTGCAAAAATGGGTCTATCTATCAATCGCAAAAAGACAGAATGTATGGTGATATCCAAAAAGCAGGAGAATCCTATTTGCAGGCTGGGAATAAATGGGGAAGACATAAAACAAGTACAGAACTTTTGCTACTTAGGAAGTTGGGTGACATCAGATGTCAGGTGCAACTTGGACATCAAAAGAAGAATAGGGATGGCAAAAGACACCTTTACAAGAATGAAGAGTATACGGACCAATACTAAACTAGGTATGACAACCCACCTCAGAGTACTGAAATGTTACATTTATCCAGTTATGTTGTATGACTCAGAATGTTGGACAATATCTAGTAACATGAAGAAATTAATTGAAGCAGCAGAGATGTGGTTTTTGAGGAGGATGCAAAAAATATCATGGATGAAACAATTATCTACTGAGGATGTCATGAACAAAGCAAACACAAAAAGAGAATTAATGTATGAGATCATGAAAAGGCAATGTAACTTCATTGGACGTGATTAGGAAAGAGGAGTTAGAATGCATGGTCATTATGGGAAAGATTGAAGGGAAGAAAGCAAGAGGAAGACAAAGACAAATGATTACGGAGACAGCAGCCAGAGAACTGGAAATGAATACCAATGAATTGATCCACTTGACCCGAAACAGGAATGTGTGGGCCATGGCAGTCAAAGCTCAAACTGGGCATGGCACCTGATGTGATGATGATGATGATGTAGGTTTGATGGAAAATGTAATCTGAATCCTCTCACTCTTCTTTGGAATTATGGCAGGATGGACTATGTCAAATGAACAGGATGTATTTGCTTGGATTCAACAGGCATTCCACATAGCTGCTTGAACTTTCAGTGCCACACCAGCAAAGTGGGCATTCAAATACTTACTTATTAATTTCCCAGCCTCATAATAAGTGTTTCCATGAATTGTATTTTTTAAAGGAAGAGACTATTAAACAGTTTAGCACAGTGTTCTCTTCTCTTGGTTGCCTTGGTAGAAAATGCAGTGATCACACCAGTTTAGATTGGGAAAAATTACGTGGATGGCCTGGTTCTTGCAACATTCACTTTCAAGTAAAACATTTTTCTGGAAGAATGACAAAATGCTGGTCTATTCTGGTGAGCATTTCTTGTGTACGATAGTTGCACCCTTGCTTTCAACTTTCACTCTAAACTTTCCAGTCAGCTGTCTCCTGAACGCGGGCAATTTCCATTGTGTTCACTGGTAAGTGCTACCATGTTTTGGTTACAGCTCTGGCTTTTCATGTCTAAGCTCAGGATGTACCAGATATCATAGAAATGTCCCATCAAGCAAAGCTGCTTCTTACTGTCATAGAAAATTTCTTGCATTCCTCCCATTAGACAATTTTTCTTTCAAATATCTCTTTGATGTTGGACACTGGCTCACAGGCTTCTCAGTTTGGGAGCATCCAACAAAGTTGTTAAAAGGCAGAGTCACTGATGAAAGAGAGTTTTATTCCCATATTTTGCTATTAATTATGACTGTGAACAGATTCTATTGGCGTACGTTGTTGTCTGCACTTAAATCTAACTTGCGTAATTCTCATCAAAACTCATACAAATCCTATATATTCATATTTTGATAACAAACATTGGTGCTTCTGTCTTGAGGGAATAATTTGAAGAAGTTCAGAGGTGCCTGAACAAATTTCACCTTACGTATTCTAACATTTCAAAGTTATTGCCTTCATGAAGAATGTGTATATTAAATGCTTATTTCTCAAGAACATCATTTTTCCTGAACATGCAATAACATTGGTCAAGTTGTCATTAGTATTTCCCAATAAGTTTTAATAGGTACATTTAATGTCAGAGAAAGCTATACAATATGCATCCTGAAACTTTTTCCTTCAGAAACATCCACAAAAACAGAAAAGTGCCCCAAAGAATGATTGACAATTAAACATTAGAACCCCAAAGCCCTCTCCCATGCACATGTAGCAGCAAGGCAATGACCTCAACCCCAACATCCCCATAAGCCAAAAAGCATCAGCACCCTCCACTGAGCACTCAAGCGTGCAGTAAAGTATCAATAAAGACACAGACACTGCAGTACCCCAAAAACTACTCGTTCACCCGGTAATTCAACATACTTTTTTAGCGTTCTCTCTCCCTAATAAGAGAAAAAGAGGTGTCCCCATTTCACAGCGGAAGAAGAAACATAACAAACAACCCACTAATTTACAATATTAAAAGTCATTACTTTTTCTGAGCTCTGCACCCAGAAAGTCAGCACCAAAAAGGCGCAACTCTCCGGACACACAATCCCTGGCAGCTGACCTGCTGCTCCCGAAGTTCTGTGTTCTCCTGCAATGCTTCAGTCAGGGGCACTGGCTGAGAATCAACACGTCCCCGGAGTGACGAAATTCTGGAGCCCTGAATGCCTGCTCGTCTTCCAGGCCGTGTCCCTGGGACATCAAAAAGTGTCTGTTTGTGAGCCCCTGAGAGTGGGCCCCATTCCCGCAAACAGCTGAAGACAGAATGTTACTCCAGATCAAATGGAAAAAAAGTGATATCAAAGATAGAAATGGGGCTGTTTCAGACCATGCAAGCAAAGGAGTCTCCATTAGTGCCATTTTCACTTCACCCTGCCTCTGTCGAGGATAGCTGTGCCTTTGGTTTTAGCCTTGCCATTGAACTTTCCAGCCAGCGGTATCCTGAACAGCAGCGTTTTTCCGTTGTATTCACTGGTAAGTGCTGCCATGTTTAGGAATCCACTCCCTGCCTACCCTTGTGCAAGCTCATGATTCTGGCAAGGATCCTTGTTATGGCCAGTTCATATGTAGGCAGTGCTTGTGCTCACAAATGCAGTTCATGTGCGATCATTTAGAGATGAATTTGAACCAAATTGTTGGGCATGAGCTGATGTTTTTCATTCCGCTGTAGGTTTGATGGAAAATCTAATCTGAATCCTCTCTCTCTTCTTTGGAATTATGGCATGATGGAATATGTCAAATGTTACCAGCGAATACAAGGGGAAAATGCTGCTGTTCAGGATAGCCCTGGCTGGAAAGTTCAATGGACAAGGGCAAAACCAGAGGCACAACTACCTCCTGCAGATATAGTAAAGAGAGCTTGACCAATGTTTAGTGAATGTTCAGGAAAAATGATGTTCTCAAAAAATAATCATTCAGTCTACATATTCTTCATGAGGCAATAACTTTCAACTGTCAGAATATGCAAGGTGAAATTTGTTCAGACACTTCTGAACTCCTTCTTCAAAGTATTCTCACAAGATGGAAACACCAATTGTTTGTTCTAAATATACAAAGACTTAGTACTTGTATCAGCTCTGAAAAGAATTACTCAAATTATATTTAAATGCAGCTAGCAGCGTACACCAATAGAATCTGTTCACAGTCATCAATAATTGCTAAATGTGGGCAAAATTCCCTCTTTCATCAGTGACTGCTTTTGGACATTCATACTCCAAGCAGCCTGTGAGCCAATTTCCAATATGAAAGAGATATTTGCAAGAAAGAGATTGTCCAATGGGATAAAAACAAGAAATTGTCCATGACAGGGAGAAGCAGCTGTGCTTGATGAGAGAGTTTCTATAATATGTGGAATGTTCTGAGCTTGGGCTTGAGTAGCCAGGAGGTGTCTACTAAACATAACAGCACTTACCAATGAATTCAACGGAAAATGCCTGCCTTCAGGAGACAGCTGGCTGGAAAGTTTAGAGAGAAGGCCTAAATCAAAGGGGCAATGTTCTTACACCAGAAATACTCACCATAAGTAGTCCATTTTCTCATTCTTCAAGATACACTTTTTTAAAAATAATCATGCAGTCCACATTTTTTTCCAATCCAAACTGGTGACAGTCACTGCATTTTCTACCAGGACAACCAAGAGAAAGGAACACTTTATTAAAAACTTTAATCGACTATCCCATACACGTAAACACATGAGGCTGGAAATGAATCAGTGTAAGTTTGTGAATACCCACATTACTGGAATGTACTGAAAGTGCAAGCAGGTTCCTAAAGGGGTGTTTTCTCCAAGCAAATCCATCAGACAAATATAGCCAGAGAGGGGGTTCCGAAACGTGAACTTGATTTGAACCTGAAAGTGAATGTTGCGTGAACCATGCAGTGCGCATTTTTTTCCCAATCAAAACTGATGACAGTCACTGCATTTTCTACCAAGACAACCAAGGGAAACAAACCCTTTGTTGACAAACTCTTCAATATTCTCTTCCTTTAAAAACTCTATACGTGGAAACGCATATTAGGAGGCTGGAAATTAAGAAGTGCAAATATTTCAATACCTGCCTTGTGGATTAGCACTGACAGTGCAACAGGTTCCTGGAAGGAGTCTTTCATCCAAGCAAATGCATCCTGTTCATTTGACATAGTCCATTGTGCCATAGTTACAAAGAAGAGTGAAAGGATTTAGATCAGATTTCTCATCAGACCTGCACAGTTCGCACCCAACAATTCAGTTCAGGTTCATCTCTAAACGATGGTACAAGCACTGCATTCAGACCTAAAGTTCTGCCTACGTATGATGCATTAGCTGCAAGGATACCTGCCAGAATCATGAGCTTGCACAAGAGTAGTCAGAGAGCAGATTCCTAAACATGGCA
The DNA here is from genome assembly GCF_963921235.1 of Mobula hypostoma. Lineage (NCBI taxonomy): Eukaryota > Metazoa > Chordata > Chondrichthyes > Myliobatiformes > Myliobatidae > Mobula > Mobula hypostoma. The sequence continues at coordinate 92,975,904 of NC_086099.1, read as the reverse complement.
GCACTTACCAGTGAATACAATGGAAAAATGCTGCTGTTCAGGACACGCTGGCTGGAAAATTCAATGCAAAAGGCCAAAGCCAGAGACGCAACTGTCCTCTACAGAAATATTAACAACAATGTTTAATGTTTAATGAATGTTCGAGAAAAATGAGGTTCCTGAAAAATAACCATTCAATCCACATATTGTATGAAAGCAATAACTCTGAAATGTTAGAATATACAACTTGTAGATAGTATTTCTGTAGAGGGTACTTGTGCCTCTGCTTTTGGCCTTTCCATTAAACTTTCCAGCCAGCGGTGTCCTGAACAGCAGCGCTTTTCCGTTGTATTCACTGGTAAGTGCTGCCATGTTTAGGAATCTGCTCTATGGCTACTCTTGTGCAATCTCATGATTCTGGCAGGTATCCTTGCAACTGCAGGTTCAGATGTAGGCATACCTTTTGCTTATGAATCCAGTGCTAGCGCGATCATTCAGAGGTGAACCTGAACTGAATTGTTGGGTGTGATTTGATGTTTTACTATCATGTGTAGGTCCAATGGAAAATCTAATCTGAATCCTTTCAATGTTCTTTGTAATTATAGCACGATGGACTATGTCGAATGACCAGGATGTATTTGCTTGGATGAATGACTCTTTCCAGGAACCTGTTGTGCTATTAATCCTAATCCAGAAAATTTGGTATTCAATTACTTGCACTTCTTAATTTCCACCATGAAAATTGTAACTCTTTGAGGTTTCATAACAAACTATCGGTGTTTCACTCTTCTTTGGAATTATAGCATAATGAACTGATAAGAGTGTGGGCAAATGTTGAAATGGTGATAAACTGTTGATGAAGCTATCTGTTTGATACATTAATGAGCCACGTAATGAGAGAGAGAATAACAAAGGAACAAGTAAAGAGCTGTGAAACGCAGGACAGAGCAGTTAGAACTCCACCATCACTGACGTTCTCCCCCTTTCACAGGAGCTGCAGAACCTTTCACCCCTCCCTTCCCTTCACCTGGGGACCAAGGAGTTCACTCCAGATGAACCAGTCATTCATTTTCACTTTTGACCATCTGCACTTGGTATGTACGTGGTGCGCTCACCTACACTGGACAAACACAATGCAGATTTGGTGACTGATACCAAGTATCAGTATTCACATTGTTGACAACACACAGAAAACTCTGGAGAAACCTAATGCAGATTTGTAGGAGTGACAGTCACTTTAATTCTATATCTGACTTATATTTGGACCAGTCTGTCTGTAAGATACAGAACATCAAAATCTGTTTCTGGCAGGGTCCTGATGAAGGTTCTCAGTGATAAAGAGTAAACACTTTTCCATAGATGCTCTCCAGCCCTCTGAGTTCCTCCAGCAATTATGTGTGCTGTGGGATCCAGGACTGTTCTCAATGTGCTCATGTAACTTTAAGAGCAGCACCTCAAGTCACAGTGTCAGGTGACTCACTTTGTTTGGTTGTATCAGAATTTTTTCTATTGCACCGGACCAGGAAAATCAATTTAGTGTTTCTTTCTCCTTTGGCATTGATGAGTATTTCCAGCAACTACACACTTCCCAAACATCACTGGAGGCATCTTGTGCCACTGCTGTTAAAATTGGCCTCACAAATTACCCAGATTTGTTCACGACAGATGATGGGCAGACTGCTATGTATCCAGATTTGACTCTGACACAGATGGGCTGCATTGCAAACTATGTATCTGAAAAATCTAATTTATTAGGGAATATAAATGGATTTAATGAATGGGTGAAAGAGTGATAAGTATCTTGTCACACTCTTTACATCAGTGGCACAACAATGGAAACTGCAGGCAGTTCCAAATTCTTGGGACCTCTCATGATCCAAGAACACATTCTCCAGTCAGAAAGCTCACCAATGCTTCTACTTTCAGAGGAGACTGAAGAGAGCTGGACTATATACATTAATATTCATGACCTACTACAGATCTGCAGTTGAGAGCAACCTAACATGCTGCACTGCAGGTTAGGATGTGCACAACTGCACTGCTGTGGATAGGGGGTGGGGGTGGGGGGGGCTCTACAATGCGAGTTAAAACTGCCCAGTGCATCATCAGCACCAATCTTCATCAGGGACATATTTTACAGAAAGATCGCTGAAAAATCTTCAAGGATCTGTACTCTGCTCATTGTCTGTTTGTGCTAGTCCTATTGGATCAGATTACGCAGCATCCATGCCTGGCTCTCCAGAATCTCTCGCGCGCCCCCCCCGCCCCCCCGCCACCCTCCAGGTGATCAAGTTGATCAGTACATCCACCTGTTTCCCCACCCCAGCACACTCCCCACCACCACTACTTTATAATTTCCTGTCAAATTTACCCTATACATAGATACTCCTGTGCACATTATGAACATGGCAACTGATACGTACCTTAGTAACAAAAATATATCAGCCAAGGAACAAAGATTCAGAGGTTACACTACAGAACTCCCTGAGCTGGAATGCATCTGGATCACTGATCCGATTCACACTCAGCGTCAGGTTTATTAACAGTCTCTGATATGGTGTAATTTTACATTCATTTTATTTGGTTTGTAACAACAAACTGAAATCATAAAATTGGTATAATTTACAATACACATATATTCATTTTAATATTAAACCAGGAATGGCCAGGTAGTGGCAGATGGGGTAGACCTGTATGAGTTTACAATCCTCTACAATCTCTTGTGATCCTGTTCATTGGAACCTCCACATCAGGCTCGGATTCAATCAGTATGACTGCTCCCCATTCTACATCTCATTAAAAATTAACAGTAGTAAACTTGAAAATCTCAAAAAATTGAAAATACTAAAATCTGAAAGAACAAAAAATAGCAGCACCAATGGAAAAGAGGCAAAGTTAATCTTTTAGAATAGAAACTCTTTGCCAGGGCCACGATAGGGAAATTAATTTTGTTACAGTGGGGGTGCTGGACGGCTGAAAAGCAAAAAGCTGAATCTCTCTCATGCGAGCGGGAATGGTGATAAAATGTTGCTGAAACCACGTGAAAGCTAACTGCAGTACTCCAGATTGAAGTAAATCTTATCAATGATGCACAGAGTAGTTGACGGAAGTGAAAGTGGCCCAGTGAAAGAGTCACGAAGGGAATGATCCCTTCAGAATGCGGAAAGATATCAGTCTGATGGAGAAATCTTCTTGCAGTCTCCAACACGCTCTGAGCTACATTTCACAGCTCTTTACGCGTTCCTTTGTTTTTGTCGACTCTCTTTAAATGCCTCATTAACCTATCAAACAGATCGCTTTATCTACAGTTTATCACCATTTCAATGCTGGCCGCACTTTTATCAGAAAGGTAAACAAAGTGTTGAATGTCTGTCTTAACACCTCATTACAATTTGTTTTCTCTATTCCCCTTCTTCCATCCAGAGGTTTAATTCTAACAACAGTTGACAACAGCAATTTCAATCTTACTCATTTTAAACTTTTGGCACCGGCAGTTTATATTTTGATTTTCATGCCCTCCATAATGTACAGTGTAACCTGCACATCCCAATGCTTCAATCTTTATCAATATCAAAAGAATAATTTTCCTAGAATCCGCTTCATATGTGGGCAGACCGATATCTATATATAAGGTATACAACGCAGGTTAATGGGAAACTGTACTTTTCGATGTTGTTTCGATGTTTTGCTTTTGCTGGCTGCTGTGGGGCTGAAGGTATCTGCGTCTGTGTTGGGACGCGGCTTGCAGTCGACATTCCGACTTGCAAACTGTTAGGGTTACGAACTGTTCACGGGAACTAAACCATGCCGTAACCTGCAGAAGAGCTGTACATTAAAATACTAGTGTACAGCCGCTCGCATTGTATAGTAAAATTCCAATATTCTACTACAGGATGACTCAGAAATCTGCATGGTTGCAAACATTTATTGATGACGCTGAACAGATTTTATTGGTATGCGTTTTCATATACCTTCCACTTCAATGATCACTTAATTCCAACTTGAATATCCAGGGTTATGCTTCATTCACATATTCACTTTTCTTTTTTTGATAACAAACAATCTATGTTTCTGTGTTGGGAATATTTTGAAGGATCAAGTCAAGTCAAGTCACTTTTTATTGTCATTTCGACCTTAACTGCTGGTACAGTACACAGTAAAAATGAGACAACGTTTTTCAGGACCATGGTGCTACATGAACAATACAAAAACTACACTGAACTACGTAAAACAACACAAAGCTACACTAGACTACAGACCTACCCAGGACTGCATAAAGTGCACGAAACAGTGCAGGCATTACAATAAATCATAAACAAGACAATAGGCACAGTAGAGGGCAGTAGGTTGGTGTCAGTCCAGGCTCTGGGTATTGAGGAGTCTGATGGTTTGAGGGAAGAAACTGTTACGTAGTCTGGTCGTGAGAGCCCGAATACTTCAGTGCCTTTTTCCAGATGGCAGGAGGGAGAAGAGTTTGTATGAGGGGTGCATGGGGTCCTTCATAATGCTGTTTGCTTTACAGTTGCAGTGTGTGGTGTAAATGTCAGGAAGAGAGACCCTGATGATCTTCTCAGCTGCCCTCACTATCCGCTGCAGGGTCTTGCGATCCGAGATGGTGCAATTTCCGAATCAGGCAGTGATGCAGCTGCTCAGGATGCTGTCAGTGCAACCTCTGTAGAATGTGGTGAGGATGGCTGGGTGGGAGATGGACTTCTCTCAGTCTTCGCAGAAAGTAAAGACGCTGCTGGCCTTTCTTTGCTATGGAGCTGGTGTTAAGGGACCAGGTGAGATTCTCCGCCAGGTGAACACCAAGAAATTTGGTGCTCCTAACAACCTCTACAGAGGAGTCATCGATATTCAGCAGAGAGTTGTTATTCCGTGTCCTCCTGAAGTCAACAACCATCTCTTTTGTTCACATTCAGAGACAGGTTGTTGGCTCTGCACCAATCTGTTAGCCGCTGCACCTCCTCTCTGTACACTGACTCATCGTTCCTACTGATGAGACCCACCATGGTCGTGTCATTGGCGAACTTGATGATGTACTTCGAGCTGTGTGTTGCAGAACAGTCGTGGGTCAGCAGAGTGAACAGCAGTGGACTGAGCACACAGCCCTGGGGGACCACCCCCCCCACCCCGTGCTCAGTGTGATGGTGTTGGAGATGCTGCTTCCAATCCGGACGGACTGAGGTCTCCCAGTCAGGAAGTCTAGGATCCAGTTGCAGGGGGAGGTGTTCAGACCCAGTAGGCTCAGAAGTCTGAACATTTTTCACCATGCATATTGTAACAGGGTGAAGTTTTTGCACAATATCAGCTCCACTGTGTTATCCATAAATTGTTGACCAGTTAAACGAAACCTGCTACTAATTTAAATCACTTTCTACACTAGAATCACTGACCCAGTTGTTGTATAAGACTCCAGACACAGACAGGAGGATCCAGGACACAGAGCATCCACTGCAAAGACACAAAGTTATATCGGTTAATATTAACATTCTCAACTATCGTGACTTTTTCAATGTTACCATCGGGTGTTGCCAAGAAATAGTTCCTTCTCACAAACATCGCCACTATTTGTTACCCAGGTCCACAGGGAAATTTAAACTCCATCCGTCTAGCTGGATTTGAGGACATTGTTGTGCAAACCATAGGTTTGTGTGTCCTTTGACTTTCGATCTTTGAGGCTTCTCAAAATTATTGTAAGTCCGAATGTCAGAGAATGCTTTATATAGTGATATGCTAGGCTTGTGCTGCATCATCTGAGATTAAGGACAGAGGCCACTCCATTCCTGAATGCCTTGGTACAAATTATAACCTATTTGGAGTGGAAGAAGATGTAGATTGGATGGTTATTATAACATTCGTTTTCAAGGAGATCCATTTTCCTGAATATTAATTCATATGTAGGCAGACTTTTACATGAGGGACAATTAAAAGACGGTCTGATAGTCAAATGAATGTGAGGGAAATAGAGGGATATCTACATTGCATAGGCGGAAGAGAGTAGTTTATTTGGCCATTTGATTATTAATTTATTCGGATCAGCATAACACTGTGAGCTGAAGGGCCTGTTCCTGTACTGCACTGTTCTATGTTCTGCATTCTCTCTTTCCTGCAGGTAGCTGATCAGAATTGCACACAGCACTCCAAATTAGGCTGTTTAACACCTTGCTAAATTTCAACACAACATCTCAAATCCTGTACTTAATACTTTGATTTATGAAGGCCAATGTACCAAAATCTCTCCTTATGACCTTAGTAGTTCAATCACTGTAGTTGTGGGTGATGTTCTCCTGAAGGGTTTTTCTAATGGTGGGTCTTCAGGTGACTCTAAAGTACTTCAGCCTGCGACTTAATCCATGAAATTTGTGCTGATTCCCTTAATGGAGAACACCTGAGTGTGTTATTGTTTAAACTGTGGAGGCAGATGCACGGGTAGCACCACTTGGTCCTGATAGATGGGGGCCAGGGTCCAGTGCAAGATGACTGGGGACCCTTCACTGATGTAGCCTTCACTATTGCTGTGATGTGCCATTAATGACAGCCAGCTCCATCGTTGCGGTCCCAGTTAGATCAATCTTTATTTTGAACGCTGCAATTGACCTTATTTCCCTGATTTGCATATTAGCTTGTGTATGAAGTAGACAGCTGGGATGCAGCACCTATGTCAAACTTAAGCAACAGTGGGCCTCAAGTGTGCTATGGGCTAAATGTTGGCAAATGGCACTGGATTAAATAGGAATCTTGGCCAGTTTAACCAGATCGGCCAAAAGGCCCGTTTCTATCCTGTTTGGAGCCATTACTTGATGATGGAAGCATTGAGGAGCAGAGAATTTGAGGGTTGGGCACACTCATCATTATCTTTAACCTCTAATTCAGACGTCTGAGGTACCCATCTGCTTCAGGCAGGCTTCAATTCTACTGGTGCTCAAGAAGAACATGGTAATCTACCTCAATAGCTATCATCCAGCATCATTTACATCCACTGTGATCAACTTCTTTGAAAGGTTGTTGATGAAGCAGATTAACTCCTGCCTGAGGAGAGACTTCGATCTAATCCAATTTGCTTACCATCACAACAGGCCAAAAGAAGATACCATTTCCTTGGCTCTTCACTCAACCCTGGAACATCTGGATGGTGAAGATACAGACGTTATGATGCTCTTTATTTACTACAGCTCTGCATTCAATACGATCATCCTCACAAAACTAATCACTAATCTCCAACACCTAGGCCTCAAAACCTCCTTCTACAACTGGATTCTCAATTATGACACTTGCAGCACCACTCAGTTTGGATTATCAACACAATCACCATCAGTACAGGTTCCTACAACATTGTGTGCTTAGTCCCCTGCTCTACTCACTTTACATTTAAAACTGTGAAGCTATGTACAGCTTCAATGCAATATTTAAGTTTGCTGATGACACTACTGTTGTTGCAAGAATAGAAAGTGGTGATGAATCATACTACAGCAGGGAGATTGAATGGTGCCACAACAACTACCTCTGACTGAATGTCAGCAAAACCATTGACTACAGGAGGAGGAATCCAGAATTCCATGAGCCAGACCTCATCAGGGGATCGGAGGCAGAGAGGTACAGCAAAATTAAATTCCTCTGTGTCATCATTTCAGAGGATCTGTCCTGGGTCCAGTATGTAAATGTCATTATAAAGAAGGCATGGCAGCACCTCTATTTTCATAGAACTTTGCAAAGATTTGGCGTGTTATCTAAACTCTGATGAACTTCCGTAAATGTGTGGTACAGAGTATACTGACTGTGTGTACCAGAGCCTGGTATGGCAACACCATTGCCCTTCAGTGGAAAGTCTTCCCAAAAGTAGTGGATAAAGTCCAGTCCATCACACATGCTTTGTCACCTGGTTCAGATATGGCCCAAGTGTGGAGTGAGAGACACTGAAGCAGGTCAATAGTTCACAGACTTTAACGCCAACAGCGTTAAAGGGAAAAGAAATCATTAAACACTCAGCCAAACAGGGCCGTTAACAAAAACTGTCAAATAGAAAAAGAAGCCTACACTGCGGCTGAAAAGAACAACAAAAATAAAATGAATACCGCTTGTCTTCACAGTCGGTTGACTTGACAGGCAAGGTGGTATGCAGGCAGTGAAGCATTGCTGTGTCCAAGTCTCGACAAGCACGACAATGACCAATATGTAGTTAAATACTATCACAATGAAATAATAATTAGCTGATACGTGCATATTCACAAGCACAATTGCTATATCTATTGCGATGCTGAATCTGTGGTTGTGATGACATTTACAAGGAGTACTGTTGCAGGAAAGCAGCAACAGTTATCAGGGACCCCAGCATCCACTCCATGCTCTCTTCTCACTGCTGCCATTAGGAAGGAGGTACAGGAGACTTAAGCCCCACACCACCAGGTCAGGAACAATTATTACCCCTCAACTATCAGTCTCTTGAATCAGAGGGGATAACATCATTCACCCCAAAACTGAACTGATTTCATGACCAATTACAACCTATGGATTCACATTTAATGAAATATTTTCAATGTTTATTGTTTATTTATTTACTTTTATTTTTTCGTTTCCACAGTTTGTTGTCTTCTGCATGTCAGTTGTTTATCTGGATATGTTTGTTAATGTTTCCATTGATCCTTTTGTGTTTCTTTGTACTTTCTGTGAATGCCCACAGGAAACTGAATCTCAGGATAGGATGTGGTGACATATGTATCCTTTGAGAATAAATTTAATTTGAAAAATGAACTTTGAACAGGTCCTGGACAGGACTAGAGAGATAGGATAGCATAAGACCATAATACCAGAAGATATAGGAGCAGGTTTAGGCTATTTGGCCCATTGAGTCTGATCCATTTTCCTCTCAGGTCCAATCTCCTGCCTTCTCCCTGGATCCCTTCATGCCCTGACAAATCAGAATCTTCTGCCAGAAATATACACAAAGACTTGGCCTCCATAGCTGCCTGTGACAAACATTTCCACAGATTCACCACTCTCTTGCTAAAGATGTTCTTCCTCATCTCTGTTCTAACAGGACACCTGTCTATTCTGAGGCTGTGTCCTCTGGACGTAGACTCTCCCACCAAAGGAAATATCCCCTCCACATCCACTCTATCAAGGCCTTTCACCGTTCCATGAACTTCAATTAGGTCACCCCTCCCCCGCCATTTTTCTGAATCTAGTGAATACAGGACCAGAGACATCAAACGCTCTTCAATGACAAGCCGTTCAAAGCTGGAATCATTTTCGACAACTTCCTTTGAACCTTCTCCAGTTTCAGCACATCAGTTCTAAGGGACTATAACTGCTCAGAATACTCCAGTGAGATCTTGGTGTACTTCATAAAGACTCAACATTAACCCTTGCTTTATATTCTAGTCCTCTTGAAATGAAGGCTAACATCATATTTGCCTTCCTCACCAGAGACTCGACATTTCAGGAATCCTGCACAAACACTCCCAAGTCCCTTTGCACCTCAGATTTTTTAATTTTCTCTCCATTTAGGAAATAGTCAACCCTTTCATTTCTTCTACCAAATTACATGACCATACACTTCTTGACATTGTATTCCATCTACCACTTCTTTGTCCAATCTCTCCAGAACTACCAGCATCTTCTACAGGACCCTAACACAAAACACATCTTTACCTTCTCACCACCAGTCTACCTGCCTCTGACCCTGCTCTCTACCTTCTACAGGGATTACTTCCTCTGCAGCTCTCTTTTTCATTCATCTCTCCCCTCTAATCACCCCCTTGGCTCCCAACACTGCAGGTGGCAGAAGTACTGAACTCACCCATTCACATTCTCCTTCGCGGCCCCAAACAGTCCTCCCAGGTGAGACAACACTTCATCTTTCCATCTGATGGGGTTGCCTGCTGTATCCTGTACTCCCAATGCAGCCTCCTCTACATTGATGAGACCTGCATAGATTGGGGGACCGCTTTGTGAAGCACCAGTGCTCCTTTTTCAGAAATTTCTGGCGGCCAAGCATTTCAATTTCTATTCCCATTCCCGTTCTCACATGTCCGTCCACCATCTATGACCTCCTCTGCTGCCATGATGAGGCCACCCTCAACGTGCAGGAGCAACACCTCATATTCCGTCTAGGTAGCCTCCAAACTGATGGCATGAAAATTGATTTCTTATTCCGAAAATTTTCCCCCCTACCCCTTTCCTCTTCTTCATTTCCCCTCTTTGGCCTCTTACCTCTTCTCACCTGCCTATCGCGTCCTTCTGTTGCCCCTGCACCTCCCATTTTTGCTATCATCCACTCTCCTTTCACAGCAGATCCCTTCTTCTCCAGGAATTTGCATTTTCCACCTACTACCTCCCAGCTTTTTCTTTCTCCCACCTATGTTGCTTCATCTGTCACCTTCTATCTTATCTTCCTTCTCCTCCCTCACCTTTTTAGTCTGGCATTTTCTCCCTTCCTTTCCAGTCCTGAAGAAGAGTCTTCTCCCAAAAGCATTGACTCTTTACGCAATTCCATTGATGCTGCCTGATCTGCCAAGATCCTCTAGCATTTTCTGTGATCTCCACTGGGGTCAAGGTGACCTGTACACAGGTTGCAATTGAACAGATGTGGTATCAATATCCAAGTGTGGAAGTTTGTTTTTTCCCACCATGGAGGTTTTAAACTAGACTGGCAAGGTGTGGAACAAAAGAGAATGATGTTTTGAGAATACAAGGGTGCGTGCAGAAACCAAATTGTGTGATCCAAGTGATCATGTTGCGGTAAAAGGACACTCTCAGTACGCTGGATGAACTCAGCAGGTCAGGCAGCATCAGTTAGAAACGATGAGTCGACGTTTTGGGCCGGAACCCTTCGTCAGGACTGAAGAATGAAAGATGGGGAAGGATTTGAAGAATGCTTGTAGCTTCAGTTGAAAGACCAGTAATTTGAAAGACAAAGGGGTCGGGGAGGGGAAGCATTGACGTCATAGCCGTTGAAAACAATGGGTAGTAGAAGAAGGAGGCGGAACCATGAGGGAGCTGGGGGAGTGGGTAGAGTGAAATAGGGATAGAGGAAGGGAGGGGGAGGGAATTACTGGAAGTTGGAGAATTCTATGTTCATACCAAGGGGCCAGAGACTACCTAGATGGTATATGAGGTGTTGCTCCTCCAACCTGAGTTTAGCCTCATCATGGCAGTAGAGGAGGCCATGTATGGACATATATGAATGAGAATGGGAAGCAGAGTTGAAGTGGGTGGCTACTGGGAGATCCTGTCTGTTGTGGCGGATGGAGTGGAGGTGCTTAACGAAGCGGTCCCCCAATCTGCGTCGGGTTTCACTGATGTAGAGGAGGCCGCACCGGGAGCACCGGATGCAATAGATGACCCCAACAGACTCACAAGTGTTGTCTCACCTGGAAGGACTGTTTGCAGCCCTGAATGGTTGCAAGAGATGAGGTGTAGGGACAGGTGTAGCACTTACGCTTACAGGAATAAGTGCCAGGTGGGAGATCAGTGGGGATGGACGTGTGGATAAGGGAGTCGCGGAGGGACCAATCCCTGTGGAAAGCGGAGAGGGGTGGAGAGGGAAAGATGTGCTTAGTGGTGGGGTCCTGTTGAAGGTGGTGGAAGTTGCGGAGGATAATGTGCTGGATCCGGAGGCTGGTGGGGTGGTAAGTAAGGACAAGGGGAGCTCTGTCCCTGCTGTGGTTGACTGACAGGAGCAATGCTTAAAACTGCACATATTTCAATGCACGTAGCTTGACAGATAAGGCAGACGGACCAAGGGCATTGATTGTGGCCATCATAGAAACATGAAGGTTGTGAATATAATTAGGGAATTAAGAACTGGAGGACATAGATTTAAGGATAGGTTTAATCGAAACATGAGTGACAATGTTTTCCCCTAGAGGGTGGTCTGTTTCTACAATAAATCTCCAGAGGCACTGGCTGAAGCAGGTACCTCCCTGTGCAAGTGGATCTTTTATTTCATCACTGGCAGACCCCAGTTATTATGGATTGGCACAACGTCTCCTCACCATTAACATGGGTGCATTATTGGCCTGAATGCGTAGCCTCCTCCACTATTCACTTTGTAATATGTAGCGAAGCACAGCTCCAATGTCATATTTAAATTTTCTGATGACACTGTTGTTGGCTGAATCACGGCATTAAGCGCTGTTTAAACCACACATGTGTCGATGCATGTAGCTTGACAGCGAGGCCGGACAGACTGAGGACATTGACTGCCACGAGGAATTGGGACATTCTGGTCATAACACACAAATGGGTAAAGGAGGTGGAGAGAGTCAATAGCTTTAAATTTCTTTGTATCGCACATCAGAGGGTCTGTCTTGGGACCAGCACATACAGTAAGTGCCATCACAAAAAAAGCAGAACAGCATCTCTACTAGCTTCGAAGTTTGCATAGATTTAGCATGTTACCAAATCCTTTGACAAACTTCTGCAGAGAAACAGTGTAGAATTTCCTGACTTGTTGCTTCACAACCTGGGATGGAAACACCAGTACTCAGGAATGGAAAAGACTGGAGAAAGTGGTAAATAGAGCACAGTCCACCAGCTGAAAAATCCGTGCCCACAACGCTAATTACAGAGAGCAGAGCCACAAGAAAACGGCGTCGATCATCAAAGCCCCTCACCATCCTGATGATGCTCTTTTCCCATTCTCTAATTGGGCTGGAGGTAGAGAAGCCTGAAGTCCCATGCCACCAGTTTCAGGAACAGGTATAATCTGAAAAACATCCGGCTCCTGAGCAGGTATGGATAACTGCATTCACCACTACTCTGAAGAGATTCTATGACCCACAGACTCACTAGGAAGTATTCTTTACAACCCATGTATTATTTTATTTGCACGGCTTGTCTTGCTTTGTACTTTGGTTGTTTGTCTATCTCAGTATAATTTTTGTAAAATATGATTTCATTTCATACCTACTTATAAATGCCTGCAAGAAAAGGTAACATATCCTTGTTGGTAAAAAAGAATATCAGCTGATGAACAAGGATTCAGAGGTTACGGTACAGAACTCCCTACAGAATTACAGAGCTGGAATGCATCAAGGAGCACCAATCCAATTCAGACTCCAGCTCAGGTTTATTAACAGCCTCTCTTACGATGTGATTTTTTTGTTTTCCAACAACAAATCAAAAGACATAACATATTGTATTACATATTGGTATAACTTACAAAATAAATAAATAATTTGAAAACAGGAATGACCAGGCAGCGGCTGACGTTCATGGACCATTGAGAAATCTGGTGACAGAGGGGAAGGATCTGTTCCTGAATCATTTGACTGTGGGTCTTCAGATGCCTGTACCTCCTCCCTGATAGTAGTGATGAGAAGAGGACATGTCACAGCTGGCAATGCCTCCTTCTTGAAGCCTTGCCTCTTCAAAATGTTCTCCATGAGAGGGAGGGTTGAGCCCATGATGGAGTTGGCTGAGTTTACAATCCTCTACAATCTCTTGTCTTCAATCCTTCACAATCTCTTGTCTTCACTCCTCCATAATCTCTTGTGATCCTGTTTATTGGAACCCCGATATCAGGCTCAGATTCAATCAGTCAGAATGTTCTCCACCATACATCAAATAAATGTGCTTTACAGAAAATATGAAAATTACAGAACAATTACAAATGCTGGAAATTCAAAACAAAAACAGCATCATCAATGGAAAGGAGGCAGAGTTCATTGCTAATGATGAAAAGTCTTTGCTAAGACAGAAATTCATCTTAAGTTGCAGTGGGGTGTTAAAGAGGGCTGAGAAATAATAATAAAAAAGCTGAATCTCTCTAATGAGAGCGGGGCCAGGCTTGAAATGCCGAAAAGCTGTGGATAAAGCTAGGTAGCAGATGGAATACAGTGTTGGGAAATGTATGATAATGCATTTTGGTAAAAGGGAACAATAGTGCAGAGTATTATCTAAATGGGGAGAAGTTTCAAACATCAGAGGCACAGAGAGACTTAGGAGTCCTCTTGCAAAACTCCCAGAGGGTGAATTTACAGGTTGAGTCTGTGATAAAGAAGGCAAATGCAACATTGGCATTTATTTCAAGGGGAATAAAATATAAAAGCAAGGAGAAAAAGCTGAGGATTTTTAAGACACTGTTAAGGCCGCAGTTAGAGTATTGTCAATGGTTTCAAGCCCCATATCTCAGAAAGGATGTGTTATCACTGGAGAGAGTCCAGAGGAGGTTCACGAGGATGATTCCAGGAATAAAGTGGTTAACATATGAGGAGCGTGTGGCAGCTTTGGGCTATACCCTCTGGAATTTAGAAGAATGGGGGGGGGATATCATTGAAATCGACTGGTATTGAAAGCACTATTGTTCCCTTTTAGTTAGGTTATATCTGCACTATTGTTCCCTTTTAGTTAGGGTAGATGTGGAGAGAATATGGTTATACAGAACTCGTGGGCACAGCCTCAAAATTGAGGGGCAACTTTTTAGAACAGAGGTAAGGAGGATATTTTTTTAGCCAGAGAGTAGTAAATCTGCAATTCTCTGCCTTGCGTATATTTAAGGCAGAAACTGATAGTTTCCTGATATGGTGATAAGAAAAGTGAATGGGGTTCATTTTTATCTCTGATCAGCCATGATGGAATGATGAAGCAAACTCGATATAACAAGATCACAAGACAAAGGAGCAGGAGCAGATGCAGGCCATTTGGCCCATCGAGTATGCTCCGCCACTCCACCATGAGCTAAACTATTCTCCCATCTAGTTCCAATTTCTGGCTTTTCCCCCATATCCTTGAAACCCTGACTAATTAGATACCTATCAATCTCCACCCTCAATGATTGGGCCTCCACAGCTCCACAGAATGACGGAATTCTGCCCCTTTGTTTTATGGTCTAAAAGTAATTGCAGTACTCTAGATTGGAGTAAATCTATTAATGGTGCAGAGAGTAGATGATGGATGTGAAAGTGGCCCAGTGAAAGAGTCATGAAGGGAACGACCCCTTCAGAATGCGGAAAGGTGTCAGTCTGATGGAGAAATCTCATTGCAGTCTCCAACACGCTCTGAACTGCATTTCACAGCTCTTAACGCGTTCCTTTGTTTTTGTCGACTCTCTTTAAATGCCTCATTAAACTATCAAATAGATAGCTTCAGCTACAGTTTATCACCATATCGACGTTGGCCGCACTCTTATCAGAAATATTCAACATCCTGACGGCAATTTAAACTGACACGTGTCTATTTCCCACTTCTTTACAACGAGAATCAAGCTGAAAGATCAAATCTATCAGCTCTGCATTCTTCTAACAATTTAATCTCTTTAATGTTAGATTTTAGGCATCAGTAGTTTATATTTTGATTTTCATGTTCTCGATTAAAAAGTGTTCCAGTCGGATACGAGCTGAGGGACATTTTTAAAGTGTAACCTGCACATTCCAATGTTTCAGCCAGTATCTTTACCAAAAGGATAATTTTCTATTGATCTGCTATATAAAGCAAATGAATGGAAAATGACGCTCCGGATTTGAGGGCCGTTGTGGGGCTGAAGACACCTTCGCCTGGGTCGGAGCTCGGTTTGCAGCCGACATTCCGACCTGTTAACTGTTCGTGTTACGAACTGTTCACGGGAACTAGACCACGCCGTACAATGCTAGTGTACAACAGCTCAGTCTGCACAGCAAAACTCCAGTAATCTACTACATCATGATTCAGAAGTCTAGGTAGTTTCGGGTCGAGCCTAATTCACACACTTGCTTTCAACACACAAATCCTGCGCGACACTTTAGTTCACCGGAGTTTACCTTCTCACACTTCCGATTAACTAATCGCGAAACTCGGTTTATGTGACATTTTCAAACTCCATGATCAATGGAAAGTTTGTGACAACAACATCTACCATCTCATAAAAGTAAATTAAAAGTGTACTGGCGAATTGATTGAAACAACAAATAAAGGTATCAACATCTGCTGGTCTGCTTTGACCAAAGTACCTCAATTCACCGGGTGATACGCAAATTATTTTCCACATTTTCAATGTAATACAATGCAAGCAGACTTACATTGTATGGTCGTTGCAATCTTCCATTTTAAGTTTCTTCCCAGTAACTGAAGTTAGAAAATGCTGGCCACTCTGTGGAGAGTATTTCTCATGCCTTCGCTTTGGGCGTTGACATTCAAATTCCAAGACAATTATCTCCTCAACCTTGATTTCTCAAAGGTGGTGAGATTAACAAAGGAGGCCAACTGTCTCGCTGGCTGCCCAGGTACAAAACACAGCAATTGTCACCTCTTCTGGGGGAAATTAAGATGTGCAAATTGCAAAGGCGACCTTGTGCGTGCGGGGTGGTATAAATATGAGTGATTTTCAGTGCATTCGGTGAGGAGCGAGGCCCTGGCGGTGGGGGCTGGGTCCGGTTGCTGAACGGCTGAGTTGGCTCGACTGGAAGCTGGCTGTGTTTTGCTTGATGCGTGAATGTGGTTTGGAACCTGTTGAGGGAAAGAGAATGGGGAAGGAACGGAAATTGCTGGGAGGGGGTCGTGTGGGTCCGGTAATGGCGGACCAGATAAGAGACGGGGTTGAGGGAAAGAAATTGGAGAAGGAGAGGGATAGAGACTTGGGACCAGAGGTAGGCAGCTGGGGAGAGGTGGATTATTGTGAAGGGAGAAATAAAGGGAATGAGGAGGTAGTGAGGGGTCGGATGAATAAAAACCAAGACAAAGGGAATAAAAGAATAAGAAATGATAGTGGAGAAAGCTCTGAAAGTGAGGAAGATGAACAAGCTCAGAGAGGAGGTGTTGTCATAATTAGGTTTAATGAGAAGGCTCAGGGACATATGAAGAAAATTAACCCGTTTGTGCTAACAACAACTCTGACAAATAAGATAGGGGAAATAGTATTTGCAAAAGTCCTTAATGATGGCAACTTATTGGTAAGATGTGCGAATGAGGAACAACTTGAGAAAGCACCCAAGCTAAAAGAGATAGGAAAATGCAAGGTGGAATACACTGGGGGGGGGGGGAGCACAAAACAGTGGTTGTAAAGGAGTGATCACGGGGATACCAATGAGTATAAATATGGAGGAGATAAAGAGGAATATCAAAGGAGGGAAAGTAATGAATGTTCAAAGACTGAAAACAACAAAGGAGGGAGTGAAAAAGGAAAGTGAATCAGTATTGATTGAATTTGAAGAAGAAAGAGTGCCAAGGAAGGTGTTCCTGGGTTTCATGAGTTACAGCCACTGAGGTGCTATAATTGTCAAAGGTATGGACACGTGGCTAAAAACTGTAAAAGGCAGAGGAGATGTGCTAGATGTGGGGGTGATCATGAATATGGAAAGTGCGGAACAGGAGTTCAACCAAAATGCTGCAATTGTGGAGGAGCTCATAATGTTGCATATAGTGGGTGTGAGGTTGTGAGAGAGGAGACTAAAATTCAAGAAATAAGAGTGAAAAGAAAGATCACTTATGCAGAAGCTGTAAGAATGTCAAGAGAACAGAATAATGCTCCTAATGAACAGGGAGCAATAGGGATACGAGAGATGCAACAAAGAACAAATGACAGGATTTATGTAGACAAAAAGGCTCTAGTAACATTCATTGCAGGAGTGATTAATAGTACGGCTGAGGTAAAGTCAAAAAGTGACAAAATTCAGCTGGTGGTAAAAGCAGCAGTAAATCATTTAGGGTTAGTAGGACTAACATGGGAGGAGGTGAGGGAGAACTCAGTAATCAGTCAAGCCAGGAAGTGTCATGTGTTGGTTAATACTAATTATGGTGATTCTTTTACAATGGAATGCAAGGAGCTTACTGGCCAATAGTCAGGAATTCAAGCACTTTATTAAAGAAATGGTTGTAAAACCGGATGTAGTGTGTATTCAGGAAACTTGGTTGAAACCACAATGATAAGGAAAGATAGAAATCTAGGGGGAGGAGGGAGTTGTGCTACGTTAATCAAGCAAGGTATACCATATAGTGTACTGGAAAAAGGAGATGATCAGGAATACATAGTGGTGGAAGTGTGGGAGAGAGGGGAGGGAGTGGTTATAATTAACTACTACAATCCATGTAAAAGGTTGGATTTGGACAGCCTATTAAAGATACAAGGACAAAACAGACATAAAGTAGTATGGTGTGCAGATTTCAATGCTCATAGCACAATATGGGGGGATCAGATTACAGATCCAAATGGAAGGGTAATTGAAGATTTGATGGAAGAAAGGGATTTGGTGTGTATGAATGATGGTAGTGGCACAAGGATAGATATAACAACAGGAACTGAGTCAGTGTTAGATATTACGTTAGTGTCTAATACCTTGCCTGGCATTAGTAACTGGGGAGTTTGGACTGCTTCAACAGTAGACAGTGATCACTACCCAGTTTTATGTTCAGTGGGTGAAAGAGTTGAAGTAAGACCAGGTGGCGGAACCCCAAAGTGGGTGTTTGAAAAAGCTGATTGGGGTAAGTTCCAGAAGTTGAGTGAAGAAGGGTTGACAAAGATTGATATTTCTGGAAATGTAGATGAATTAAACAGTCAGGTGACTTCAGCAATTATCATGGCAGCAGAAGGATCTATACCTAGGAGTAAAAATAGGATGAATAGAAAACTGGTACCATGGTGGACAGAGGAATGTTGTCAGGCTGTAAAAAACAGAAATAGAGCATACAGGCTAGTTAAAAGAACCCATAATATGCAGCATTTGGTTCAATATAAGAAAGCACAGGCAGTGGTGAGACGAACTATACGTCAAGCTAAAAGGGCAAGTTGGAGGAGTTTTTGCGACAAGGTAGGAAGAACAACACCTGTGAGAGAGATATGGGGAATGATTAAGAGGATGGGAGGAGATGGAAGGGAATGGGAATATCCAAATTGATATCTGAGGAGGAAACTGCAGTCTCCAGTAGGGATAAGGCTGAGGTCATGGCCAAGTCATTTGTACTGATACACAGTTCAGAAAATTTGTCTGAAGAAGGGAGAAGAAGGGGGGAAAGAATAATGAGCCAACACCCAGGTGTGTTAAGCAGGAGGGAAGGAACAGATGATATAATTGATGATCCATTTACATTAGCAGAAACGGTGAGAGCAATAAAGAGATTGAGACCAACCTCCCCAGGGAAAGATCTGATATGCTCTGTGATGCTAAAAAATCTAGGAGAAGGCGTGCTCTTGAAGTTGCTGCATTTTTATAACAGAGTGTGGGAGGAGGGAAGATTACCAAGTGCATGGAAAGAAGCAGTAGTAATTCCAATAAGGAAGCCTGGCAAGGATCTGTCAAAACCCACTAGCTACAGACCAATTGCATTAACATCAAGTATATGTAAGATAATGGAAAGGATGATAACAGAAAGGTTATCATATGAGCTTGAGAAAAGGGGAATGCTGGCAAGTTATCAGAGTGGTTTTATAAAGGGAAGAAATCCCATGGACTCTGATTATGTTAGAGACTGAAATAAGGAAGGCCCAGGCAAATAGAGAGTCAGTAGTGGCAGTGTTCTTTGACATTGAAAAAGCCTATGATATGATGTGGAAGGAAGGATTATTAATTAAACTGCACAAGATGGGGGTTGGTGGGAGAGTTTTTAATTGGATTAAAGATTTTTTTGTTTGGTAGAAAAATTCAAGTTCAGATTGGATCAGAATTATCAAAACAGTACATAGTGGAAAATGGCACACCTCAAGGTAGTGTGATTAGCCTGTTACTTTTCATCATTATGATCAATGATGTCTTCACAAAGGCACCAGTGGATATAGGTAGGTCACTGTTTGCGGATGATGGGGCCTTGTGGAAAAGAGGCAGGAACATGGACCATATAATCAGGAAACTACAAGAAGCAATTGATGAAGTGGTGGAGTGGGGTTATGATTGAGGATGTATATTTTCAGTAGATAAAACTCAAACTGTATTTTTTACCAGGAAAAGGGTTGAGGTAGGGAAGAAGTTAAGGATGTATGGGGTTGAATTAGAAAGGGTTGCATCATTTAGATTTCTGGGAGTTATATTTGATTCACGATTAACATGGGCAGACCATATCAGGAAAGTTGAGGAGAAATGTAAAAAAGTAATAAATGTGATGAGATGTTTGACTGGTAGGGAATGGGGAGCAAGTTGTTCAGCTTTGAAGAGAATATATGTGGCTTTAGTAAGATCTGTATTGGATTATGGAAATATAGTATATGGGTCAGTAGCTAGGTCTCTTATAAGGAAACTGGATGTGATTCAGGCTCAGGCCTTGAGAGTGTGCAGTGGGGCTTTTAAAATGTCACCAGTGTTAGCCCTACAGGTAGAAATGGGAATAATGCCTTTGGAACTATGAAGGATGCAACTGATGGCAAACTACTGGGCTAACTTGCAGGGTCACAATGATTCTCACCCTACTAAAGGAGTGTTGCAGGAGTGCTGGGAAAATGGGAGGTTTCAGAGGGATATCTTTAGTCGGGTAGGAATGATATCGTGAAAGAATGTGGAGTGTTTGATCTGAGGATAAGTCCTTCAGTAGTTTATCTGGTTGTAGGTCCATGGAAGCTTGTATGGCCTGACATAGACTGGCATTTGTTAGAGGTAAAAAGGAAAGAAAGATATAAAACAGATTTGGTAAATGCATTTAACTGTCATGTGATGGAAAAGTATAGTGATTATACTCACATTTATACGGATGCTGTGAAGGAACGTGAAAAAGGAGTGACAGGGTTTGGGGTGGTAATACCAGCAAAAGAAATTGGAATCAGCAGAAGAACATCTAATAAGTTAGGGGTGTTTACAGTGGAGATGCTGGCGGTGTTGGTTGCGTTGCAATGGGTGCAGAAAGCCAGACCATCCAAAGCATTGATATGTTCAGATTCATCCTCAGTTCTAGCAAGTTTAAGGTCTTTTCACACAAACAGTCAGCAAGATGTACTTTATGAAGTCCTTCAGTTAGTTACAAGAATTGCAAATCAGGGAGGTCAGGTAAAATTTCTATGGGTTCCAGCACATGTAAGGGTGAAGGGGAATGAGAGGGTGGATGAGTTGGCAAAGAGGGCGTTAAAGAAAGAAAATGTGGAAATGCACAGTAGTCTCAGTAAAGCAGAGGTTAAGTGTGTAATCTGGGAAAAAGTCAACCGAATGTGGCAAGAAAGATGGGACAGGGAGGGGAAAGGGAGGCATTTATATCAAATACAAAAAAGTGTTGCAGTTACTAGGGTAGGCAATGGAAACAGAAGAGAGGAAATTGTGTGGACTAGGTTAAGGCTGGGGCATTGTGCATTAAACAAAACATTGAAAATGATAGGGAAACACCAGACAGGATTGTGTGAGGAATGTCAGGAAGAGGAGTCAGTAGAACATGTAGTTTTGTGTTGCAGGAAGTATGGGATACAGAGAGAGATGATGAGAAATAAATTAAGGGAGTTGGGGATGCAGGAATTCACATTAAAAGGGTTGCTGGGCATGGGTGAAAGAGCACAAGTCCGGGTATTTTTCGCGTTTTTAAGGGGTACAGGGGTTTTTTATAGAATATGATGAATAAACAGGAATAGGATACTAGAATGGTCAAAGATGGGAGGGTGAAGTGTAGGTTTGTATATATGTGTGTGTGTGTGTGAGATTGGGTGAAGGGATTTAGAATGTATGTCTAGTGCACATTCTGGAGCAGAGGGTGGCGGTAATGCACCATTAAGCTGGATGCCAACCGCTGTAAAACAAGATACAGACAGACAGCATTCGGTGAGTGACCGAGTTTGAAGGGAAGAGTACAGGCAGGACTTTTCGCCATCTAAATGTGTAAGTACAGAAACTTTCTTTTCGAGATTATTGGCTAAATTCAGGAGGTGTGATTTGTAAATGCTGGTCAGTTTGTGTTATTTCACCATGTTTAGATGAAGGTTGTCTGGTCACTGTGATGCAAGCACAAGATTTTTCCAGATATCCTTGCAACTGTCCAGTCAGACAGTGCTACTTCTTCCTGTCACGAATCCTTACTTTGCTTTTTCTCTCGCTGGAAACTTTATCTTCAAAAATCCCTCTCAGATGGATCCTATCTTGCCCAGGATCGTGGGCCCGGCAGTGTCATGAAAAATCAGAGAGACCTGTAACTTCCAGACAATTTTCTCCTATCTTGCCCAGGATCGTGGGCCCGGCAGTGTCATGAAAAATCAGAGAGACCTGTAACTTCCAGACAATTTTCTCCTGAACTGTAATATTTTCCGTTGCCTTCACTGGTAAGTGGTGCCATGTTCAGGAGAGAAGTCCCTGCCAATTCAGGCTGAAGCTCAGGATTGGTCCGCATCACTTGTGACGGCCCTGTCAGGCAGGGCTGCTTCCTCCTGTCGCGAATCTTGTCTTGAATTTCCTCCAACTGGAAATACCTTTTCTATCCCAATCTTTCTCAATACCAAATCTTTTCCAAATGAACGGAGTTATTCAACGACTGATTACTGATGATGCTGAACTGATTTAATGACTATCTTGTGTGTATATATTTTGCTTTAATTTATTGCCATCAGGTAAATCTAAATCGAGTTCTCATGATTTCTTGTCTAGATGGAAGGAAGGCCGTATTAAAACGATGTACGATGAGTCTATGTTCTTTGGTTCGGTCAGTTGAAAGCCTGCCATACTTTTATTTTTATAAATTCAAAGAGAGAATTACAAAGTGGACGAAACCTTCATCAGCCACACTGACGTTTCACATGTCGGCTGACGCCTTGCTCAGGAATGCCATGATTCCACAATTATTTTGAGATGAATCTGAACTGACTTATTGAGTGTGCTGTGCGGTTTTTCTTTTATTTTTGGCATGCTGTCCTCCTCTTGTTAGAAGATTCAGTGTTTGTCACAAGTTTCGGAGGGATAAGTGGTGTCAACTGCATGTTTACTGCGACATTCACATTCACGTGGAACTTTCACACAGAGGAATCAGTCATCCTGGTCTATTCATGGCGATTGTGTGTTGTGGAGGAATTTTTAAGGATGAGATAACTGAAGGTCTTATTAAAGCGTTTGATTGCCTTGGCTATGTTGGTAGAAAAGGCAGTCACCAGGTTGAGAGGGGAAATTGATGTGCACAGCATTCTTATTGCAATAGCCATTTTCAAGTAGATGTGGCTTCTGAATAATCAGTGTTGCTGTTACATTTCTGGTGAATCTATCTTGTGGAAGAGCACTGCACTCTCTTGCTTGTTCGTGCCTCTGAAATTTCCACACAGTGGCCTCCTAAACAGCAGCATATTTCCGTTGTATTCGCTGGTAAGTGCTGCCATGTTTAGGAATCCACTGTCTGGCTACACTCAAGCCATAGCATGATTCTGGATGATGTCCTTACAACTGATGTTTCATGTGTAGCCTGACGTTTTGCTGAGAAATGCAGTATTGCTGCTATATTTCTGGTGATTACGCGAGGTGGAGCAACACCTCACACTGTGGGTCGATCCTTGCCTCTTGACTTCCCAGCCAGCGGTCTCCTGAACAGCAGCATTTTCCATTTTATTTATTTGGTTGTGTTGCCATGTTCAGGAATCCACTATCTGGCTAAACACATGCAAAATCATGATTCTGGATGATATCCTTGCAGCTAGTCTCTCATATGTAGGCTGACCTTTAGCTCAGGAATGCAGTGATTCTGTAATAATTTTGAGGTGCATCTGTGCTGTGCAGTTTTGCTGTCATTTGTTAATTTCATGGAAGATCTAATCTGAATCGTAAATCTTCTTTGGAACTATGGCATGATGGTCCATGTTTAATTAGCAGGATACCTTCACCTGGTTTGATCACTCATCCAACAGCATGCTTGCAATTTTAGTTCAAATGCTGGAATGGATGCATTCAACTTTTAACACTTCTCAGTTTCCAGCCTGATACTGGCTCACAGGTTTCTTGGTAGTGAAACAAGCAGCAAAGTTGTTAAAAGACAGAGTCACTAATGAATGTGGAGTTTTTGCCCACACTTAGCAATTATTGCTGAATATCAGTGTTAATCCTGGAAAGTGGGCATTCAAATATATGCACTTTTTAATTTCCAGACTCATAGCATTAATTCTTCGTACTCTGAGCACAAACAATTTGTGTTGCTGTCTTGTGGGAATAATTTGAAGAAGGAGTTCAGAAGTGTCTGAACAAGTTTCACTTTGCATTTTCTAACATCTCAAAGAAACTGCTTCATGAGGAATATGCTGACATATTGGTTAAGTTTGAAGTAAATTAGGTTTTGTGAACTTAAACAAATCGGTCAAGTTGTAGATAATATTTCTGTAGTGGATAGAGGTGTCTCTGGCTTTGGCCAAGAGCATTGAAATTTCCAGCCAATGGTGTCCTGAACAGCAGCATTTTTCTGTTGTATTCACTGGTATGTGCTGCCATGTTTAGGAATCTGCTCTCTGACTACTCTTGTCCAAACTCAAGATTCTGGCAGGTATCCTTGAAGTGGCCAGTTGATATGTCGGCAGTGCTTGTCCTCATGAATGCAGTTTATGAATGATGAATCTGAACTGAATTTCTGTGTGTGACCTGATTTTTTTCTGTCATCTGTAGCTTTGCTGGAAATCCTAATCTGAATTCTCTCATGCTTCTTAGGGATTATTGAAGTTGGTCGATGTCAAATGAACAGGATGTATTCGCTTGGATGAAACACACTTTCCGAGAACCCGTTGCACGATTGGTGCTAATCCAGAAAAATAGGTATTCACGTATTTGAACTACTTAATTTCTAGACTCATAGTATTTATTCTTTGTCTTCTGAGCTCAAACAATTTGTGTTTCCGTCTTGTAGGAACAATTTGAAAAGCAGCTCTGAAGAGCCTAAACAAGTTTCACTTTGCATTCTCTAACATTTCAAAGTAGTAGCCTCATGAAGAAGATGTAGACGGATTGGTTAATTTTAAAGAAAATCAGTTTTTGTGAACATCACAAATTGGTCAAGTTGTGGACAATATTTATGTAGAGGATAGATGTGTCTCTGGCTTTGGCCTTGTGCATGGAACTTTCCAGCCAGCGGTATCCTGAACAGCAGCATTTTTCTGTTGTATTCACTGGTAAGTGCTGCAATGTTTAGGAATCTGCTCTCTGACTACTCACATTCCAGCTCATGATTCTGGCAGGTATCCTTGCAACGGCCAGTTAATATGTAGGCAGAGATTTTGCTCATGAATTCAGAACATGTACTATCGTTTAGAGATGAATCTGAACTGAGATGTTGGGTGTGATCTGACGTTTTTCTATCATGTGTAGCTTTGATGGAAAATCTAATCTGAATTCCCTAACTCTTAGGAATTGTTGAAGTTGGTAGATGTCGAATAAACAGGCTGTATTCACTTGCATGAATCACTCCTTCTGAGAACCTTTTGCATGATCAGTGCTAATCTAGGAAAGTGGGTATTCAAATATTTGCACATCTTAACTTGCCGACTCATAATATTAATACTTTGTATTTTGACCGTAAACAATTGGCTCTAGCACCTTGTCTGAATAATTTGAAGAAAGAGTTCAGAAGTTTCTGATCAAATTTCACCTTGCACATTTTTGCATTTCGAACTAATAGACGCATGAAGAATATGTAGACAGAAAGGTTAATTTTGAAGAAAATCATTCTCATGAACTTTCATTAAATGTTGGTCAAGATGTCATTCATATTTCTGTGGAGGATAGTTGTGCTTCTACATTTGGCCTTGCCATGGAACTTTCCAGCCAGCGGTATCCTGAACAGCAGCATTTTTCCGTTGTATTCACTGGTCAGTGCTGCCATGTTCTCTAGCTACTCTCGTTCAAGCTTCGAATTCTGGCAGGGTCATGCTAGTGCCAGTTCATATGTAGGCAGACATTTTGCTCATGAATGCAATGCATGTGCCATCATTTAGAGATGAAAAGGAAATGAATTGTTGGGTGTGATCTGATGTTTCTTTTTCATGTCTAGGTTAGATAGAAAATCTAATCTGAATCCTCTGAGTTTTCTTTGGAACCATAGTATGATGGACCTTGGATGTTTTAGCTTGTATGAAACTATCCCTTTAGGCACCTGTTGCATGGTCAGTGCCCATCCAGCAACATTGGTATTCAATTATTTGCACTTCTCAATTTCCAGCCTCCTCATATGTGTTTCAATGCATGTGAGTCTGAAAGGAATAGTATATTGCATAGTTTTCCCTCGGTAGAAACTGCAGTGACTGTCATCAGTTTCGATTGGAAAGAAAATGTGGACATGCAACATTCATTTTTAAATTCAACTTCTTTATTTGAAGAACGAGAAGATGCTTGTCTATTTCTGCTGAGTGTTTTTTTTTCTGTACGATAGTGGAGCCTTTGCTTTCAGTGGTCTATCTAAACTTGCCAGTTAGCTGTCTCCTAAGCATCGGCATTTTCTGTTGAATTTATTAGTAAGTGCCGCCATGTTTAAGAGACAGCTGTCTGGTTACTCACGTCCATCTCAGGATCCAACAGACATCATAGCAACAATCCCATCAAGCAATGGAGGAATTGTCACAGACAAATTCTTGCATCTCTCCTTTTGGACTCTCTCCTTCTCTGAAATATCCCTTTGATATTGGACACTGGCTCACAGGCTACTCAGTATTGAAACATACAACAAAATTGTCAAAAGGCAGCGTCCCAAATGAAAGTCGGATTTTTGCCCACATTTAGCTATTATTGATGACTCTGAACAGATTCGATCGGCGTACACTGTCGGCTGCCCTTCAATGTAATTTCAGTAATTCTCATCACAGCACATACAAATAATAATTATTCATATTTTGAGAACAAACAACTGGTGTTTCTGACTTGTGGGAATAATTTGAAGGAGTTCTGAGGAGTCCAGTCAGACGGTGCTGCTTCTTCCTGTTGTAATACCAAACTTTGCTTTTTATCTTCAAAAATCCCTTTCAGATGGATTCCATCCTGCTCAGGTTAGTGAGACCAGCAGTGACATCAAAAATCAGACAGAGTTTTTCAACGACTGATTAGTGATGATACTGACCTGCTTTAGTGACTGTGTTGTGTTTATATTTTTTCTTTAATTTGATACCATCATGAAAATCTAAATTGAGTTCTCGAGATTTCATGTCTTGATTTGACGTGATGCACAATGTCTTGTGGATTAGCTCAAAAATCTTACATCAATATATTTAAAGTTTAGAAACTGAGACAAAAACGTGTGAATAGAGGTGTGGGAGTTGCACACAGTTTTAAGACACTGTTGATGGAACCAATTCATTTGAAACTCATCGCCAGTCACAGTTTCAAATTTCAGAGGTGGTTCTTGAGAACTAAAATGTTAAGTATTCACTGTTCAACACACACAAAATTCTGGAGGAACTCAGCAGCATCAACGATGAGAGCAGAGACGAAGCTTAGGGTGGAGACCAGTCCTGCAGGAGGGTCTCTACCTGAGACGTGGACTGTACTGTTTTGCCCCATTTTTATTTCCGAGCTAGTATGCATGTTTTTGTGTTTATCATAGTTAATCGAACTATTCGGTTTTCGTGGATGTCTTGGTGAAAAATGCATTGATTGTCACCAGTTTGGAGGGGAACTAGCTGTAGACCGCATAGTTATTGCAACATTAATTTTCAGCATCAGGCAATTATGGTAATTTTTGGTCTGCATTTCTTCTGGAGGAAAGGTACATAAACGGTCTCGGACTTGTCTCTGAATTTTACCATCAGCTGTGTCCAGAAACGTTTTCCAGTTTGTTCACTTCCGAGTGCTATAATATTTCGGAGGCAGCTCTCGAGCTAATCATGTCCAAGCTCAGGATATCCTACAGATCATGGACACTGTCCTATAGGAAAAAACTGCTTATTCCTGTCAGGATTTGGCCATTTCTCCCCACGGAAAATATTTGTCATTCAAATATCTCATTCATAATGGACAATTCCTTACAGGCTGTGCAGTTTAGGAAAGACCAGCAAAACTGACAAGAGACCAACTCATGAATGAGTGATGAGATTTCGTCCGCGAAGTAGGGATAATAGATGACTCTGAACAGATTTTGTTGGTGCAGGTTGTCATATTCCTTTTGATTGTTTTGTGCACATAAATTGAACTTGTGCAATTCCCTTAGGTCTCCTTCAAATATTGATTCTTTGTGTTTTGATAACAAACAATTTCTGTTTGTCTGTTGTGTGGACAATTTGAAGAAGATGTTTTGAAGTGTCTGCGCAACTGTAACCTTGCATATTGTAACATTGCAAAGATTTTACCTTCGTGATGAATATGTAGACTGAATGGTCACTGCAAAATTAATTTTCAAGGATATCAATTTTCCTGACCGTTCATATAATCATTGCGGTTAATATTTTTTGCAGAGGAAAACAGTGCCTCTGGTTTTGGCCTTGCCATTGAACTCTCGAGCCAGCAGTCTCTTGAACAGTGCCATTTTCAGTTGTATTCACTGAGTGCTCCCATGTTTAGGAATCCACTGTCTGCCTACTCACATGCAAACTCACGATCCTGGTAGATAACTTTGCAGCTGTCACTTCATAGGCAGTGCGTGTACGATCGTGTGGAGATGAAATTTATCTGAATTGCTGAGTATGCTGTGAGGTTCTTCTTTCATCTGTTGGATTGAAGAAAAATCCAGTCAGAATCCTCACTGATATTTGGAATGATTGCATGGTGGACTACTCCTGGCTGTCCTGTTAGAAAATGTCTTGATTGTCAGCAGATTTGGTGGGGAAATTGATGTGCACTGCAATATTCAATTTCAAAAAGAGCTTTTTCACTTGGAATCAGAAAAACCTCCAGATTCTGCAGACTATTTCTTGTGGAGGGTAGCGGCATTCTCTGCTTTGTCCTTGCCCCTTAACATTCCAGTCGGCGGTCACCTGAACAGTAGCATTTTCTGTTGTATTTAGTGGTAAGTGCTGCCATGTTTAGGAATCCGCTGCCTGGTTACACACCTGCAAACTCATTATTCTGCTAGATGTTCTGCTCATGAATGCAGTGCTTGTGTGATCACTTAGAGATGATTCTGAACTGAATTGTTGGAGGTGATCTGTTGTTTTTATTTCATGTGTAGGTTTGATGGAAAATCTAATCTGAATCCTCTCACACTTCTTTGGAATTATGACACCATCGACTATGTTGAATGACCAAGATATCTTTGCTTTGTTCGAACCCTCGTTCTGAGAACCTGCTTGCACTTTGTATTCTAATCCTGCCAAGTGGGTGTTCAAATATTTGCTCCTCTTAGTGTTTGTTTCCCTTGGTTGTCTTGGTGGAGAATGCAGTAAAAGTCTCTAGAGGATATAAGTGCCAATCCAGCAAAGTGGGTATTCAAATATTCTTAATTTCCAGCCTCATAGTATGAATTCTTCGTATTTTGAGGACAAACATTTGGTGCTTCTGTCTTATGGAGATATGGTGAAGAGGAAGTTTAGAAGTGACTACAAATTTCACCTTGCATATTCTAACATTTCACAGTGATAGCCTCATGAACAATACGTAGGCAGAATGGTTAATGAAAAGAAAAGCATTTTCGTCACTATTCATGAAACATTAGTCAAGATGTCGTTAATATTCGTGAGAAGGAAGTTTTGCCTATGGTTTTGGCCTTGTCCATTGTACTTTCCGGCCAGCAGTATCCTGAACAAGAGAACTTTGCTCTTTTTCACTTCCAGCCTCATAGTACTAATTCTTCATATTTTGAGAAAAAAGCAATTGGTGTTCCCGAATTGTGGGAATGATTTGAAGGAGTTCAGAAGTGTCTGAATGAATTTCACTCTGCATATTTCAACATCTCAAACTTATGAAGAATGCGTGGTTAATTTTAAAGAAAAGCATTTTTTGTGAACATTCTGTAAATGTTGGTCAAGTTGTCATTAATATTTCTGTGGAGGATAGTAGAGCCTTTTGATTTAGCCTTACCATTGAACTTTCCAGCCAGCGGTATCCTGAACAGCAGCATTTTTCCGTTGTATTCACTGGTCAGTGCTGCCATGTTTAGGAATCCGCTCTCTGGCTATACCTTGAAGAAGGTGTTTAGAAGTGAGAACAAAGAATTGGTGTTTCCACTTGTGGGAATAATTTGATGTAGTTGCGAAGTGCCCGTACAAATTTCACCTTGCATATTGTAACATTTCAAACTAATGAATACATGAAGTAGATGTAGACAGATTGATTAATTTTAAGGAAAATCATTTTCCTGAACATTCTTAAAGCATTGGCCATCTTCTGGGAAGTGTCTGAACAAATTTCAATTTGTCTGCTCTCACAGTTCAAAGTTATTGTCTCATGAAAAATATATAGATTGAATGGTTATTTTTCAAGAACATCACTTTTCCTGAACATTCATTAAACATTGGTCAACTTGTCGTCTGCATTTCTGTTGAGGATAGTTGTGTCTCTGGGGTGGCCTTTGCCATTGAATCTTCAGACAACGGTATCCTGAACAGCAGCATTTTTCTGTTCTATTCACTGGTAAGTGCTGTCATGTTGAGGAATCTGCTCTCTGGCTACTCTTGTGCAAGCTCATGATTCTGGCAGGCATCCTTGCAACAGCCAGCTCATATGTAGGTAGACATTTTGCTCATGAATGCAGTACATGTGCGATCATTTAGAGATGAATATGAACCTAATTGTTGGGTGTGAGCTGATGTTTACTTTCGTGTGTAGGTTTGATGGAAAATCTAGTCTGACTCCTCTCACACCTCTTTGGAATTACGGCACCATGGACGATGTCTAATGACCAGAATATATTTTCTTGGATTCAGGACCTGTTCCAAGAACTTGCTTTCACTTTCAGTGCTAATGCTGCAGTCTCGGTATTCAAATATTTGCACTTTTTAATTTCCAGCCTCATAGATATGTGTTTCTTTCTATGGAAGTTTTTAAAGGAGTCTATTTAAGGGTATTTAACAAAGTGTTTGTTTCTCTTGGTTGTCTTGCAAGAAAATGCAGTGACTGTCATTAGTGATTGGAAAAAATTATGGACTGCATGGTTCATGCAATATTTACTTTCCAGTTCAAATTCTTTTTATTACAAATGAGAAAATGCTTGTCTATTTCTATGAATATTTCTGTTGTAAGGACATCGTCCCCCTGCTTTTAGTCTTCTCTCTAAACTTTCCAGCCAGCTCTCACAGGCATTTTTCATTGATTTCATTGGTAAGTACTGCCATGTTTAGGAGACAGCTCTCTTGCTCCTCATGTCCAAGCTCAGGATGTACCAAACATCATAGCAACAATCCCATCAAGCAAAACAAGAATTGTCATAGGCAATTTCTCTGGCTCCTCATGTCCAAGCTCAGGATGTAACTGATATCACAGCAATTGCCCCATCAAGCAATTCTGTTTTTCCCTGTCATGAAACATTTCTTGCATTTCTCCCATTGGACAATCTTTTTCTTTCAAATATTTCTCTCACATTGGACACGGACTCACAGGCAGCTTGGTATGGGAGTGTCCAAAAACATTCTCAAAGGCAGAGTCACTGATGAGAGAGGGGATTTCAACCACATTTAGTGATCAACAGATTCTATTGGTGCATGTTGTCAGCTGCATTTCAATCTAATTTGAGTAATTCTCATCAGAACTCATGCAAATATTAATAGTTCATAATCTTATAATGAACAATTGTTCTTTCAAGCTTGTGGGAATAATTTGAAGAAGGGGTTCAGAAGTGTCTGAACAATTTGTGTATATTCTAGCATTTCAGATTTATTGCCTCATGAAGAATACATAGTCTGAATGGTTAGTTATAAAGAACATCATTATTCCTGAACATTCATGAAAAATTGGTCAAGTTGTCATTAATGTTTCCATAGAGAACAGTTGTGCATCTGGTATTGGCCTTGCCATTGCACTTTCCAGTCAGCGGTATCCTGAACAACAGAACTTTTCCATTGTATTCACTGGTTAAGTTCTGCCATGTTGAGGAATCTGTTCTCTGGCTACTCTCGTGTAAGATCAAGAGTTTGGTAGAAATCCTTGCAACTGCTGCTGCATAAATAGGAAGAATTTTTGCTCATGAATGCAGTGCTTGTGCAATCATTTAGAGACGAATCTGAATTTGGTATATCCTGAGACTGGACATGAGTAGCCAGAGAGCTGCCTCCTGAAAGCAGGCATTTTCTGTTGAATTCATCAGTAAGTGCTACCATGTTTAGGAGGCAGCTCTGTGGCTACTCATGTCCAGTCTCAGGATATACCAAAGATCATAGCGTCACTCCTGTTAAGCAAGGTGGCTTCTTGCTGTCACAGAGAATTTCTTAATCATTTCTCATACCGGACAATCTTTTTCTCCCAAATATCTCTTTGATATTTGACACTGACTCACAGGTTTCTCGATATTGAAGCATACAACAAGGTTGTCAAATGGCAGAGTTACTGATGAAAGTGGGGCTTTCACACACATTTAGCTATTATTAATGATTCTGAATAGATTCTATTGGTGTATGTGGTAGTGGCACTTCAATGTAACTTCAATAATTCTCATCAGAGCTCGTGAAAATATTAATTTTTTGGATTTTGAGAATAATCGGTGTTTTCCCCCGTGGGAATAATTTGAGAAATGTTTTCAGAAATGTCACAAAGTTCACCTTGAATATTCCATGATTTTAGAGTTATTTCCCTCATAAAGTTATGCAGGTTGAATGGTTATTTTTCCTGAAGGTGATTCTGGATGATATCCTTGCAGCTGATGTTTCATATGTAGGCTGATGTTTTGTTGAGGAATGCAGTGATTCTGCAATCATTTTGAGGTGAATTTGTGCTGCATTGTTGAGTGTGCTGTGCAGTATTCTGTCATTTGTTAATTTAATGGAAAATCTAATTTGAATCTTAACTGTTGTTTGGAACTACGGCATGATAGTCCATGGTGATTGAACAGGATACCTTCATTTGGATTGATCACTCAACCCAATAATCTGCTTGCAAATTCAGTTTGAATGCAGGAATGGAGATGTTCAACTTTTAACATTTCTCAATTTCCAGCCTCATACCACGTGTTTTAAATTGAGATTTTTTTTAAGGAAGTGTTTACTGAAGGACTTATTAAAGAATTGGATTTCCTTGGCTATCTTGGTACAAAATGCAATGATTGTCACCAGGTTGAGAGGGGAAATTGATGTGCACTGCATTGTTATTGCAATAGTTAATTTCAAGTAGAAGTAGTTTCTGAATAATCAGGATTGCTGGTATATCCCTGAACATTCATCAAAGATACATACAAATATTCACTCTTCTTATTTTGAGAGTGAAAAATTTGTGTTTATGTCTTGTTGGAAAACTTTGAAGAGGGAGTTCAGAAGTGTCCGAACAAATTTCACCTTGCATATTTTAACACTTCAAACTGATGAAGTCATGAAGAATATGTAGACAGAATGATTAATTTTAAGGAAAATTATTTTCTTGAACATTCTTTAAGCATTGGTCAAATTGTTGTGAATATTTCTGTAGAGGGTAGCTGTGCCTATGGTTTTGGTCTTGCCATTGAACTTTCCAGCCAACTGATTCCTAAACAGAAGCATTTTCTGTTGTAATCACTGGGTCATTTTAAAGAAAATAAATTTTTTGTGAATATTCATTGAACATTGGTCAAGTTGTAGATAATACTTCTGTCTCTATGGCCTTGTCCATTGAATTTTCCAGTCAGCGGTATCCTGAAAAGCAGCATTTTTCTGTTGTATTTGCTGGTAAGTGCTGCCATGTTTAGGAATCTGCTCTCTGGCTACTCTCATTCAAGCTCATGATTCATGCTCCTGGCATTCATGCAGGTATTCATGCTTCTAGCAGTTCATATGTAGGCAGACATTTTGCTCATGAATGCAGTTTATGTGCGATAATTTGGAGAAGAAATTGAACTGAATTGTTGGGTATGATCTGATGTTTCTCTTTCATGTGTAGGTTTGATGGTTTGGTGGAAAGTCTAATCTGAATCCTTTGACATTTCTTTGGAATTATGGCACAATGGACCATGTCGAATGAACAGTGTTTATTTGCTTGTATGAAGCAATCCCTCCTGGAATGTGTTGTGTTGTCAGTGCCAATCCAGCAACATGGGTATTCAATTATTTGTACTTCTCATTTTCCAGCCTCCTAATCAGCTTATCCATGCATGGAATTTTCAAAAGAAGAGAATATTAAGGTGTTTTCTCTTGGTTGTCTTGGAAGAAAATGCAGTGACTGTCATCAGTTTGGATTGGAAGGAAAATGTGGGCTGCATGGTTCATGCAACATTCACTTTCAAATTCAAATCCTTTTTTTTGAAGAATGAGAAAATGCTCCTCTATTTTTGGTGTGTGTTTTTTGTGTAATGTAGTGGATCCTTTGCTTTTTATGTTTTCTCTAAACTTCCCAGTCAGCTGTCTCCTGATTGCAGGCATTTTCTGTTGAATTCATTGGTAAGTGCTGCCATGTTTAGGAGACTGCTCCCTGGCTTCTCATGTCCGATCGCAGAATAAAACAAACACAATTGCAACAATTCCATCAAGTAAGACAAGTATTATCAAAGACAAATTCTTGCATTTCTCCTTTTGAACAATTTCTTTCTCCCAAATATCTCGTTGACATTAGACACTGGCTCACAGGTTTCTCGGTATTGAAATGTACAACAAAGTTGTCAAAAGGCAGCGTCCCTAATGAAAGTGGGGTTTTCACCCACATTTAGCTATTAATGCTGACCCTGAACAGATTCTATTGGTGTACATTGTTGGCAGTATTTCAATTCAACTTCAGTAATTCCTGTCAGAGCTCATGCAAATATTAATTCTTCATATTTTGAGAACAAAGTTTTGGTGTGCGAATAAATTGATCAAGGAGTTCGGAAGTGTTTGAACAAATTTCAGCTTTCACATTCTAACACTTCAAGCTAAAGAACTCATGAAGAATATGTAGACAGAACGGTTAATGTTAATGGAAATCATTATCCTGAACATTCTTCAAGCATTGGTCAAGTTGTTGATATTTCGGTGGAGGAGAATGATTTTAACCTTGATTTTAGCTTCTGGTTTTAGCCTTGCCATTGAACTTTCCAGCCAGCGGTATCCTGAACAGCAGCATATTTCCATTGTATTGGCTGGTAAGTGCTGCCATGTTTAGGAATCCACTGTCTGGCTACACTCATAGCATGATTCTGGATGATGTCCTTACAACTGATGTTTCATGTGCAGCCTGACATTTCGCTGAGAAATGCAGTGATTGTGCCATCACTTTGAGGTGATTCTGAACTGACTTGATGAGTGCGCTGTGCAGTTTTTCTTGCATTTGTTGGTTTGATGGAAAATCTAGTCTGAATCCTTACTCATTTTTAGAAATTTGCCATGATAGACATCTCTTGGCTGCCATGGCAGAAAAGGCACTGATTTTCACCAGATTGAAAAGGGAAATGACAATTGCATTGTCATTGCAATAGTTAATTTCAAGTAGAAGTTGTTTCTGAATACTCAGTATTGCTCAGTATCGCATATTTCTGGTGATTATGCAGGGTGAAGCAATCCTGCACACTGTGGGTCGATCCTTGCCTCTTGATTTTCCAGCCAGCGGTTTTCTGAACAGCAGCATTTTCCGTTTTATTTGTTCAGTAGTGTTGCCATGTTCAGGAATCTGCTATCTGGCTACACACATGCAAGATCATGATTCCGGATGATATCCTTGTACCTGATGTTTGATTTGTAGGTTGACCTTTTTCTCAGGAATGCAGTGATTCTGTAATCATTTTGAGGTGAACCTGTACTGTGCAGTTTTGCTGTCATTTGTTAATTTCATGGAAAATCTGAACTGAACCTCAATGCTTCTTTGGAACAATGGTATGATAGTCCATGTTTAATTTGCAGGATACCTTCACTTGGATTGTTCACTCAGCCCAATAACCTGCTTTCAATTTCAGTTCAAATGCAAGAATGGATGCGTTCAACTTTTAAGACTTCTCAATTTCCAGGCTTATACAACCTGTTTTGGAGATGGGAACTTTTTAAGGATGAGTTTACTGAAGGTCTTATAAAAGCATTTGATTCTCTTGTCTATCATGGGAGAACTTACAGTGGTTGTCACCAAGTCGAGAAGGGAAATTCAAGTACACTGCATTGTTATTGCAGTAGCCACTTTCAAGTAGAATTTATTTCTGAATAACCAGTATTGCCCATATATTTCTTGTGATTATATCTTGCAGAGGAGCACTGCGATCTCTCATTGGCTCCTGGCTCTTCTATATCCTACTAGTGGATTCCTAAACAGCGGCGTATTCTGTTGTAATCACTAGGTCATGTTCCCATGTTTAGGAATCCACTGTCTGGCTACACACATGCTAGATTTTCATTCTGGATGATGAGCTTGCAACTGATGTTTCATATGTACAAACACCTGTTGCTCACAAATGCAGTGCTTGTGGGATCATTTTGTGGTCAACCTGAACTGGCTGGTTGAGTGTGCTGTGTGGTTTTCCTTTCATTTGTTGGTCTGATGGAAAATCTAATTTGAATCCACACTCATCTTTGGAAAATGGCATGATGACCTCCTCTTGACTGTCTTGGTAGAGACTTCAGTGACTGTCACCAATTTTGGAGTGAAAATTGGAGTGCCCTGCATGGTTGCTGCTATATTCACTTTTATGTAGTACTTTTTACAGAGCAATCAGTCGTCTTGGTATATTTCTGATGATTATGTGAGGTGAAGCAACACTGCAAACTGTGGGTCGATCCTTGTTTCTTAAAGTTCCAGCCAGTGGTCTCCTGAACAGCAACATTTTCCATTTTGTTCATTTGGTTGTGTTGCCATGTTCAGGAATCCGCTATCTGGCTAGACACAGACAAGATCATAATTCATG
Source organism: Mobula hypostoma (assembly GCF_963921235.1). Classification (NCBI taxonomy): domain Eukaryota; kingdom Metazoa; phylum Chordata; class Chondrichthyes; order Myliobatiformes; family Myliobatidae; genus Mobula; species Mobula hypostoma. The sequence goes on along the minus strand of NC_086099.1, from coordinate 92,939,262 downwards.
ATCCTTGCAATTGATGTCTTGTATGTAGGTTGACATTTTACTCTGGAATGCAATCATTTTGAGGTGAATTCGTGCTGCATTGATCAGTGCGCTATGCGGTCTTTCTTTCATTTGTTGGTTTGATGGAAAATTTAGTCTGAATTCTTCCACATCTGGCATGATAGACATCATTTAACTGTCATGGTAGAAAATTCAAGCTCGTTCATGCTCATGCTTCTGGCAGGTATCGTTGCAACCACTGGTTCATATGCAGGCAGATATTTTGCTCATGAACGCAGTTCATGTGCGATCATTTAGAGGTGAATCTGAACTGAAATGTTGGGTGTGACCTGATATTTCTCTCTAATGTGTAGCTTTGATGGGAAATCTAATCTAAATCCTCTCACTCTTCTTCAGAATTGTGGCAGATGGTCGATGTCAAAAGAACAGCATGTATTCAGTGTGAAACACTCCTTCCGAGAAACTGAAAACCCAGGAAAGCAGCTATTCAGATATTTGCTCCTCTTAACTTCAAACCTGATTGTATCAATTCTTCGTATTTTGAGAACAATTGGTACTTCAGTCTTATGGGAATACTTTGAAGAAGGAGTTTAGAAGAGTCCGAACAAATTAAAACCTTGCATATTCTAACATTTCAAGCTAATATCATCATGAAGAATGCGTAGACAGAATGGTTAATTTTAAAGAAAATCATTTGCGTGAACATTCATTAAACATTGGTCAAATTGTCATTGATAGTTGTGTGGAAGTTGTTGTGCCTCTGGTTTTAGCCTTGTCATTGAACTTTCCAGCCAGCGGTATCCTGAACAGCAGCATTTTTCTGTTGTATTCGCTGGTAAGTGCTGCCTTGTTTCCGAATCCACTGTCTGGCTAAACTCAAGCCATATTTGTGGTGATTATGCGAGGTGGAGCAACGCTGCACACTGTGGGTCAATCCTGCCCTCTGAACTTTCAAGCCAGCGGTGTCCAGAACAGCAGCATTTTTCCATTGTATTCACTGGACAGTGCTGCCATGTGAGGAATCTGTTCTCTGGCTACTCTCATTCAAGCTCATGATTCTGGCAGGTATACATGCTGCTGCCAGTTCATACGTAGGCATACATTTTGCTCATGAATGCGATTATTTAGAGATGAAACTGAACTGAATTGTTGGGTATAATTTGATGTCTCTTTTTCATGTCTAGGTTCAATGGAAATTCTAATCTGAATGCTCTCACCTCTCTTCGGAAGTACTGCACGATGGACCATGTCGAATGAACAGTAGGTATTTGGTTGCATGAAACAATCCCTCCAGGAACCAGGTTCGCAGTCACTGCCAATCCCACAATGTGGGTATTAAAGTATTTGAACTTCTCATTTTCCCACCTCCTAATACATGTTTCCATGTATGGAATTCTGAAAAGAAGAGACTATTAAAGAGTTTTTCACTTGCTTGTCTTGGTAGAAAATGCAGTGTTTTTTTTTCTGTATGACAGTTGAGCCATTGCTTTTGACCTTCTTTCTAATCTTTCTGATAAAGATCCTACTGAATGTTCATCATATAGACCTATTTTGCTATTAAATGTGGAGACAAAAATTCTTTCTAAGATAATGGCTAACCATTTGGAAACTATTTTAACTAAAAGCATCTCTACGGATCAATCAGGCTTTATCAAAGGCCCTTACTCTTTCTCCAATGTTTGGAGATTGATGAACATTATATAGTCATCACTATCCAAGATACCCCAGAGTGTTATTTCTCTTGACGAAGAAAAGGCATTTGATAGAGTTGAGTAGACATATTTGTTTAATCCATTAGAAAAATTTGGCTTTGGTAATAATTTTAATAATTGGATTCAAATGATCTATAAGAATCCTATTGCTACTGTTATTATTAATAATTTCAGGTCTCCTTTTTTCACTCTCTTGTACTAGACAGGGATGTCCATTAAGTCCTTTATTATTTAACCTTGTACTGGAGTCTCTAGCTGTAACACTCCCTGGAGCTAAAAATATTCATAGCATCTCTATAAATGGGACCACACATAAGATTTCTCTTTATGCAGATGACCTTTTGGCTTGTATTTCGAACCCTGAAGAATCTATTCCTAATCTTTTGGAAACATTAAATGATTTTGGAAAATTTTCTGGATATAAACTAGACTTAAATAAAAGTGAATTGTTTTCATTAAATGCTCCTGTTTTTATATATAACGATACTCCATTTAGGATTGTGTATTCTTTTAAATATTTAGGTATTATCATTACTAAAAATGTAAGGATTTTTATAAAGCTAATGTAGTTCCATTAATGGACTCTATGAAACAATTATTTTGTAGATGGAACCCACTTACACTTTCTTTAATAGGTCATATTCATGCTGTGAAAATGATGATTTTACCTAGATTTTTATATATTTTTCAAAATATACCTATCTTTTTAATTAAAAAATGTTTTGATCAAATTGATTGTATTATTTCATCCTTTATTTGGAATAATAAAAAACCAAGAATTAATCAGTATCATTTACAAAAATCTGAAAAAGATGGTGGACTTGCATTATCTAATTTAAGATTGTATTACAGGTTTCCCCTGCCATCTGAAGGTAGAGCATTCCTATGAAAGGGTTCTAAGCTGAAATGTTGTAAAGCAAAGAAGCAATTACCATTTATTTATATGGGAAAAATTTGTGAGCATTCGCAGACCCAAAAATAACCTACCAAATAACACATAAAACCTAAAATAACAGTAACATATAGTAAAAGCAGGAATGATATGATAAATACACAGCCTATATAAAGTAGAAATACTTTTCCACAATCATTACTGAACTGTTCTCCATAGTGAAAATCTCGCGCAAGCGCCGTCAGCAGAAATTCTCACGCAAGCGCCGTCAGCAGAAATTCTCACGCAAGCGCTGTTGGCAAAAACACTCTCTCCAGTAACCTTTAAGCTATGAAGCTGCCAAATCATACCAAATAACATGTAAAAATACACAGCCTATATAAAGTAGAAATAATGTATGTACAGTGTAGTATCACTTACCAGAATTGGTTCAGCGCCGAGCACACTAATGATGGTGTGTTAGACTGAGTTGTCGCAGGTTGGGTGGTGCAGTGGCCCCCACCCTCCAGGCCGCCGACAGATACTGAACTGCGAAACATGCAGGGGTACAGCGGTAGCCGGGAGGCATCCAGCACATCTTTAAGAAAAAAGCCGAAATAAACATGGTGTCCGGCGGCACCTAATTAATTAGCATGTTTATTTCGGCTTTTTTCTTAAAGATGTGTTGTGTGCCTCCCGGCTACCGCTGCATTCTCCGTGAATCGCGGGGTGGTGGGACACTGGGGTGTCATCTCGTCGTCTGTTTCCATTAGAGCAGGCAGCTCATCTTCTCCTATGGCTGCCTGCCTCGATGTCGAAGGTCGAGGTTTGTCGTCTGCTGTGGCTGATGCGGAAGGCTTGCTTGACTGCTGAGCCTCGCGCATTTTACTATAATACAGTTCTTTGTGAGCACTCAAACCATCCTGCAAATATCCCCTAAACCTACGTACCCTTTTAAAATTACAGTCGTACTTTATCATTGCAGCAAAAGTCTCACGCAGTTGCTTCACGTTCAGTTCCTGGACGACTTCACTTTCAGTCCGTTCGCTCCTGTATTCAGTTTCACTTGTTATCCTTTCCACTTCCAATTGCATCAGCTCTTCATCTATCAGTTCTTGGTCATGGGATGCCAAAACCTCTTCAACATCATGTTTGTCAGCTTCCACAAGCTGAACTCACTTAGTCCTTACTTCGTTCACCACGATTGAAATGCTTAATTATGTCTAGTTTTACGCTAAGTGTAACACCCTTACGAGCTCTTTTAGGCTTTTCCAATACCTTAGAACTCATCTTGCTAACGGCTGCTCACAGGCATGTGCTTAAGCAATGCCGGCGAGAATGCAGTTCCGAATCTGGGGGGGAGAGCAGCTGCTCGGGGCGCGCTCTGCCTTTTATCGCGCACTGATTTTCCCTGCGCGCTGCTTTTTTTTCGTAACAGTGAAAACACCTTCTGAAAGTGAAAACAGGGTACTAACGTAGGTCTTTCGTAACAGTGAGGTTTCGTAAAGCGAACGTTCAAAAAGCGGGGGACACCTGTATTGGGCTGTTAATATTCGACAATTATGTTTTTGGCTATATTGGGTCGATAAGAGCCAAAAACCAGCTTGGACTGATTTGGAATTAAAAGCTATCAAACAATTTCATTTAACCTCATTATTAGGAGCTCCATTACCTTTACAACTTGCTAAAATTCCAGATTTAAATCTCTACCCTGTTATTAAACATTCCTTATCGATTTGGTTTCAGTTTTGCAACTCTTTTAATTTGAAACAATTTAAATTGTCTAGCTCTTTATATTGAAATTTTCTATTTAAACCATCAATAACCGATCCCATTTTTCTCTTATGGAGAAATAACGGGATCTGTTCTTTTGCAGATTTATTTTGTGGTGGTCGATTGATGACTTTTGAAGAGTTAATTAGGAAATATTCTCTCTCTCAGACACATTTCCAGTGGAATATTGTGGGATACTTTTAAAGTATATATTCATGGGCAAATTATTTCATACTCTGCTGGACTGAAAGAAACAAATTAATAATGAAATATGTACGTTGGTTGATAAGATTAAAGAAATTGATAAAAAAAATTCTGTTGCTCCTAATCTAGAACTCCATAAAAAGAGGGCTGAGCTTCAGATGCAACATAATTTTTTATTAACTTCCCTGATTGAAAATCAATTACTTAAAACTAAGATCAATTACATGGTGATAAATTAGGTAAATCAATTACTTAAAACTAAGATCATATACATGGTGATAAATTGGGTAAATTATTGGCAAATCAACTGAAAGCTGCTTCGGCTAAATGTTTGATTAGTAAAGTTTCTAAATGGGATGGTCATGATGAAATTAATAAATCTTTTCGAGAATTTTATACCTCTCTATATCAATCGGAATTTCCTGAAGAGTCTACCATAATGCATGAATTTTTAAGGAAATTGAACATTCCAAAATTACCACTTAATGAATGCTTAGAACTAGATACATCCATTATGGAAGATGATATTAAGAAAGCAATTTTTGCGATGAATTCTGGAAAAGCACCAGGTTTGGATGGAATTTTATAAATCTTTTTCAAATTTACTTTCACTATGGCTATGTAAAATTCTTAATGATGCCTTACTTGTAGGTAAATTACCACAATCCTTTTATGAAGCATCCATTTCTTTAATTCCTAAAAAAGATAAAGACCTTACTGATTGTGCATCATATAAACCTATATCTTTGTTGAATGTAGATTCTAAAACTTCTTTCTAAAATAATAGCAAGTAGATTGGAAAAGGCACTGCCACAAATTATTTCTGATGATCAGACAGGATCTATTAAAAGCAACACTCACCACATGCTGGAAGAACTGGAGTCCTTTGTTATTTGATATAGCTTTGGAACCCTTGGCAATTACCTTTCGTGATTCAACCAATATATTTGAAATTACTCATGAGAATGTGACGCATAAGGTATCATTATATGCAGATGACTTGTTACTATATATCTCTAACCCAGAAAAATCCATCCCGGCGGTTTTATCACTACTAGCTTAGTCTAGTAGTTTTTGTGGTTATAAACTAAATCTTAATAAGAGTGAGCTTTTTCCATTAAATATGCAAGTTCCAATTTATAGACAATTACATTTGAATTAATTACTGATTACTTCACTTATTTGGGTGTCAAAACTACTAAAAATACAAAGATCTATTTAAAGTTAACATTTTACCTTTAATTGACCGTGTTAAACAATTGTTTGCTAAATCGTCCCCACTGTCCTTATCATTGATTGGTCAAATTAATGTTATTAAAATGACTGTTTTACCTAAATTTCTGTATTTATTTCAAATGGCACAAATTTTTATCCCTAAATCCTTTTTTGTTATTATTGATTCTAAAATATCTTCATGTGTATGGCAGAATAAAAATCCTAGATTGAGTAAGAAATATCTACAGAAATCAAAAAAGGATGGTGGTTTAGCATTACTGAATTTTAGTTTTTATTATTGGGCAATTAATATCTGATATTTAATGTTTTGGATGCAAGATGGGGATGAAATTCATTGTCCACAATGGGTGAACCTTGAGGGTGAGTCTGTGCAGGGGTTCTCATTAGCTTCTATTTTAGGAGCTTCGCTCCCCTTTGCATTAACCAAACTGAATAAACAAATAATTAATCCAATAATTAAACATACAATATGAATATGGTTTCAATTTCACAAAATTTTTGGATTGAATGAATTTATTTTATCTAGTCCTATTATATCTATTTTTTTCTTTCAACCTTCTAGAATTGATCAAGCTTTTTCCTTATTGAAAACAAGGGGTTTCATGCTTTCATGATTTATCCATGTATAGTTATTTCATGTCATTTAAACAATTATATAATAAATATAAGTTGCTTAGTTCACATTTTTTCAGGTATCTGCAGATTAGAAGTTTTTTGAATGCTATTTTACCTAATTTTCCAATATTTCATCCAACTAATACAGAAAAAATGTTAGGTTTAAATCCCTATCAGAAGCGCTTAATAGCAGTTTTGTATGATTTAATTACGAAAATACATCTAGGTACATCTGATAAAATAAAAAAATGAATGGGAAAGAGAACTTCAGGTATCTTTACCTTTCCAGAAATGGGAGAAAATTCTTCAACAAGTTAATTCTTCCTCAATATGTGCTAGACATACACTGATACAATTTAAAATAGTTCATAGTGCTCATATGTCCAAGGATAAATTAGCTTGTTTTTACCGACACATAAATCCTGTGTGTGACAATATGTTAACCATTATCAATGTTATACCGATCTCTTTGTATCATTAGTATTGTTATGATATTAATCAGAAATTTAATAAAAAGATTGAAAAAGAAAAGAATATGTGGATTGTTCCCTCTGTTTCTGCTTTCCAGGTTGGTAATCTTCTTTGTTAATTTTTCATTAGATAATGATAATTTCTTGCAGAGCTTAGTGATTTCTTTTAAGTCCGCTTCCAGTATCGACAAAGTTTCTTTATTCTCCTTCATTCGCTTTTCATGTTCGATTAGGGTTTGTTGAATAGTGTCCAACTTGACATTAAGATGTTGAAATTCCTCAGAGAGTTCTGTTCTTTGCTTTTTAAGGAAATCTCCAATTGATTCCAAAGTGGTTGGAGAATCATCTTTTTTTTCTTTTGCAGAAGCTTAGTCTTTCTCATAGACAGAATAGAGCAATATTGAGATTTATAATAAGGTTTCAAAAAACTGGTAGGAAGCAAAAAGGTCGATAAGGTGGGAGCAAGATCGAAAAGATGTTACCCCATTGACTGCCAGCAGTGCTCTCTCCTTAATATTTGTGAGGTGATTGTCTCATGAAGAATATGTAGACAGAATGATTAATTGTACAGAAGATCAGTTTTTGTAAAAATTCACAAATTGGTCAAGTTGTATAAACCATTATGTCGATATATTCTTCATACAGCAATCTGTATATTTGAATACATCCTGGGCATTTGCATACATCTTGGCCATAATTCCAAACAAGAGTGAGAGGATTCAGATTAGATTTTTCATTAAAGCTGCACATGAAAGAGTATCATCAAATCACACACAACAGTTCAATTCCTTTTCATCTCTAAATGATCACACATGCACAGCATTCATGAGAAAAAGGGCTGCCTACATATGAACTTACAGGAGCATGAATCATGAGCTTCAATGAGAGCAGCCAGACAGCGGATTCCTAAACATGGCAGCACTGACCAGTGAATAGAACAGAAAAATGCTGCTGTTCAGGATACCGCTGGTTGGAAAATTCAATGGCAAGGCCAAATGGAGAAGCACAACTATCGTCCACAAATTATGAATGACATCTTGATCAACGTTTAATGAATAATTACGAAAACAATTTTTTTCAAAATTAACATTCTGTCTACATATTCTACATGAGACTATTAGTTTGAAAAGATATAATGTGCAACGTGAAATTTGTTCAGGAACTTCTGAACTCCTTCTTCAAAGTATTCCCACAAGGCGCTAGCATCAATTGTTTGCGCTCAAAATACATATTCTTCATGAGGCTATTAGTTTGAAATGACATAATGTGCAAGGTGAAATTCATTCAGACACTTCTGAACTCCTCCTTCAAATCACTCTCACAAGACAGAAACACAAATTGTTTATGCTCAGAGTACGAAGAATATACCTATGAGTCTGGAAATTAAGAAGTGCAAATATCTGAATGGCCACTTTCCTGGTTTAGCACTGGTAGCGCAACAGGTTCTCGGAAGGAATGTTTCATACAAGAGAACACATCCTGTGCGTTTGACAGAGTCCATCTGCCATTCAGATTAGATTTTCCATCAAAGCTACACATGAAAGAGTATCAGCAAATCACACCCAACAATTCATTTCATTTTCATTTTCATTTTTCAAATCTTTATTGATATGTAATCTTCTACAGCTATAAAATACATAAGTTCAGCAAATTAGTTTCTATATAATTAATAAAGCTTAAGAAAAAAACTTACATATGCTAATAAAAAAAATTATATAAGAAAAAGAAGGAAAAAGAACCGCAACTAACTGAAAAAAAAACCCACTATCTACAAAACAAAAAAAAGAAAACAATAAACTATTAGGAACCAACTCCTGGAGCAATATGTCTTACAATCATTTATATCTATATAAAAGAAGAAAAAGAAAACAACAACTGCCAAATCACATTTATATTAACATAAAATCGGAAGGAAACCATATAAATTAGTTCAAATTAATTGATAATATTTGGCAAAAAAGCCCCACCTTCTCTCAAAATTGAATCGGGGATCAAACGTTCTACTTCTAATTTTTTCCAAACTAAGACATAACATTACTTGGGAAAAGCATTGAATTAGTGTAGGAGCAGAGGTATCTTTCCACTTCAATAAAATCGCCCTTCTTGCCAACAATGTAACAAATGCAATTACATGTTGGTTTGAAAATGAAATACCCTGAATATGATACAGAACTATTCCAAATAGAACAGTCAATGTATTAGGTTGTAAATTAATTTTCAAAGCTTTAGAAATTGTAGAAAATAAAGATTTCCAAAAAGATTTTAATGAGGGGCATGACCAGAACATATGTGACAAAGTAGCTACTTCATTTTTGCACCTATCTCATTAATTATCTATATTAGGAAATACTTTGTTAAGTAATAGTGAACAATTTTAAATTGAATTAAACAATGATTGGCACATTCGAAGAAGAATTAACCTTTTTCAGAACTCGCAACCAATCTTCATTAACAAAAGTCGTATTAAGTTCTCTCTCCCAATCTTGTTTAATCTTTAGTGAGAGGTTATCTTTTTGTAGTAAAAATAAATTATAAATACTACTAAAGGAACCTCTCACTAAAGGATTCATATTCAAAATAGCATCCGACAAATCAGATTCTTGCATATATGGAAATGTAAAAATATATTTTTGTAAAAATTGTCTAACCTGAAAATATTGCAAGAAATGTGTATGGGAGGGAGAATATTCGCTAATTAATTCTTCAAAAGTCATCAATCGACCATCACTAAATAAATCTGCAAAAGAACAGATCCCCTTATTTCTCCATAAAAGAAATATGGGATCAGTAATTGAAGGTTTAAATAGCAAATTTCGAAATACAGGGCTATACAATTGAAATAGTATAAAATTAAAAGAGATGCGAAACTGAAACAAATCCGTAAGGACTGTTTATTAACAGGGTAGAGATTTAAATATGGAAATTTTAGCAAGTTGTAAAGGTAATGGAGCTCCTAATAGTGAAGTTAAGTAAAATTGATTAATAGCTTTAAATTCCAAATCAATCCAAGCTGGTTTTTGGTTCTTATCGAGCCAATATAACCAAAAACATAGCTGTCGAATGTCGGACAGCCCAATAATACAATCTTAAATTAGGTAGCGCGACGCCACCATCTTTTTTGGATTTTTGTAAATGAAACCTGTTAACTCTTGGTTTTTGATTATTCCAAATAAAGGATGAAATAGTAGAATCACTTTGATCAAAAAATTTTTAGTTAGAAAAATAGGTATATTTTGAAAAATATATAAAAATCTAGGTAAAATCATCATTTTCATGGCATGAATACAACCTATTAAAGAAAGTGTAGGAGGATTCCATCTAGAAAATAATTGTTTCATAGAGTCCAATAAAGGAACTACATTAGCTTTATAAAAATCCTTATATTTTTTGAAATGATAATGCCCAAATATTTAAAATAATTCACAATGCTAAATGGAATATCATTATATATAAAAACAGGAACATGTAAAGGGAATATTTAAATTAAGTTTATATCCTGAAAATTTTCCAAACTCACTTAATAATTCCAAAAGATTAGGAATAGATTCTTCAGGATTCGAGATGTAAACTAGAAGAGCATCTGTATATAGAGAGATCTTATATATGGTCCCATTTATAGAAATACCATGAATGTTTTTAGCTTCACGAATTGTGATAGCCAAAGACTATTAAATAAAGTGCAAGATTAAATAATAAAGGACTTAATGGACACTCTTGTCGAGTACTCTGCGAAAGTGAAAAAAAGAGAGACCTAAGATCATTAGTAATAATGGTAGTGATAGGGTTCTTATAGATCGTTTGAATCCACTTATTAAAATTATTACCAAAGCCAAATTTCTCTAATTGCTTAAATAAATAAGTCCATTCAACTCTATCAAATGCCTTTTCTGTATCCAGAGAAATAACACATTGAGGTGATTAGGATAATGGTGAATCTATAATGTTCATCAATCTCTGAACATTAGAAAAAGAATAACGGCCTCTAATAAAGCCTGCTTGATCCATAGAGATAATTTTAGATAAAATTTTTTTCCAAGTGGTTACCATTATCTTAGAAAGAATTTTATCATCCACATTTAATAGCAAAATATGTCTATAAGATGAGGATTCAGTAGAATCTTTATCTTTCTTAAGGATTAAAGAAACAGAAGCTTCATAAAAAGAAGGTAAATTACCTTTCCCAAAAGATTCGTGAAATATTTCCAAAAGGTATGGAGAAAATAATTTTTCAAATTTTTTGTAAAATCCTACCAAATAGCCATCAAGTCCACAAGCTTTATCTGATTGCTTTGACCATATAGCTTTCTGAATTTCATGTTCAACAATTGGAGCATCAAAGGTCTGTTGATCTTCAGCAGTAATTTGAGGAAATTTAATCTTATAATCTTTTAATCATATAATCTTCAGTACGTTCAGCCAGAGACTCATTCCACCGAGATGCAGCACAGAATGTCATAGGAAGTCATTCCAGCCTGTGACCACCAAACCTTACAACTCCTCCCTTGATGGGTCAGACACCCTGAGCCAATAGGCTGGTCCTGGACTTATTTCATAATTTACTGGCATAATTTACATATTACTATTTAACTATTTATAGTTCTATTACTATTTGTTATTTATGGTGCAACTGTAATGAAAACCAATTTCCCCCAGGATCAATAAAGTATGACTATGACTGTGACTATATATTTTAAAAAAGCCTTCATTTTGGAGGGGTCTGCTGGAAACTGAGTTTTATAAAGATTGGAATAAAAATCCTGAAAAATATTATTAACGTCTTCATAATTACTTACTATATCTCCATTATCTTTATGAATCTTTAAAATTTGTCTTTTAGCTTTAGCAGTCTTTAATTGGGAAGCTAAAAGCCTATTATTTTTATCCCAAAAAAATATAAAACTGACTTTTTAATTTAAGCAAATATTCTTCAATAGGATAAGTTAATAATAAATTATATTGTGATCGTAATTCCACTCTTCTTTTAAACAAATCAACATTTGGAAAGATTGCGTTGATATTATCTAATTCTTAATTTGCTTAGCAATTTTATTTAATTCCATTCTTGTCTGTTTCTTCAACTTAGCGAAATGAGAAATAATCTGACCACATAAATAAGCTTTTAACGTATCCCAGATTACTAACTTTGAGATGTTTCCTGTATTATTAAAGAGAAAAAACTCTTTTATCTGAGTTTCAATAAACTTAACAAAATCTGAACTTTGTAACAAATGTTCTGGAAAACGCCAAGGTGGTCTTGTAGAAACAACATCTTTCAAATCAAATATTAAATTTAAAGGAGTATGATCAGAAATAACAATTGCATCATATTCACATTTCTGAACATTAAGTAAAAGTCGAGGGTCAGCTATAAAATAGTCGATTCTCAAATATTTATTATGAACATGTGAAAAAAAGGAATATTCTCTGTCAGTAGGATGCATATGTCTTCAGACTTCAATTAAACCATAATCAATTAAAAAGGAATTAATAAGTGATGCAGAGCAATTAGGGAGTTGATGTCTAGATGATGATTTATCTAATAGGGGATTTAAGCAAGTATTAAAATCTCCACCCATTAATAACATATATTCATTTAAATCAGGTAATAGAGTTAAAATATCTTTAAAAAATGAAGGGTCATCAGCATTTGGTCCATATATATTAACTAAAACCATTTTCTTATTGTAAATTGTTCCTTTAACAATCAAAAATCTACCATTAATATCAGATATAATATCCCCCTGATTAAAGGGAATATTAGAATCAATAAAAATGGAAACACCCCTAATTTTGCTTTGAGAGTTTACGTGAATCTGACCATCCTTCCAAAATTAAAAAAATTGATTTTTATCACATTACCTGACAGGTGTCTCTTGCGCTAAAAATAATATCAGGTTGAAATCGATTAATATTTTTAAATGTTTTCTTATGTTTAATAGGATGATGCCAAACTACGGACATTCCAACTTAAAACATTTAACCGTATAAATAACATCATGAAACTTTATATCTAAGGAAAACAAGTAAAAACACATGTCAGGATAAGGTAGTCATGAATGGCGGTGATAAGCAACAATTAAAACAATTTGCGTATGCTCCGGAATTCCGTAATGAAAATAAGAAATAGAAATAAAAAAAAGAAAGAAGTCTACCCAACCTACAAAGCCCATAAATAAGTCGCTGTCAATCGATGCAAGCCCCAAGGAATGCATAAGCAGCACTTCTGAACTCCACCTGCCTAAATAAAAGGTACAGATGAAAAAAGGTAATCTGTGTCTCTCTCACAAGTATACAACTCATTACAGTCAACATAAAATCCATTACAATTAAATTAGAAAAAACAGTTAACAGAAACAACCTTCAATTTAGAAAGTAACCTCCATAACAATAGATAAGAAAAAACACTTCCAAAACAAATTATTGAAATATTTGAACAGAAGAGAAAACATCGCCATCTTTAACTTATTACATCGATCTATAAAACGTAAAAATAAACCTGAATAGTGAGTTAAAAGTTCTTAAGAAAAACATACAAAACAAAAAAACACAATTAATTCATAGATGTAGCAAACAGAAAGAAATTCTAAATGGTTTTAAATTTCTACAGTCTTCCAACAGATCCCATAAGATATTTTCTAAAATTAAAACTGTCCAAACCAGTCTATTTCAAAGATAAAGGTACTTTTTAATACCAAAACTTTCTGTACTTCTCAATTCTTCCGATCTCATATTCCTTATATCGCGAAACGATCGAATAATTGTATGTCTTTTAAACTTCAGGCTTCAGACTCACCCAGGAGAGAATTAATAAAATGCAATGCATCAGCGGGATCATCAAAGATACGAACCCCAGAGTCTTTAGCGAAAAGCCTTAATTTAGCCAGATACAGAAGAAAGGGATACATCTGTTTTTGAAAAGCCATTCGCATTGCGGCCGCAAATCCAGAACGTTTCTGAACAATTTCACGCGGAAAATCTTGAAAGAAACGAATCTCAGAGCCTTGAAATTTAAACAGTCTTTGTTTCCTTGCCAGTTTAATAATATGGTCTTTGTCTCAAATAGGAAGGAAATGCACAAAATAACATGTCTGTTTTTACCTTGTCTCAGAATTCCAACCCTATGAGCTATTTCAATGTCGGGAAATTGTGAAAATGCCTCAGGAAATAGAGATTGAAACATTTCAGCGAAATAGTCCAGTATGTTGGCAGATTCTGATTTCTCTTTCAATCCAACGATTCGAATATTGTTCCAACGAGAACGAGCTTCCAAATCAACAATTTGTCATTGAGCCTTTACCAGACGAGAAGAAATATCAGCCGCATTGCAAGTTACTTCTTTAAGATCCAAGCTCAAAGATTCAATTTTTTCCTCCAAAGGAAGAAGACTTTCTTTTAGTTGAGTTAGTTCAACGACAATAGAGCTCATTTGAGTCTCTAATCTATTAACCCAGGCTGGCTCTTCAGGAGCTTCGTCAGTTTTTTAGATTTACCATTACCTGTATCGGGATTCCTTTTAGTGCTTCTCAAGGTAGCCATTACTATAATTATCACTTTGAAAGATCCGACTAGATAAAGTTAAAATTTCAAAGTTTAAGTCAGGAAAGGAAGAAATTAAAGGCAGACAGAAAGACACTATGTCTTACATGTCCACAGGCGGAAGGTGGAGTCCATTTTCATCACTAAATGATTGCACATACACTGCATTCGTGAGGAAAAGCTCTGCCTACATATGAACTGGCAGTAGCATGAATACCTGCCAGAATCATGAGCTTGCACAAGAGCAGCCAGAGAGCAGATTCCTAAACATGGCAACACTTACCAGAGAATACAACAGCAAAATGCTGCCAGTTCAGGATTCCGCAGGATGGAAAGTTCAATGGCAAGGCCAAATCTATCCACAGAAACATGAATGACATCTTTCAATGAATGTTCACGAAAACAATTTTCTTCAAAATTCATAATTCTGTCCACATATTCTTCATGAGGCTATTAGGTTGAAATATTACAATGTGCAAGGTGAAATTTGTGCAGGACCTTCTGAACACCTTCTTCAAATTATTCCCACAAGGCGCTAGTACCAATTGTTTGTGCTCAAAATACAAAGAATTAAGATTATGAGTCTGGAAATTAAGAAGTGCAAATATCTGAATGCCTACTTTCCTGGATTAGCACTGATTGTGCAACAGGTTCCCGGAAAGACTGTTTCATGCAAGCTAACACATCCTGTCGATTTGACATTGACCAACTTCAATAATTCCTAAGAAGAGTGATTGAATTCAGATTAGGTTTTCCAAAAAAGCTACCCATGATAAAAAACATCAGATCACACACAGAAATACAGTTCAGATTCACCTGCAAATGGTTGCAGATGAACTGCATTCATGAGGACAAGCACAGCCTGCATATTAACTGGCCATTTCAAGGATACCTGCCAGAATCATGAGCTTGGGCAAGAGTAGCCAGAGAGAGGATTCCTCAACATGGCAGCACTTACCAGTGAATACAACGGAAAAATGCTGCTGTTCAGGACACCATTGGCTGGAAAATTCAATGCACTTGGCCAAAGCCAGAGACACAACTATCCACTACAGAAGTATTATCTACAACTTGACCAGTGCACAAAACCTGATTTACTTCAAAATTAACCAATATGTCAGCATATTCCTCATAAGACAATTACTTTGAAATGTTAAAAGATGCAAAGTGAAACTCATTCAGACACTTCTGTATTTCTTCTGGAAATCATTCCCACAAGATGAAAACACAAATCGTCTGTGCTCAGAGTACGAAGAATAGATCTATGAGTCTGGAAATTAAGAAGTGCAAATATTTGAATGCCCATTCTCCTGGATTAACACTGACAGGACAACAGGTTCTCAGAAGGAACCTTTCATCCTGTTTATTATCTGCCATAATTCCATAGAAGTGCGAGAGGATTTAGATTAGATTTTCCAACAAAGCTACACATGAAAGAAAAACGTCAGATCACACCCGGCAATTCGGTTCAGATTCTCCCTTAAATGATCGCACAAGAACTGCATTTATCAGCAAAAAGTCTGCCTGTATATGAATTTACTGTTGCAAGGACACCTGCCATAATCATGAGCTTGAAAGAGAGTAGCCAGAGAGTGAATTCCTCAACATGGCAGCACTTACCAGTGAATACAACGGAAAAATGCTGCTGTTCAGGATACCGCTGGCTGGAAAATTGAATGCACAAGGCCAAAACTGGAAGCACCTCTATCCGCTACAGCAATATTAACAACAACTTGACCATTGTTTAAAGAATGTTCAGAAAAATGATTTTCTCTGAAATTAACCATTTAGTCTACATATTCATCAAGCGTTTATTAGTTTGAAATATGCAAGGCAAAGTGTCTTGGGACACTTCTGAACTTCTTCAAATTGTTCCCATAAGTTGGAAACACCGATTGGTTGTTCTGAAAATATGTAGAATTATTATTTGTATGAGCTCTGCCAAGAATTACTGAAGTTACACAGAAGGACATCTGTCAGGGTACGCCAACAGAATCTGTACAGAGTCAGTAATATTGGCTAAATATGGGTGAAAACCCCACTTTCATTGGTGACTCTGTCTTTTGACAACTTTGTTGTCCGTGTCAATACCAAGAAACCTGTGAGTCAGTTTCCAATCTCAAAGAGATATTTCAGAGAAAGAGAGCGTCCAAAAGGAGAAATGCCAGAAATTGTCTGTGACAATTCCTCCATTGCTTGATGGGATTGTTGATATGATGTCTGTTATATCCTGAGATGGACGTGAGTAGCCAAAGAGTTGCATGAACCATGTAGTCCACATATTTTTCCAATCCAAACCGATGACAGGCACTCCAATTTCTACTAAGACGACCAAGTAAAGAACTCTTTAATAGTCTCTTCTTTTCAGAATGCCATACATGGAAACACATATCACCAGAAAATTGCTGCTGTTCTGGATTCTGCTGACTGGAAAGTTCAATAGGAGGGTGCTAACAATAGATCCTTGCCTCTTAAATTTGCAGCCGGTGGTCTCCTGAACAGCAGCATTTTCCGTTCTATTCATTCGGTGGTGTTTCCATGTTTAGTAATCCACTATCTGGCTAAGCACATGCAAGATCGTGATTCTGGTTGATATCCTGGCAACTGAAGTTTCATATGTACACTAACCTTTTGCTCAGGAGTAAAGTGATTTTGAGGTGGATCCGTGTTGTATTGTTGAGTACGCTATACGGGTTCTCCGTCATTTATTAATTTCATGGAAAATCTAATCTGAGTTTTCACTCTTCTTTGGAATTATGGCATGATGGTCCAAGTTTATTGAACAGGATACCTTCACTTTGATTGATCACTCAACCCAATAACCTGCTTGCAAATTCAGTTTGAATGCAGAAATGGAAACATTCAACTTTTTAACAATTCTCAATTCCCAGCCTCATACCATATGCTTTGGAGTTGGGAACTTTTTAGGGAAGAGTTTACTGAAAGTCTTATTAAAGCATCAGAATGCTATCCACTGTACATCCAATTAACAATCATAACAAATTGCAACACAAATTGCAACTGCTGGAAATCCGAAAGAAAACAGTGGCAGCATCAATGGAAAGAAATGGGAAAGAGGAATTAGTTTTAAGTTGCATTGAGATTGTCCATGGGCTGAAAAGTAAAAAGCTGAATTTCTGCGATGCGAGTGGGGCCAAGCTTGAAATGGTGAAAAATTGTTTGTGAAACCATGTGAGAGCTAAATGCAATGCTCCAGATTGGAGTAAATCTATCAATGCAGTGAACAGCTGATAGAAGTAAAAGTCACCTAGTGAAAGTTTCATGAAGGGAACAATGCCTTCAGAATGCAGACAGGTGTCAGTCTGATGGAGAAATCTTGCTTCAGTCTCCAACACGATCTGAGCTGCATGTCACAGCTCTTTACGTGTTCCTTTGTTTTTGTCGACTCTCTTTAAATGCCTCCTTAAACTATCAAACAGTTATCTACAGTTTATCACCATTTCAATGCTGGCCACACTTTTATCAGAAAGGTAAACCAAAATGTTGAATGGGTCTCTAACACCTCATTATAACTTGTTTTCTCTATTCATTACAAAGGGTTTTCCATCCAGAGGATTAATTCTAACAACAGTGGTTTCTTCCAGCAATTTCACTCTTATTCATTTTAGACTTTTGGCGCCGGCAGTTTATATTTTGATTTTCATGCCCTCTATAATGTACGGTGTAACCTGCACATTCCAATGTTTATCAATATCAAAAGATTAACTTTCCTAGAATCCGCTTCATGTGCATTTCACAGCTCTTTACGTATTCATCTGTTTTTGTCAACTCTTTAAATGCCTTAATAACCGATCAAACAGATAGCTTCACCTACAGTTTTGCCAGATTTCCAAAAACGAGTGAGGATTCAGACTAGATTTTCTACCACATCAGCAAATGAAAGGAAAACAGCACAGCACACTCAACAAGTCAGTTCAGATTCACCTCTAAATGATGGCACAATCACTGTTTTCCTCAGCAAAATTCCAGGATTCATTTGAAACATCATTTGCAAGGATATCATCCAGAATCATGTGTAGCTAGACAAGGGATTCCTAGACATGGCAGCAGGAGCCACTCATTACAAGGGGAAATGCTGGTGCAAACATTAAGAGCCAAGAACAAATGAGAGGGCGCAGTGCTCCTCTACAGGATATAATCACCAGAAATACAGCAACAATACTGATTATTCAGGATAACTTCCGCTTGAAAGCGGCTATTGCAATGACAAAGCAGTGCACTTGAATTTCCCCTCTCGACTTGGTAACAATCATTGCAATTTCTCCCAACATAGCCAAAAGAATCAAACTCTTTTATAAGTCCTTCAGTAAACTCATTCTCAAAAAATTCCCAAATCCAAAACATGGACTGGCTCCAAAACACGAAAATGGAATCGTCTTCAGAATTGAACGATTCCATTCTTGCATTCGAACTGAAATTGCAAGCATGTAATTGGGTTGGGTGATCAATCCATGTGAACGTATCATGCTAATCAAACATGGACCATCATGCCATAGTTCCAAAGAAGAGTTAAGACTCAGAAGAGATTTCCCATGAAATTCAAAAATGACAGCAAAACTGCACAGCACAGGTTCACCTCAAAGTGATTACAGAATCATACCATTCCTGAGCAAAAGGTCAGCCTAAGTATGCGACATCAGTTGCAATGCTATCATCCAGAATAATGATCTTGCATGTGTGTAGCCAGAAAGCGGATTCCAGAACATGGCAACAATACGGAATAAATAAAACAGAAAATGCTGTTGTTCAGGAAACCACTGCCTAGAAAGTTAAGAGGCAAGGATTGACCCACAGTGTGCAGTGTTCATTCACAGCACATATTCACCAGAAATATACTAGCAATATTGATTATTCAGAAATAATTTCTACTTGAAAGTGGCTATTGCAATAACAAAGCAGTGCACTTCATTTTCCCCTCTCGACTTGGTAGCAATCACTGCAATTTCTCCCAAGATAGCCAAGAGAATCAAATGCTTTTATAAGACCTTCAGTAAATTTATCGTCAAAAAATTCACATCTCCAGAACATGTGGTATAAGGCTGGAAATTGAGAAGTGTTAAAAGACGAACGCTTCCATCTTGCATTCCAACTGAAATTGCAAGCATGTAATTGGGTTGAGTGATCAATCCATGCGAATGTATCATGCCAATCAAACATGAACCACCACACCATAGCTCCAAAGAAGAGTTAAGATTCAGAAGAGATTATCCATGAAATTCAAAAATGACAGCAAAACTGCACAGCACAGGTTCACCTCAAAATGATTACAAAATCACTCCATCCCGAGCAAAAAGTCAGCCTACATACGCGACATCATCCAGGATATGCAAGGATATCATCCAGAATCATGCTCTTGCATGTGTTTAGCTAGATAAAGTAAGTAAAGGCATCCTTTAGTCTTGCGAGACCATGGATCTGTGCCTAGAAAGTCTTCACTCTCCAGGGCGCAGGCCTGGGCAAGGTAGTATTGAAGACCAGCAAGTCTTCCCTCTCCATGACACCAGTGTTGTCCAAGGGAAGGGCATTAGGACCCATACAGCTTGGCACTAGTATCGTCGCAGAGCAATGTGTGATTAAGAGCCTTGCTCAAGGACACAAAACGTTCCCTCGGCTGGGGCTCGAACTCACGACCTTCAGGTAGCTAGTCCAATGCCTTAACCACTTGGTCACATGCCCACACATAGATAGCGGATTCCTGAACATAGCAACACGAACAAATGAATAAAATGGAAAATGCTGCTGTTCAGGAGACCGCTGGCTGGAAAGTTAAGAGGTAAGGATCGACCCACAGTGTGCAGTGTTGCTCCACATTGTATAATCACCAAAAACATACCAGGATGACTGATTCCTCTGGGCACTCCAATTTTCCCTCCAAAACTGGTGAAAAACACTGAATTTTCTACCAAGACAGCCTTTTCCCCAAAGTTGAGTGTGGACTCAGATCAGATGTTCCAACAAACGAACAAATGAAAGAAAAACCACAGAGCACACTCAAATAGTCAGTTCGAGTTCACTTCAAAATGATCGCACAAACACTGCACTTGTGAGCAACAGCTTTTTCTGCAAAGGAAACATCAGTTGCAAAGACATCATCTAGAATCATGACCTTCCAGAAATGCAGCCAGACAGTGGATTCCTAACCATTGCAGCTTGACCCAGTGATTACAACGGAAAATACTGCTGGTCAGGAATCCGCTGGCAAATAGCTAAGAGCCATGAGCAAATGAGAGGGTGCCGTGTTCCTCTACAAAATATAAAAACCAGAAATACAGCAGCAATACTGAATCATGATCTTGCATGTGCGTAGCCGGATAGTGGATTCCTGAACATGGCAACACGACCAAATGTATAAAATGGAAAATGCTGCTGTTCAGGAGACCGCTGTTTAGAAAATCAGGAGGCAAGGGTCGACCAACCCACAGTGGGTGGTGTTGCTTCACCCTGTATAATCACCAAAAATATAGCAGGATGACTGATTACTCTGTAAAAATTTCGATGTGATTGTGTAAAAAGCTCAATGTGATTTCCCCTCCAAAACCTCTGAAAAACACTGAATTTTCCACCTAGACAACCAAGAGGAGGTCATCACGCAATTTTTCCAAAGGTGTGTGTGGATTCAGACTAATCCCAAATTATCGCACAAGAACTGCACTCAAGAGGAGAAGCACTCCTTACATATCTACAGGCTATTGCAAGGATACCTGTCAGAATCATGAGCTTGAATGAGAGTAGACAGAGAGCGGATTCCAAAACATGGCAGCACTTACCAGTGAATACAACAGAAAAATGCTGCTGTTCAGGACACCGCTGTCTGGAAAGTTCCATGCGCAAGGCCAAATCCAGAGACACAACTATGCACTATAGCAATATTATCTATAACTTGACCAATTTGTGAATGTTCACAAAAAACTGATTTTCTTTAAAAGTAACCAATCTGTCTACATATTCTTCATGAGGCAATTACTCTGAAATGTTAGAATATGCAAAGTGAAACTTGTTCAGACACTTCTGAACAACTTCTTCAAATAATTCCCAAAAGACGGAAACAGAAATTGTTTGTGCTCAGAGTATGAAGAGTAAATACTATGAGTACGGAAATTAAGAAGTACAAACATTTGAATGGCCACATCGCTGGATTAGCACTGATACCGCTACAGGTTCTCAGAAGGAGTGTTTCATACAAGTGAATATATCCTGTGCATTTGACAGAGTCCATCTTCGAGAATTCCCAGGAAGAGTGAGAGGAATCAGATTAGATTTTCCATCAAAGCTACGCATGAAAGAGAACCATCAGTTCACACCCAACAATTCACTAGTTTGTTCTTCATCAGAATATGGTATTGCTTTGCACTGCTGTAACTATATGTTATAATTCTGTGGTTCTGTCAGTGTTAGTCTTTGGTTTGTCCTGTTTTTCTGTGAAATCACTCTGGAGAAACATTGTATCGTTTCTTAATGCATGTATGAATTTCTAAATGACAATAAAAGAGGACTGAGTTTTCTCAAAATCCAATCTAATCTAAAAAAAACCTCCGTTTCATCTCTAAATGATTGCACATTCACAGCATTCATGAGCAAAACGTATGCCGACATATGAACTTGCAGGAGCATGAATACCTGTCAGAATCATGAGCTTGAACGAGAGTAGCCAGAGAGCGGATTCCTAAACATGGCAGCACTTACCAGTGAATACAATGGAAAAATGCTGCTGTTCAGGATACTGCTGGCTGGAAAGTTTAATGGCAAGGTCAAATCAAGAGACACAACTATCCTCCAAAGAAATATTAACAATTTGACCAATATGTAATGAATATCCACAAAAATTATTTTCTTCAAAGTTAACCATATTGTCTACACATTCTTCATGAGGCTGTTAATTTGAAATGTTATATCCAAGGTGAAACTTGTTCAGTTACTTCGGAATTCCTTCAAATTATTCCTTCAAAAGTCAGAAACACCAATTGTATGAAGAATTAACATCAATATTTTCTCTGAAGAGAATGACTGAAGTTTCACTGAAGGGCAGCTGAAAATGTACGCCAATAGAACCTGTTCAGAGTCAGCAATAATAGCTAAATGTGGGTGAAAACCCCACTTTCATTAGTGACTCTGCCTTTTAACAACTTGTTGTACGTTTCAATACCAAGGAAACTGTGAGCCAGAGGTCAATCTCTAAGAGATATTTCAGAGAAAGAGAGGATCCAAAAGGAGAAATACAAGAAATTGTCTGTAACAATTCCTCCATTACTTGATGGGATTGTTGCTATGATATCTGTTATATCCTGAGATTGACGTGAGTAGCCAGAGATCCGATTCCCAAACATGGCAGAACTTACCAGTGAATACAACAGAAAAATGCTGCTGTACAGGACACCGCTGGCTAGAAAGTTAAGAGAGAAGGATTGACCCACAGTGTGCAGAGTTGTTCCACCTCACATAATCACCACAAATATACCAGGATGACTGATTCCTCTGGGCACTCCAATTTTCCCTCCAAAACTGATAAATAACACTGAATATAGCAGGATGACTGAGTACTCTGTATAAAATTCCATGTGATGGTGTAAAAAGCTCGACGTGATTTCCCCTCCAAATCCTCTGAAAAACACTGAATTTTCCACCTAGATAACCAAGAGGAGGTCATCACGCAATTTTTCCAAAGGTTTCAGATTAATCTCAAATTATCGCACAAGAACTGCATTCATGAGGAGAAGCATTCCTTTCATATGTACTGGCGGTTGCAAGGATACCTGTCAGAATCATGAGCTTGAATGAGAGTAGACAGAGAGTGGATTCCTGAACATGGCAGAAATTACCAGTGAATACAACGGAAAAATGCTGCTGTTCAGGACACCGCAGGCTGGAAAGTTCCATGCCCAAGGCCAAAGCCAGAGACACAACTATTCACAACAGCAATATTATCTACAACTTGACCAATTTGTGAATGTTCACAAAAACTGATTTTATTTAAAATTAACCAATCTGTCTACATTTTCTTCATGAGGACAATTACTCATGATTTTTATGCAAAGTCAGAGAGCAGATTCCTAAACATGGCAGCACTGACCAGTGAATACAATGGAATAATGCTGTTGTTCAGGATACCGCTGGCTGGAAAGTTTAATGGCAAGATCAAATCAAACGACAGAACAATCCGAAAAAAATAGTAACAACAATTTGACCAACATGTAATGAATGTCCACAAAAATGACTTTCTTCAAAGTTAACCATATTGTCTACGCATTCTGAATGAGGCTATTAGTTTGAAATGTTTAAATATCCAAGGTAAAACTTGTTCAGATACTTCGGAACTCCTTCAAATTATTCCTTGAAAAGCCTGAAACACCAATTGTATGAAGAATTAAAATCTATAGGTTCTCTTATGAGAATGAATGAAGTTTCATTGAAGGGCAGCTGACAATGTACGCCAGTAGAATCTGTTCAGAGTCAGCAACAATGGCTAAATGCGGGTGAAAACTCCACTTTCATTAGGGACTCTGCCTTTTGACAACTATGTTGTACGCTTCAGTACCAAGGAAACTGGGAGCCAGGGTCCAAACTCAAAGAGATATTTCAGAGAAAGAGAGAGTCCAAAAGGAGAAATACAAGAAATTGTCAATGACAATTCATCCATTGCATGATGGGATTGTTGCTATGATGTCTGTTATATCCTGAGACGGACCTGACTATCCAGAGAGCTGTCTCCTAAACATGGCGGCACTTAGGAATGAATTCAACAGAAAATGCCCATGTTCAGGAGACAGCTAACTGGAAAGTTTAGAGAGAAGGTTGAAAGCAGAGGCTCCACTGGCTTACACAAATCCACATACCAGAATTTGAGGAGCATTTTCTCATTCCTCAAAAAATGAATTTGAATTTGAAAGTGAATTTTGCATGAACTGTGCAGCAGACATTTTCTTTCCAATCAAAACTGATGACAGTCACTGAATTTTTGACCAAGTCAATCGAGGGAAAACTCCTTAATATTCTCTTACTTTCAGAATTCCATACATGGAAACACATATTAGGAGGGTGGACATTGAGAAGTGAAAATAATTGAACACCCACATTTCTGGATTGTCACTGACTGTGCAACAGATGCCTGGAGAAATAGTTTCACACTCGGAAATCCATACTGTTCATTCAACATCGACCATTGTGGCAGAATTCCAAAGAGTGAGGGAACTGAGATTAGATTTTCCATCAAAGGCTACACATGAAAGAAGAACATTAGATGACACAAAACATTACAATTCAGATACATCTCTAAATTATTGTACGTGAACTGCATTCATGAGCACCAGCACTGTCTACATATTAAATGACCGTTGCAATCACAGCTGCCAGAATCATGAGCTTGAACAGGAGTAGCCGGAGAGCGGGTTCCTAACCATGGCAGCACTTACCAATGAATACAACGGAAAACTGCTGCTGTCACTGCTGCTGTACAGGACACCGATGGATTGAAAGTTAAGTGGGAAAGATTGACCTACAGTGTGCAGAGTTGCTCCACCTCGCATAATCACCACAAATATACCAGGATGACTAATTCCTCTGGGTACTCCAATTTTCCCTCCAAAACTGGTGAATAACACTGAATTATCAGCCAAGACAGCCAAGAGGAAGTCATCACGCCCTTTTCCCAAAGTTGAGTGTGGAATCAGATCAGATTTTCCTTCAAACGAACAAATAAAAGAAAAAGCACAGAGCACACTGAACTGGTCAGTTCAAGTTCATCTCAAAATGATCGCACAAATACTGCACTTGTGAGCAACAGCTTTTTCTGAAAGGAAACATCAGTTGCAAAGACATCGTCTAGACCCATGAGCTTCCAGATGTGCAGCCAGACAGTGGTTCCGAACCATTGCAGCTTGACCCAGTGATTACAACGGAAAATACTGCTGGTCAGAAATCCGCTGGCAGGATAACAAAGAGCCATGAGCAAATGAGAGGGTGCAGTGTACCTCTACAAGATATAAAAACCAGAAATACAGCAGAATCATGATCTTGCATGTGCATAGCCAGATAGTGGATTCCTGAACATGGCAATACGACCAAATGTATAAAATGGAAAATGCTGCTGTTCAGGAAACTGCTGGCTGGGAAGTCAAGAGGAAAGGATCGACCCACAGTGTGCAGTGTTGCTTCACCCTGTATAATCACCAGAAATATAGCAGGATAACTGATTATTCTGTAAAACGTTCGATGCGATTGTGTAAAAAGCTCAATATGATTTTCCCCCCAAAACCTCTGAAAAACACTGAATTTTCCACCTGGACAACCAAGAGGAGGTCATCGCGCAATTTTTCCAAAGTTGTGTGTGGATTCAGATTAATCTCAAATTATCGCAAATGAACTGCATTCATGAGGAGAAGCACTCCTTACATATCTACAGGCTGTTGCAAGGATACCTGTCAGAATCATGAGCTTGAATGAGAGTAGACAGGGAGTGGATTCCTGAACATGGCAGCACTTACCAGTGAATACAACAGAAAAATGCTGTTGTTCAGGACACCGCTGGCTGGAAAGTTCCATGCACAAGGCCAAATCCAGAGACACAAGTATGCATTACAGCAATATTATCTACAACTTGACCAATTTGTGAATGTTCACAAAAAAATGATTTTCTTTAAAAGTAACCAATCTGTCTACATATTCTTCATGAGGCAATTACTCTGAAATGTTAGAATATGCAAAGTGAAACTTGTTCAGACACTTCTGAACAACTTCTTCAAATAATTCCCAAAAGACGGAAACAGAAATTGTTTGTGCTCAGAGTATGAAGAGTAAATACTATGAGTGTGGAAATTAAGAAGTACAAACATTTGAATGGCCTCTTCATTGGATTAACACTGATACCGCAACAGGTTCTCCGAAGGAGTGTTCCATACAAGAGAATACATCCTGTGCATTTGACAGAGTCCATCTTCGAGAATTCTCAAGAAGAGTGCGAGGATTCAGGTTAGGTTTTCCATCAAAGCTACACATGAAAGAGAACCATCAGGTCACACCCAGTAATTCAGTTCTGTTTCATCTCAAAATGATCGCACATGTATTGCATTCGTGAGCAAAATGACTGCCGGCATATTAACAGGCTGTTTCAAGGGTACCTGCCAGAAACATCAGCTTGAACGAGAGTGGTCAGAGAGCGGATTCCTAAACATGGCAGCACTTACCAGTGAATATAACGGAAAAATGCTGCTGTTCATGACACCGCTGGCTGGAAAGTTCCATGCCCAAGGTCAAAGCCAGAAACACAACTATCCACTACAGCAACATTATCTACAACTTGACTAATTTGTGAATGTTCACGAAAACTGATTTTCTTTAAAAGAAACCATTCTGTCTTTACTTTCTTCATGAGGCAATTACTCATGATTATTATGCAAAGTCAGAGAGAAGATTACTAAACATGGCAGCACTGACCAGTAAATACAATGGAATAATGCTGCTGTTCAGGATACCACTGGCTTGAAAGTTTAATGGCAAGGTCGAATCAAAAGACACAACAATCCGAAAAAAAAATTAACAACAATTTGACCAATGTGTAATGAATGTCCACAAAAATGACTTACCTCAAAGTTAAGCATATTGTCTACGCATTCTGAATGAGGCTATTAGTTTGAAATGTTTAAATATCCAAGGTAAAACTTGTTCAGATACTTCGGAACTCCTTCAAATTATTCCTTCAAAAGCCTGAAACACTAAATGTATGAGGAAATAAAATCTATAGATTCTCTGATGAGAATGAGTGAAGTTTCATTGAAGGGCAGCTGACAATGTACGCCAATAGAATCAGTTCAGAGTCAGCAACAATGGCTATATGTGGATGAAAACCCCACTTTCGTTAGTGACTCTGCCTTTTGACAACTATGTTGTACGTTTCAATACTAAGCTACCTGTGAACCAGGGTCCAACCTCAAAGAGATAATTCAGAGAAACAGAGAGTCCAAAAGAAGAAATACAACAAATTCTCTGTGACAATTCCTCCATTGCTTGATCGGATGGTTGCTATGATATCTGTTATATCCTGAGACGGACGTGAGTAGCCAGTCAGCCGATTCCTAAACATGGCAGCATTTAGGAATGAAATCAACAGAAAATGCCCATGTTCAGGAGATAGCTAACTGGAAAGTTTAGAGAGAAGGTTGAAAGCAAAGGCTCCACTGGCTTACACAAATCCACATACCAGAATTTGAGGAGCATTTTCTCATTCCTCAAAAAAAGAATTTCAATTGGAAAGTGAATGCTGCATGAACCATACAGCAGATATTTTCCTTCCAATGAAAACTGATGACGGTCACTGAATTATCAACCAAGACAGCCAAGAGGAAGTCATCACGCCCTTTTCCCAAATTGAGTGTGGAATCAGATCAGATTTTCCATCAAACAAACAAATAAAAGAAAAAGCACAGAGCACACTCAACTGGTAAGTTCAAGTTCATCTCAAAATGATCGCACAAATACTGCACTTGTGAGCAACAGCTTTTTCTGAAAGGAAACATCAGTTGCAAAGACATCGTCTAGACCCATGAGCTTCCAGATGTGCAGCTAGACAGCAGTTCCAAACCATTGCAGCTTAACCCAGTGATTACAACGGAAAATAATGCTGGTCAGAAATCCGCTGGCAGGATAGCTAAGAGCCATGAACAAATGAGAGGGTGCCGTGTTCCTCTAGAAGATATAATCACCAGAAATACAGCAGCAATACTGAATCATGATCTTGCATGTGCGTAGCCGGATAGTGGATTCCTGAACATGGCAACACGACCAAATGTATAAAATGGAAAATGCTGCTGTTTAGGAGACGGCTGGCGGGGAAGTCAAGAGGCAAGGATCGACCCACATTGTGCAGTGTTGCTTCACCCTGTATAATCACCAGAAATATAGCAGGATGACTGATTACTCTGTAAAATGTTCGATGCGATTGTGTAAAAAGCTCAATATGATTTTCCCCCCAAAACCTCTGAAAAACACTGAATTTTCCAACTGGACAACCAAGAGGAGGTCATCACACAATTTTTCCAAAGTTGTGTGTGGATTCAGATTAATCTCAAATTATCGCAAATGAACTGCATTCATGAGGAGAAGCACTCCTTACATATCTACAGGCTGTTGCAAGGATACCTGTCACAATCATGAGCTTGAATGAGAGTAGACAGAGAGCGGATTCCAAAACATGGCAGCACTTACCAGTGCATACAACAGAAAAATGCTGCTGTTCAGGACACCGCTGTCTGGAAAGTTCCATGCGCAAGGCCAAATCCAGAGACACAACTATGCACTATAGCAATATTATCTACAACTTGACCAATTTGTGAATGTTCATAAAAACTGATTTTCTTTAAAAGAAACCAATCTGTCTACATTTTCTTCATGAGGCAATTACTCATGATTATTATGCAAAGTCAGAGAGCATATTCCTAAACATGGCAGCACTGACCAGTGAATCAGGATACCGCTGGCTGGAAAGTTCAATGACAAGGTCAAATCAGAAGACACAACTATCCTCCAAAGAAATATTAACAACAATTTGACCAAGGTGTAATGAATGTCCACAAAAATGACTTTCTTCAAAGTTAACCATATTGTCTACGCATTCTTCATGCGGCTATTAGTTTGAAATGTTTAAATATCCAAAGCTAAACTTGTTCAAATACTTTGGAACTCCTTCAAATTATTCCTTCAAAACCCTGAAACACCAATTGTATGAAGATTTAAAATCTATAGGTTCTCTGATGAGAATGACTGAAGTTTCATTGAAGGGCAGCTGACAATGTACGCCAGTAGAATCTGTTCAGAGTCAGCAACAATGGCTAAATGCGGGTGAAAACTCCACTTTCATTAGGGACTCTGCCTTTTGACAACTATGTTGTACGCTTCAGTACCAAGGAAACTGGGAGCCAGGGTCCAAACTCAAAGAGATATTTCAGAGAAAGAGAGAGTCCAAAAGGAGAAATACAAGAAATTGTCAATGACAATTCATCCATTGCATGATGGGATTGTTGCTATG